>NC_092780.1:14264980-14568275 GCF_047496795.1 Chiloscyllium punctatum | reverse complement strand
ACCAGTGACATTGGTACTGTTTTACTCAATCACCATTTCCCAAGGCCAATTCTGCACATTATTAAAGAGCTCATATTTCTCAATATGAAGAAATTAGATACTGCTCATTCCAAAACACGTCATCTGGTTCTTGTTAAAGAAAGGCTTGTCTTTCTTTACAGCTTTCACCACCAAAGAAAATCTCAATGTGCTTTACAATATATTTGAAATGTAGTCACTGTCATAATGTAGGAATCACAAAGTCAATTTATGCACAGGAATCTCCTAAGTAAACATGTGACAATGAAGGGCCTATGCTCGAAATATCGATTCTCATGGTCCTCAGATGTTGCCTGACCTGCTGTGCTTTTCCAGCACCACACTCTCAAAACATGTGACAATTGCCAAGTATTGACCCGTGATGTTGGTTGAAGGATTCATATCATCCAGAACACTGGGGAGAACTCCCCTGCTCTCCTTCAAAACAGCCTACAGCAGGCAGGCAGAGTTTAACATCTCATTCCAAAAGACACTCTCTGACAATAAGAGTTCATAGTGAGGGAGGTGGGGTGCTTCCAAAGTGAGAAAATGTACCTCATCCCTGTGTCCCCTAAAAACAGAGATCACTGGCAAAATGGTGCCGAGAGACAAAAGGCCCCCAACAACTAAAATACAGAACAGCTGGTGTCCACCAACTTCTGGTGGGGTCCACCAAGTTAAATGGAGATGGGAGAGGGGACGTTGCTGCTTTAAATTGGATGCACGCATGTCTATGAAAAAAGAAGAAAGAAAGGGAGAGAGAGAGAGAGAGAGAAAGAGAAATGGGTCAGAACGAGGGATCAGATCTCTCCCCTCCTTACAGATCTCGCACAGGGTATGAAGAGTTGGGCATTTTTTTAATCGCCAAAGCCTGGTGGTTAAAGGTTACACTCGGGGATTGCTGCTTACCTGGATTAGGAGCTGGTGGACGGACAGACAAGGCGCTGCTTTGCGACTCTCGGCTTCAGAGTGGGGACTCCGGGGCCGGCTGTAGTGTTCCCGAGCCTGGGGCACGGAGTACAGGACAAGGCGGTGTGGGTGGGGGATTCGCTCTTTATGGGTGAACTGCTGTGGGGGGAGGGGGTTCCAGGACAAATTAAACACCCCCCTCCCCTTAAAAAAAACTCCCAACACAACTGCCTGGCTCCACCACCCCTTACCACCACCCCCACCTCCCCAAAAAGCAAATTACTACAAACTGCAGCAGCAGCGAGCAATGGCGACAGTGCACACTCAATGTCTGCAAAGCGCTTCCCCACCCTGGTGCTGGCTCCCTCTGAGGGTGGGGAGCTGAGTCACACTGCAGGCGTTTAAGGTGGTCCATGCAAGGAAAAATGCAAAAAGCAAATAGCAAAAAAAAACCCTACCCCACCTCAGCATAAATAATTACCCACCCACCCCCATATAAAGATAAATCCTGGGGGAGATGAATTAGTGTAAGTATCTTTCTCCCTGGTAACATTTGTTGCAATTTCACTCAGCTGTCTGATGTTGCAACATTTCTCACACCTTCGAGTCCTCAAGATCTGTACAAATGCCTTTACATGTTTTGGGTTGGGGGGGTGGATTGCAGATTTTAACCATTGGTGGCATCACTTGGTCAGCTTTTTCATCTCCAGTGGGTCTAGCTGGTACTCAGGGCATAGTCTACCAACCCCACCTCTGGTGACACTTATTTTTCCCTCAGTTGGGCACTTGGCCGCCTGAAAATTTTCACTGTCGTGCAAATTTTCATTTTTTGATCCTCAGTTGTTTGCTTTTACTTTCTTGACAGTGGCTGGCACTAGTTAAAACTACACAGCAAACAACTTTCATTTGGGTAGCGCCTTTCATATCGTAAAACGTGTTTTGGAGCTTCAAACCAATGTTGTCGAAGAACATTTGCCTGAGGGACATAAGGACGGACATACAGGTTTCAAAGAGCTAGAGAGATTGATGATTTTGGGTGCTCTTAATTGGAACGATTACAGTTGGGCTGGAATTGGATTGAGGGGCTATAGGGTGAAGCACAGACAGAGTGGGACAAGGGACGTGGAAGCAGGAATATTTTTAAATCAGCCAGCACCAGGGTATCGGGTTTTGGGATAATACAGCAGTATACCTCTGTGTTTGACCCATGTACCGGACAATGGGCAGTCTCGTATGGCTGTAGACATTAGTCTTGCCGCCTCAGATTTTAAAAACAAAACTGAACAACCCCAAAATAGTTCACATGCTCGAATACATGTGCATAGGCCAGTGTGGAGACTGGCTTTGAACACTGATTTTTAAAAAAAATCAAATGCCCAGGGTCAGGGACTATTTGTTCTCTTACTCCCATGTATTTTGCACATGGGAAGTTGTAGCAATTTTGATGCAACACTCATAAAATTTAGTAAAACCAGACAAGGCTAGAAAGATCCTCGACAGGACAGGCAGAATTGGTAGCGAAAAAAATTTCAGGTCTGTGACCTTTCAATTAGAGTATTTTTGGCATTTTTTTTTGTTCAGAAGTTTAGCGCCTTACAGTATTTTGTTTGGAATAGTAGCACAGAACTTTACTTGGACAGTTCTCATCACGGAGCGTCTTCCTTTTGAAAAAAAAAGTAAAAAACAAAATGCAAAGTGACTTCAGTTTTTAAGGGAACGGCCTTCACCGTGTCCCAGTTAAAACTAAGTGATCTTAATTAAAATCGATTTGCAAATATGTCGTAAAAGTATTCATGCCCTTGTCTAGCAAATACAGACGTGAATTGTTTTGCCTATAGTGTACAACGAAACCTGGATGCTTCCAAAATGCTGTAATCAGAGTGTAATTTTAACTTCATAAAGAAATTTGATGCCAATAAAGATGTTGCCTTCAAGTTCCATGGACCTCCTTAAGAGGCTTTTTCCCCACCCCCTGAGTGGTTTTGCATAGACTGAGAGATAGTGACGCGTTTCCCTGAGGCTGGGGGGGGAGGAACAGAGTGAGCACAGACCCAGAGAGAGACAATCCGGTAGAGACAATGAAAGAATGTCTGAGCCAAGGGGGTTGAAAAGCTGAGAAGAGTGTGGGCACAGACAGAGTGGGAAAGAGAGGAAAAATGACACAGAGAGCCAAGCATACACAGAAAGAATTTTAAGTTTCCACCAGATTTAGACTGAACGAGAGACGAGAACAGGAACGAGTGTGTGTGTGTGTGTCTGTGTCTGTGTGTTTGGTAGGTACATTGGTCCGGCATATGAATCAACAGCAGTGTTTGAATTCACTGCTGACAACACAGACTGGAGTGGGGGTGCGGAGGAGGAGGAGAGAGCATTGAGATTCGTAGAGAATGAGGAAACAAGTAATAAGGAAAAAAGACCATTAAAAACAAAATGTAAAGAAGGAAGATTTAGGACTTGAGTCTTTTCGTAAATCGCTGTCAAATACTGCTTAGATTAATGTACCACGTGAGACAAAGTGAAGACAAACAGATGGAGATAGAAGAAGGAAAATAATAAATTTTGGAAAGAAATAAAGGAGACAATTTGCAGCTTTTGTATTGAACTAATTGGAAATAGGTATATGTTCCAACATTTTGATTTTATCAAACACAACAAATCTGTAAATTTTAATTAATTGGTTCTTTTTAGATTTTTTTTGTTCCATATTTCCTCCCCCTCCTCACCCATCCACACACAGTCTAATATTTTCTCCCAACTTTTTGATTAGTAGGTGGGAACAGACAATCCCCTGGATTCCATCAAGGCTGGGAGAAAGTGAGGATACTGGAGACTCAGAGTCAAAAAATGTGGCGCTGGCAAAGCACAGTAGGTCAGGCAGCATCCGAGGAGTAAAACAGTCGACATTTCGGGCCTAAACCCTACATCAGGAATGGGCTTATGCCCGAAATGTCGACTGTCTTACTCCTCGGATGCTGCCTGACCTGCTGTGCTTTGCCAGCGCCACAGTTATCGGTTCCATCAGTACTGGGACATTGCTCTGTGTCAGAAATTGCATTGATGTCACTGTAAGGCCAGCTTCCCTTCAGCTGTCATGCCTATCCTGGTCGTCAAGCACCTACCTACTGTAGTTCCATTTTTCAGCATTTGGCTCAGTGTCTCACAGTAAGGCAATTTAAGTGATTATCTAAATATTTCCTAAATGTTGTGATGGTTCCTGCGCTTACTTCTCTTTCAGACAGCGAGTTCCCAATACCCTCTGGTGAAATAATCTTTTGTTATATCCCCTCTAAGTTTCCTGCCCTTTACCCTAAATCTATGTCTCTTCCTTACTGACCAGTCTACTAGTGGGAAAAATTTCTTCCTATTTACTCTATGTATGCCTCTCATGATTTTATAAACCTCAGCCAGGTTTGTCGTCAGCCTTCTCTGCTCTAAGGAAAACAACCCCAGTCTATTGAGTGGCTGTTTATAGCTGAATCAATCCAACCCAGGCAACATAGAGTTATACAGCATGGAAACAGACCCTTCAGTCCAACTCATCCATGCCAAATCAGAACTGAATTAAACTTCTGAAATAAACCAGAACTAAACTGGTCTAATCCCATTTGCCAGCATTTGGCACATATCCTTCTAAACCCTTCCTATTCATGTACCCATCCAGATAAAGACCTCGGCTGTTCACCCTATCCATCCGGGTGAATTCTTCTCTGCACCTTCTCTAATGCAATCACATCCTTCCTATAGTATGGCGATCAGCACTGCACACAGTACTGCAGCTCTGACCTAATTAACATTATACATAGCTCCATCATAATCTCTTTGCTCTTGTATTCAATGCTTCAACTAATAAAGGCCATCAGCCTTCTTACCACCCTATCATAGAGTCAGAGATGTGCAACACAGAAACAGGTCCTCTGGTCCAACCCGTCCATACCAACCCAATCTAGTCCCACTTGCCAGCTCCTGGCCCATATCCCTCCAAACCCTTCCTATTCATATACCCATCCAGATGCCTTTTAAATGTTGCAATTGTACTAGCCTCCACCACTTCCTCTGGCAGCTCATTCCATACATGTACCCCCCTCTGCATGCAAGAAAGAACCCACTCTACTTACTACTGCAGACTTCCTGTAAGGCCACACATAAAATATTCACTTATCTGTTTCTGTGTTGTGACCTCTCCCAAACAGGATTCTCCAAGATTAATTGTGAATTTCACTGTTTGTTAATTTTCCCGGATGCAGTCCGATGTCCAGCGACTTATGAATTCAAACAGCAAAGGCAGTACTTGTGCAGGTTCACTGGTGTGTCAGTTAGCAGTGTGGGTTTCTTTCTCTCTCTCTCTCTCCTGCATTGACCTCACCATGTGCTTCCTTTGTCTGTTCCTCTCCCTTTTAAAACTGCTGTTGTTTTGACTTTTTATTTCTCTGAAGTTCCAAAACAATGCAACAGCACATAAAACAGTAATTGCTGCTCCTGGAATTCGAGGAAATCACCTCCAACACTTAAAACACCTCAAAAAAGGAGCTGCCTGTTACAGCCATAAATCGTTCCCGTCCTCCATCTTGGATTACCTATTCCCCTGCCCCGCAATATATCGCGCAGATAGTACACACTCCTAACCCAGTGTGTCAATGATGGAGGGAGTGCGTGTTGGAGGTCGTGGATGGGGTGCTTGATCAAATGGACTGCTTTGTCCTGGGTGGTGCTGAGTTGCTGGAGTATTGATGAAGTAGCACACAGTATTCTATCACCTTCCTGATTTGTGCCTTATGAGGTATGTGGAATCACAATAATTCTCGACTGTCCATAACATTCACTTTGGCTGTGAAAGTATTTGATCCATACCAGCCTGGTTATGGTGCCGGATGAGATTTAATGAATAATGCCCATCTCTTTTGAGACAAAAGGTTTTCCACTTCGGAGATTAAAGCAGAGATTCTAAACTGATGCACCACGCCCCATTGAGAAAGGGATTCACTGTCAGAGGTGCTGTATTTCAGATGAAATGTTAAACCAAGGTCCCATCTGGTGAATGTAAAGATTCCCTCTGCAATGTTTAAATAAAGTGTAGGCTTTAGTGTTGAGGGGGCTTTACCTTCAGCTTAAAAGAGTAGAGGGGAGATTTACTTTCATTTTAAAAAGAGTGGCGGCAGCTTGACTCTGTGTCTTATGCTGAGCTGTACATGTTTGATGGGGACGGTATAGTTTGTGACTTCTGTTTAAAAAAGTAGTAACAAGCACAGGGATTTTGTTAGACTGTGGCCAATGGTATAAATTGATGGAGCTATCATCATCTATTGGTTAGTGTGGAGCTGGCTGTGCACAAATTGGCTGCTGTGTTTTTTCTATTACAGAGACGACTCGTCACAAAGTACTCCATTGACTGTAAAGTTGTGAAGTTTTTCTATTCCTTGCTACATCAAAGCTGAAATTTGATTACCCATCTATAGTATATGACACTTATTCAAAAGTTATTGTCATAATATACATTGGAAAGTGCACCAGATGCAAACACTTCATTCATGTGTAAATAGGTCAGTGCAGTTATTATTTTGTCTCAGTTCTTTTACACTCAGGTCAGCCAAATAAAATGTTGTTTAAGCGTAAACCACTGATGCTAGACAGAATCTGAAATATCCCATATCCTTTCTGGCAACAACTATAACACACACACACACGCACACATCTTAAAATGTCTGCAACAGAGTAAAACAATGTGCTGCACAGGAGAACTATTAAAAATGACACAACCACCTGACGAAGGAGCAGTGCTCTGAAAGCTAGTGCTTCCAAATAAACCTGTTGGGCTATAACCTCCTGTTGTGTGATTTTTAACATCATTAACCATGGTTTGACACAGTTAGAAGGCATTATTAGCTCAGGTGACCAAAGGCTTTGTCACAGAGGTCAGTTTTAAGGAACATCTGAAAGGTAGGAGAGAGTTGTGTTTGATTACAGAGATCAGAAAGATTCAGGGATGGCTTCTTTATCAATGTATTGTGAGTTGGAGGGCAAGTGATCAGCAGTTTCCCTCAGTGGCCAAGGAAGAAGATAGGACCTTAGACCCAAGCTAGATTGGAATCACAAGCAGATTGAGTGATAAGCATAAGGTTCGAGATTAATTGAACTATTTTTAGTTTTTTTTAATACTAATTGATGCGATGAGGGCATTACTGGTTAGTCCAGCTTTTATTGCCTGTCCCAAATTGTTCAGAGGGCACTTAAGGGTAAAGCACATTGCTTTGGGTCTGGAGTCAGCCAGATCAGGTGATGATGGCAGTTTCCTTCCCTAAAGGACGTTAGTGAACCACATGGGATATTCCCCCAATAATAGGCAATGCATTCATGGTCATCATTAGAATCTTAATTCCACAGTGGGATTTGAAATAGGGTTCCCAGAGCATTACCTGGGTCTCTGGATTAACTGTCCAGCAATGAGAACACTAGATCATCACTTAGAGTCATAGAGTCATAGAGATGTACAGCATGGAAACAGACCCTTCGGTCCAACCCATCCATGCTGACCAGATATCCCAATCTAATCTAATCCCACCTGCCAGCACCCGGCCCATATCCCTCCAAACCCTTGATGTGTAGATGATGTTTTTTCATCTCTGACCTCAGTGCAGAAATCAATAAAATTTACCAAAATCACTCCTGAATCCCAGTCACAAATTCCAATGCAGCATCGTGCAAATCAGTACAAGTGTTCACACACACACACATCTCACACACACCTCAAACACACCACACACACCTCACAGACACCCACATGCACACATCTCACACGCATCATACACACATCTCAAATACACCAAAGTCATAGAGATGTACAGCATAGAAACAGACCCTTCGGTCCAACCCGTCCATGCCAACCAGATGTCCCAACCCAATCTAGTCCCACCTGCCAGCACCCGGCCCATATCCCTCCAAACCCTTCCTATTCATTTACCCATCCAAATGCCTCTTAAATGTTGCAATTGTACCAGCCTCCACCACATCCTCTCATTCTATACACGTACCACTCTCTGTGTGAAAAAGTTGCCCCTTAGGTCTCTTTTATATCTTTCCCCTCTCACCCTAAACCTATGCCCTCTAGTTTTGGATTCCCCAACCCCAGGGAAAAGACTTTGTCTATTTACCCTATCCATGCCCCCTCATAATTTTGTAAACCTCTATAAGGTCACCCCTCAGCCTCCAACGCTCCAGGGAAAACAGCGCCAGCCTCTTCAGCCTCTCCCTGTAGCTCAGATCCTCCAACCCTGGCAACATGCTTGTAAATCTTTTCTGAACCTTTTCAAGTTTCACAACATCTTTCCGATAGGAAGGAGACCAGAATTGCATTCAATATTCCAACAGTGGCCTAACCAATGTCCTGTACAGCCACAACATGACCTCCCAATTCCTGTACTCAATACTCTGACCAATAAAGGAAAGCATATCAAACGCCTTCTTCACTATCCTACCTACCTGCGACTCCATTTTCAAGGAGCTATGAACCTGCACTCCAAGGTCTCTTTGTTGAGCAACTCCATTGCAAATACGATCATAAACAGAATCATATAGGAGGGGGACATGCAGCCTATCAGATATGTGTCTTTGAAAGAGTTTTCTAATCACCCCCATTTCCTCTATTCTTCAACATAACCCAATAATTTGTTTTCATTTTCAAGTATATGCATGCAGATTTTACACCAGAATGTAAGTTGGTGGTGTATAAAATTATTGGTTTGTCAATTATATAGAGGTGTCAAACTGATCAAACATTGCTTCACATGCAAGGCAAACATTGTCACTTGACTCTACCTGTGACAGAGGAATAATGAACTGTTTGAAACTCACACTTCCCTGCTGGAAGCTGTATACCTAAGGATGTTGAGCAACAATAGGTTTACAGCTTAACCATAACATTGGTGACACTCAAAAATAGCCATCCAACATTCCCCCGATTCCATGCAGTAAAGAATCAACCTAAAGCCATATACTAAACCTTAACAAAATACCAATTAAACCTTTATCAAACACTGGTCAAGACCACAAGAGGTGATGATACAGTAACCAGGTTGAAAGTCTCCATTTAAATGGAGAAATTAAGAATGTTCCCCTTAGAGATAGAGGACATTCAGAGATCAGATGGGGTGTTTAGAATCTGGAAGGGTATTGAGGGATTGGGTCAAGAAGGTGAAATTGCTTCCAGTGACTGAAGCTTCATCAACAAGCAAACCTCATTCAGTAAATTGTGAGCTGCAATACACCAACTGAAAGAGCAACGAAAATTAAGGGAATTAGTGTCTGAATCCCATCATCAATATCCCATCATCAAGTTACACTTTATTTACACGCGCATAGTACTTGACACTGGTCTGGCTTCCTCAGAGGAGAAAGTGAGGACTGCAGATGATGGAGATCAGAGATGAAAATGTGTTGCTGGAAAAGCGCAGCAGGTCAGGCAGCATCCAAGGAGCAGGAGAATCGACGTTTCGGGCATCAGCCCTTCTTCAGGAATGAGGAAAGTGTGTCCAGCAGGCTAAGATAAAAGGTAGGAGGAGGGACTTGGGGGAGGGGCGTTGGGAATGCGATAGGTGGAGGGAGGTCAAGGTGAGGGTGATAGGCTGGAGTGGGGTGGGGGCGGAGAGGTCAGGAAGAAGATTGCAGGTTAGGAAGGCGGTGCTGAGTTCGAGGGATTTGACTGAGACAAGGTGGGGGGAGGGGAAATGAGGAAACTGGATAAATCTGAGTTCATCCCTTGTGGTTGGAGGGTTCCCAGGCGGAAGATGAGGCGCTCTTCCTCCAACCGGCGTGTTGCTATGGTTTGGCGATGGAGGAGTCCAAGGACCTGCATGTCCTTGGTGGAGTGGGAGGGGGAGTTGAAGTGTTGAGCTACGGGGTGGTTGGGTTGGTTGGTCCGGGTGTCCCAGAGGTGTTCTCTGAAATGTTCCGCAAGTAGGCGGCCTGTCTCCCCAATATACAGGAGGCCACATCGGGTGCAGCAGATGCAATAGATGATGTGTGTGGAGTTTTACATTTCTTGCGGTGTTCCAAAACCGTACCACCCAGATGGCCTCCTTCTTCAAGGACCGGAATTTCCCCCCAAGCGTAGTCAACGATGCCTTCCACCGCATCTCTTCCACTTCCCGCTCCTCCGCCCTTGAGCTCCGCCCCTCCAACCGCCACCAGGACAGAACCCCACTGGTCCTCACCTACCACCCCACCAACCTCCATGTCCAACGTTTCATCCGCTGTCATTTCCGCCACCTCCAAACGGACCCCACCACCAGGGACATATTTCCCTCCCCTCCCCTATCAGCGTTCCGAAAAGACAGTCCCTCCGTGATTCCCTCGTCAGGTCCACACCCCCCACCAACCCAACCTCCACTCCCGGCACCTTCCCCTGCAACCGCAAGAAATGCAAAACTTGCACCCACACCTCCCCCCTTACCTCCCTCCAAGGCCCCAAGGGACACTTCCATATCTGCCACAAATTCACCTGCACCTCCACGCACATCATCTATTGCATCTGCTGCACCCGATGTGGCCTCCTGTATATTGGGGAGACAGGCCGCCTACTTGCGGAACATTTCAGAGAACACCTCTGGGACACCCGGACCAACCAACCCAACCACCCCGTAGCCCAACACTTCAACTCCCCCTCCCACTCCACCAAGGACATGCAGGTCCTTGGACTCCTCCATCGCCAGACCATGGCAACACGACGGTTGGAGGAAGAGCGCCTCATCTTCCGCCTGGGAACCCTCCAACCACAAGGGATGAACTCAGATTTCTCCAGTTTCCTCATTTCCCCTCCCCCCACCTTGTCTCAGTCAAATACCTCGAACTCAGCACCGCCTTCCTAACCTGCAATCTTTTTCCTGACCTCTCCGCCCCCACCCCACTCCAGCCTATCACCCTCACCTTGACCTCCCTCCACCTATCGCATTCCCAATCCCCCTCCCCCAAGTCCCTCCTCCCTACCTTTTATCTTAGCCTGCTGGACACACTTTCCTCATTCCTGAAGAAGGGCTGATGCCCGAAATGTCGATTCTCCTGTTCCTTGGATGCTGCCTGACCTGCTGCGCTTTTCCAGCAACACATTTTCAGCTCTGGCTTCCTCAGAGCCAGCTCTTGGAGTGAACATTATTTTTTCTTTCTTCAGAGGAGATTCCTTGAACACTGAGCCAGCTCCCTGAGAGCCAGCTCTCAGATTGAACGGAAGCCCTGATCTTCCTGTTTATTTTTAAAAAATTTTTGTTTGTTTTTTTACAAAATCTCTGACACTCCTGTTTATTTTTTTCCTTTTGTTTTTTACCCCCACACTACCGCCTAACTGTGGTAGTGCTTATTTTTTTCCCCAGCATCCATGGTGTGCGTGTGCAGGTGTGAGACACAGTGAGAGACACAAGGTGCACGTATTTTTATTCAGTTTCCGCCACCAGGAAGAAAGGAAACACCCGAGTGGCCAGTGACAAGCAGTGCCCTTCACATCAAAGGGCAATGCTGTGTGATCAGACAGTGAAGAACAGGGCAGGGTGGAGTGAACTTTATATCTGTCAGCCAGGACTCCCTGATTGGACCAGGTTAGCAGCCCCAATCAGGGAACTCATATTCTTTGATGACCAACTCGCTGACCTTGTTACTATCACTACAGTGGCACGGTAGTAAAATCAGTGGACTACTATTCCAGAACCCCAGGCTAATGTTTTTGGGGATCTGGGTTCAAATCCCACCATGGCAGATGATGAAATTTGAATTCAATTTTAAAAAAATTGAGTAATAGCCAGCCTAATGGTGACCATGTAACCACTATCAGTTATTGTAAATCTGGTTCACTTGTGTCCTTTAGTGAAGGAAATCGGCCATCCTTACCTGGTGTGGGCTACATGTGATTGCAGACCCCAGCAATGTGGCTGACTCTTAACGGCCCTCTAAAAATTGGCCCAGCAAATCAGTGCAACGTCAATTAGACATTAGCAATGACTCCCCTATACACACATGAACAAACACTAAGAAATTCAAACAAAAATCATTCAAAAGGGAATACTTAAATAAGAGAAAAACACAAGGCTGGAGGGAAGGAACAGGAAAGTGGGACTTTTGAACAGTGCCTTTAAAGAAGGGCAGACTGGCCTGTTTCTGTGCCCAATGATTCAGTTGAGTATGTGAAGCATGCTCCTATAGGAGCCCCCGTGGAGTTGTAAACCTGTGTGTCGGTAAAAGGAAGAGAAATTTTTTTCTCAAACATGTAGTGAACGTGTCTTTGTTCCGAATGTGGTGCCCAGTTGACAGCCTTATGTTCTCATAGTTTGATGTTTTCTATTCAATGATGTCTCTCATGGAGAGACAGATACTGTGTTCTCAGCAATGAGATGCTATTGCTTTGTGGGGGGAGGGGGGCAAGGCCCAGACAGGCTTATAGTGTGCTGTGTGGGTGTGATGGGGGAGGGTGTAGGTGCAGGAAGGGAGGAGAAAGCCCACGATCGTCCACCACAACCCTATATCCTGGTAATGGAAGATATTTGAAGTTTTCCTTGTAATGCACAGGAACAGCTCAGAGGCACAACTGCCCTCATGTAATGAGTAATCCTCACCCTCAGGACATCCTGTACTAATCTCAGACAGTGGGATGTTCAGCCTACTCCCTCCCTCAACTACAGTTACAACTAGGCTGAGCTACTGTCAGCTGTACAGTCAGGGGGAAGCTCACCCAAGCATGATTCAGAGATGAGAAATATTTAATTTAACTCTACTGACACAAGATTTTCTGTTTATGCAATGGGAATGGGGGTTCATGATTTGGAGACGCCAGTGTTGGACTGTGGTGTACAAAGTTAAAAATCATACAACGTCAGGTTATAGTCCAACAGATTTATTTGGAAGCACTAGCTTTTGGAGCGCAGCTCCTTTGTCAGATGGTTATGCAGAATAAGATTGTCAGACACAGAATTTATAGCAAACGTTTACAGTGTGATGTAACTGAAATTATATATTGAAAAAGGCCTGGATTGTTTGTTAAGTCTCTCATCTTTTAGAATGGACATGTTGGTTTCACTTCTTTTATATGTAAATCACAAAACTTTTTAAAAAAAAGTTACACTGTCAAGGAGGGAGGCTGACAGCTAGTCAGGGTCTGTTATGTAAGAGACGGGGTTAGTCTGTAACTATAAACAGTACATCACTGAATCTTAGTAAAAATCAACATTTGTTAAAAATACAACTGGTATTTGTTCTATTAATGTCACCTCGTCTGAGAAGGAGAATGCTAATTCTGCTTTTTACTTTCAAAACAATTTCTTTCTCCACTCCACCCCACCCCACCATCCCGTGTCTCAGGAAGTGTTGTGGTATAATACTTGCCACATTCTTGGTGCTCACACCCAAGTCGCTATTTTTCAAAGATATACCTAGGCAGTAAGGAAGCTGTTTGACGGTGAACTCCATCACAGAGCACTCAATCCCATCCTCACCCTATGTTGCTTGTGTGTCAGGATTCATTCATGGGATGAGGGTGTTGCTGGTTAGGCCAGCATTTATTACCCACCCCCAATTGCCCCAAGGGCAGTTAAGAGTCAACCGCATTGCAATGGGTCTGGAGTCACATGTAGGCCAGACCAGGTAAGGATGACAGTTTCCTTCCCTGAAGGACATTCGTGATCCAGATGGGTTTTTCCAACAATCTACAATGGATTCATGGTCATCATTAGACTCTTAATTCCAGATTTTTGTTGAATTCAAACTCCACCATTTACCATGGCAGGATTCAAACTCAGGTTCTCAGAACATAACCTGGGTATTCCTGATGAAGGGCTTTTGCCCGAAACGTCGATTTCGCTGCTCGTTGGATGCTGCCTGAACTGCTGTGCTCTTCCAGCACCACTAATCCAGTATTTGGTTTCCAGCATCTGCAGTTATTGTTTTTACCTCTCTGGATCAACAGTCCAGTGATAATACCACTAGGCCTCCCCTATTACACGCTAATTTCCAACCTCGTCTTAGCCCTGAGGTTTTTGAAGTTAATCGCAGTTCCTTCCCACTGCTTTGCCTGAGATTCGTTCACACAGCCCAAACCTTTAAGTGAGACTTATAGAATAGAAACAGCGCAGAATGGGAGGTGATTCAGCATGGCATGTCCATACCAGTAACTCAGCAAGTCTCACTTTTTCTTGCAGCCCTGCAAACCTCTTTTGATTCATCAGATAATTATCCAGTCCTTTTGGAAGTCACAATCAAATTTATCTCCAACACACTCTCAGGCACCATATTACACATGCTCACTCCCCTCTAAGTAAAAAACAAATTGCCATTTTGCCTTTGTTTTTATTTGCCATTCATCTTAAAGCCATACCCCCTACTCAATGATCCACTGGATCTTAAATTGATCAATAAAGTCAGTATCAGGGAATCACAACATTAACAATGGAGAAACCAAGGCCAATATAATCTGCTGAGATCTACTGACCTGAACTTAGAGTGACCCATACATATTTGAATAGATTATCACTGAAACTATCCACAGAGGGAAATCTAACTGATGCCATTTGACATATTTCTTCTCCATGAAAATATGAATATAAGAAATAGAAATTTGATCAGGCCATGCAGCCCATCAAGAGGGGAGTAGATGCATGGAAACATCGCTAACCACAAGTTTCCCTCTAAGCCACACACCATCCAGACTTGGAATTATACCGCTGTTCCTTCACTATCATTGAATCAGAATCTTGGAATCCCTCCCTAATAGCATTGCGTATCTACCTACAGCAAATCATAGAATCATAGAATCCCAACAGCGTGGAAACAGGCCCTTCGGCCCAACAAGTCCACACCGACCCTCCGAAAAGTAACCCACCCAGACCCATTTCTCTACCTTATTATCCTGTATTTACCCCTGACTAATTCACTTAACCTACACATCCCTGAATACCATGGGCAATTTAGCATGGTCAATTCACCTAACCTACACACTTCTGAATACTATGGGCAATTTAGCATGGCCAATTCACCTAACCTACACATCCCTGAATACTATGGGCAATTTAGCATGGCCAATTCACCTAACCTGCACACCTCCGGACTGTAACACTTCAAGGAAGCAGCTCCTTAGACAGCACCTTTTAGACCCCAAGACCACTGCCATCTTGAAGGACAAGGGCAGCAGATACATAGGAACACTATCGCCTGCAAGTTCCCCTCCAAGCCATTCACTGTCCTACCTTGGAAATATACCACTGTTCCTTCATTGTTGCTGGATCAAAAATTCTGGAACTCCAAAAAAAATGCAGTGGTTGGTTTGTCATAATGAAATATATCACGCACATTCCAATGTTCATCTATTTGAGTAAAAATAGATTGCATGTAACTGGTCTTCATCAGTTTCTCAAGGGATGGGCAATAGGTGCTAACCCAGCTAGTCAAGCCCACATCCCACAAACGAATTTATAAAATGCGAAGTCTGGATTTAAATGCTATCCTCATTAACAATGATCATAAAATTACTCAATTACCATGAAAAATCAAACTAGTTAACTATAGCCCTTTTGGAAATGGAATCTGCATTCTTACCTGATTTGGACAACATGCAACTCCAGGCTCATAGCAATGTCATTGATTTTTACATCTCCTCTGAAAACGCCTTGCAATCATTCAGTTATATCAGACTGCTACAGAAAACAGGCACTGTGGGTAAACTTATTACACATGAGCTACATGGTTCAAGAAAATGGCTCAGGATCAAGGGACAGTAAGACATTCTGGTCTGGCCAGCAATATTCACATCCCAAGAATGTATTTAAAAAAAACATTCCATTCTGACTAAAAGAAAAAGTTTACAAGTGTTTTGTCCCAACTCCAACAACTCGTAAGACGTGACAACAGGACAGTCACTGTGATCTTGAATGTGAGCTAATTTCTTTCCTATCATCGTTTGTAGAGTCATAAATAAAAACAAAAATTGCTGGAGAAACTTAGCAGGTCTGTGGAGAGAAAGCAGAATTAATATTTTGGGTTCAGTAACCCTTTTTTAGATTTCTAGTCATACCTGGCACAAAAGCAGATGGTTGTAGTTGTTGGAGGTCAATCATTTCAGCTCCACAGCATCACAGAATCATACGGCTGGAAAACAGAACCCTTCGGTCCAACCAATCCATGCTGACCATGTTCCTAAACTAAGCTAATCCCACCTGGTCACACATGACCCAAATTCCTCCATACTTTTCCTATTCATGAACCCATCCAAATGTCCTTTAAATGTTAAAAATTGCACAACACCAGGTTGTAGTCCAACAGATTTATTTGGAAACACTAGCTTTCGAAGTGCTGCTCCTTCAAATGGTGGTTGTGGAGTATGGGATCATAAGACATAGAATTTATAGCAAAAGGGTTACAGTGTCATGGAGCTGTAATGATATATTAAACAAATTTAGATTAAGACTTTTATCTTTTAGAATGAGATATGCTAGTTTCAGTTCTTTACTATGTAAATCTCAGAATTCCTTTTAAGTTAATTCTCAATATAGCTTTAGCTTTTCTAATAATAAGTGCTATCTCTGCTCAGACAATGCATTAAAGGTGTCAGGTTAAAGTCCGTCTGTGTCCCAATGTTGAGTAAAACTGATTCTATTTCTAAAGTGGGACTTTCAGAATCTTAGATGGATTTATGCAGTTTTTGAGCAAAATAAAATGTAATTCTGCAAATACAAATTCATCCCACAAACTTATATATATTTTAGCTGAGATAGCATGTATTGTTCAAAACATCTAAAGCTATCTTGAGAATGTAACTTAAAAGGAGTTCTGGGATTAACATGTTCAAGAATTGAAGCTGGCTTATCCCATTCTAAAAGATGAAAGATTTAAGTTAAATTTGTTTAATATATCAATACAGCTCCAACGTACTGTAACCTTTTTGCTATAAATTCTGTCTTATGATTCTATACCGCACAACCACCTGGAGGAGCAGAACTTCAAAAGCTAGTGCTTCCAAATAAATCTGTTGGCCATTAACCTGCTGTTGTGTGATTTTTTAAAACTTTGTGTAAAAAGGTTGCCTCTTATGTCCTTTTCAAATCATTCTCTGCTCATCTTAAAAATATGCCCCTAGTTTTGAACTCCCCCACCCTAGGAAAAAGACTCTCTGCTGTTCACCTTATCTATGCCTCTCATGATTTTATAAACCTCAATAAGGTCACCCCTCAACCTCTTACGCTCCAATGAAAAAATTCCCGGCCTATTTTTATAACTCAAACTTTCAATTCCTGGCAACATCCTGGTAAGTCCTTTCCTGAACCCTTGTGCACCTTCCACTACTAACAAATCCTGCTGTGGGCCTCATACCTGGAGGAAGGGCACTGCACTTCCAAGACCAAATTTTTAGAATATTCATTCATAAGATGTGGATATTACTGGCCAGACCAGTATTTATTGCCAGAAGGCAGTTAAGAGTCAACTACATCGCTGTGAAATTTGCAGTCCTATGTAGACCAGACTTGGGTAAGACTGGCAGATGTCCTTTTCTAAAGGACATTAGTGAACCAGATGGGCTTTCCTCCTGACAATTGACAGTGTTTGTGGGTGGTCAACATTGAGCTCACCTTTAATTCCAGATTTTTATTCAAATTCAAACTGTGTCATCGACTTAGGTAGAATTTGTTCCCTTGTCCCCGGATATGAACCTAGATCACTAGGCCAATGACATTCCCACGGTGCCACTACCTCCCCGTGTTTGAATATCAAAACCAGAACGTCATTTGGAAGGCTGACAATGGAAGTGTACAAATAGTCAAGTCTCCGGTGTTATTAATCATAGGGTTAGCAAGGATCTGAGAGTCACCATTTGATTTGTACTCTGGGTAACACAGTGTCAGAGAGCAGGTTGACTGCTTTTTGATCTGGCTTTTTACTGCCCAGTCCCACTCCAGGATTTTGTCAGTCCTGCATTACTCCTCGGATCCTGTTAACCATACATAGCCCAGCCTTAGCCCTTTGCCTTAGCACTGCTGTCCTGTCCCAAGTCTGGTATTAAAACGTGTTAAATGTAGGGAAAAATTATACATAAATTCAATAAGTGCTTTAAAGAAATTAACCACATTGATCAGTTCTTTATAAGTAAATAATTGATACATATAAGAACATAAAGCAGGAGCAGGCCATTCAGCCCCTCAAGCCTGCTCCACCATTTAATACGATCATGGCTGATCTGATCTCGGTCTCAACCCCATTTCCCCATCTGCTCCACATAATGCTTTAACCTGTTACTAATTAAAATTCTACCTGACGTTTATTCTGTGTTTCAATGTCCACCGTACTCTGGGGCAGTGAATCCCACAGATTCATGATACTTTGAGAGAGGTAATTCCTCCTCCATTTATATCTGCCATCCTTTATTCGATGTTCAAATGGTTTCTCACCATCCCTTTGTCCTTGAGCCTTGCCATAAGATTTATGTGGGCAAAAGAACACCTGCTAACAGGTGGAGTGAGAAAGTTTAGTTCCAACCACAATGGTATGAGATTGTTGATTACTGTTGCATTACTGTCTAAGAGATGTATGTACTTCAAATGATGTGTCACCCTTTACCCAGTGTAGAGTGCTCACCTCTGACTCAGAAAGTTGTGGGTTGAAGGTCTATTGTAGAGATTCGAAAACATCAATGAAACTGGCACGTGCCTCAGAAGTGCTGCTTTTTCTGGAATGCCAAACTGAGTCCTCATCTGTATGCTCACATGGATATAAAACATTTAAAGAGCTGGGAGTTGTCCTGGCCAATATTTACCCTTCAACCAATTTTGAAAACAGGATACCCTGATAATGATCACTTTGCTGCCATGCACTGATTCACTGTAATTTTTCCAAAATTACGTGACTTTATTAGCTGTCAAACATTTTGGAACATGGTTATTTCTTCACCAAATCAGTCCTGTTCTTACAGCCCTCGTGAAGTTACCAAATTCCTTTATGCTTCTATTCCATCCCATGTACTACTAGAGGAAGAGACCCCACCAACTGCTGTCCTCCCCTGGGCATTCTTCTCCCAAGATGTCTGTGAGGCAGCTATTTGAAATTTGGCTAGAGTGCCCAGCTTCAAACACCTCAGTGATGGCCCATACAATTTCACAAGATCTGTGACAGTAGAGAAGACAATGGCTGGTTCACTTACTAAACCATGCCTTTATGCATCACAAATGACGACATCTTGTCTGAAAATGGATGACGCAATTCAGGACAGATTGCAAGACAAAGATGGATTTCCCCTAGTGACAGGGTTCATAGTGCAACTCTTTGGTGTCATACAGCTAGTCAGCCCACATGATTCCAGATTTCACTTTGGATTTCATATTTCACTCCCAATTTGTGCTAAATAGCTGGTTTTAGCTCAGAGGTAAGAAACAAAGCACAATCAGATACAATAAAGACTAGCCTCAGAAACAGGAAATCAAGCTACAGTTCCCACCATGTATTAGTGTCTACTGACCTCTATTGGAAAGCGTTTGTCAACAGCACGTTGACTCACTGTATGATTCCACAGAAATAAGTATGCCACTTGTTTAAACTGGATTTAAATGAACACATTTACAACCTTGTGATCATTCCTTTGTATCATACACGTGGTAGTTGTAGAGACTAAAGTCATCATTAAAGACTTAATAATATTCCTTTATAATTTATTAACTTCAGAATTGTTAATTTGCCTTGACATACATAAATCTATTGAACTTCAAACACCGGCTGACAAAAATTAAGGGGCCAGACCTTATGGACAATTGACCATGGGGGACTGTTACAACTGAACTCAAACTCAAGACTGGGGTTTATCTTTACAAGGTAGATTCATTGAGGCTGTAACCATATTTATACTTGGGTTTCAGTATCCAAGTTTATTTTACTTTCTTCCCTCTCCTTATTTATTTGCAGATGATGTACTTCCTATGGCATTTTGTGGGTTGCATGAACATTTAAAGAGAGAGCAGGAGTAGTCTGTTCAGCCTGTCAACCTACTCCTCCATTCAATATCACTGCAGATCTGATAGTAACTTCATACCATTCCACTTGCCCTGACAATCCTTCATCCTTCTGTTTCCCAAGAATCTATCCACCTCTGCCTTGAAAATAATCCAAGGGTCAAACTCTCTTCATCTGCAGGTTGGCACCAAAGACTTACAACCCTCTCAGGGAAAAAAAAATCAGCATCAAGCATTTCAGATAGTCATAGAATCCCTGGTGTGGAAGTAGGCCATTCAGCCCATCGAGTCCACACCAACCCTTTGAAGGGTGTCTCATGCAGACCCATCAACCCATTATCCCTGTAACCCTGCATTTCCCATGGCTAATCTACCTAGCCTGCACATCCCTGGATGCTATGGTCAATTTAGCATAGGCAATCCACTTAACCTACACATGTTGACAGAAGACATTTTATAAATATTAGTACGATTGTGTTAGTGAGCTAACATTATAGTTTTGTCACATCGGCAATAGAATGCTTTCATTATTGTCCAGCTCCATCTACAAGCTTGCGTTTTACAGATCAGGTTTCATTGCGAACTCTTACTGTTTAACTAGTGTCAAAATGCAAATGAGAACTAATGAGAACTAAGACGTGTCACACTGCAATAAACATGCGTGTTGTATTTGAAATATTAGACATACCCCTCCATATCTCAATGAGCTGCTGAATCAGGAAAGTTCTCATTCTTATAATGAAAGCAAAGTACTGTAGATATTGGAAATCTGAAATTTAAAATATGTGCTGAAATTACTGAATGAGTCTTAGGATCCATGGAGAGAGGAACATAGATAATGATTCAGGTGAGAAATAAAGGCTCTGAAGGACATTCCTGTTTCTCTCTCTGTCAATGTCACCAGGCCTGCCGAGTACTTTTCAACACTTTTTCCTTAAGCCTAGTTAGCGCTGACAAAAAGGCTTCACTGTTCAGCAACAGAGGCACTGTAACAAGTTTGAACATCACTTGAAGTAAAATGAGAGAGCAATCTCATCGTAGATCATCAATGACCAATGTGAAATGGACTTAGGCAGACAGCAGCTAAGGACAGGGTTAATACTCCAACAAATACAGATCCAGGTCTGTTAAGTGGGTTTAGCACCTTCATCCGATCACCGTTCATGTGTGGACCTAATCAACGAGTTTCAACAATCAAGACCAACCCAATCCTACATCAATGATGCACAGATACATGCACTTCCAATGTGAGTCAATGGATAAGATTTGGTGAGAATTTCCTTCCTAGTCCAAAGATGGACAGGCCAGCAGCTGAGTTTAGCTGAATCAGGCACTGGAGATTGAATTTTAAAGTCTTCCTGCATTGTGAGGCTTTGCTTCCGGTTCACCATCACACAAGGCTAAGATCGTACCATTTTTGATGAGCCAGTGCTCACACAGGTCCAGAAAGCTAAATGTTTATTAAAAAGTAACTTCAATCCAATACTTTCAATTGATAAATATGAAGCATTTGTAAGAAAGAAATCTTTTGAAGCATTGTGAGATTTCAAGCAGCCCAAATATTCAACAGTGATGCCCAAGACCTTTCCAATGTTAACGGCTGAGACCTGATAATTCTCTGATGTTCAAACCAGTCAGAACAGAACACGAAAATTCTAAAATTGGGTTTGACTGTGCACAGTGGAATTGATTTTGTCATTTCAGCAGCCCACACAAGGAGAACTTTAAAAGAAAACCACAAATATTTGTTATCAGTTTTATTGACCATATATTTATCATCAGTCAGGTATTGTTTACAAGGCTTAAAGGGACAAAAGGTAACTATTCCTCAGAAAACAACAGTAAATTAAGAAAAATACAAGCAGTTAAAGATGAGTCAAACCTGGTTTGACAAGGTTAACATTCCCATTTGCAAACATCCAGACAGATTCGACTTTAAAGGACTTTAAAGTCACGATTCTAGTTTTATTGATCTTTACTGTTTGCAGTTACAATATTCCAAGTGTTTCAGAATCAAAATCCCATATAGCCTCATGGGAATCCATCATCATCATCCTCTGCCATTTCTTTTGCAAACTCCAGGTCTTGCTGTTCCCGTTCTCGCCGCTCCTGTAAGGCAGAGATGCCATTTGAAATGTGGACCTTGCATTCACACAAATTCATTTGAAAATTTTATCCATACTGCATTATAATTTTGTATCATATTTCACAGAGATGTTTCCAGACCACTTCCCATGGAATTAACCACAGTGAAGTAGCGCCTGTTGGGTTGATATAGATAAGTTGCATGCAGATGTCAAAAGCAGCTAAGAGAGTCAGTTAGTTTGCTTCTTTTTACTGCAGCTGGATCCAGGAGAAATACTGGCCACAACAGGGAGAATTTCCTGCTCTTCTTCAAACAGCAGGATTGTTAAACCCTAGTTGAACCACCAGAACATGAAAAAGGAATGTGACTCGATACTTTACAGATGGTATCAAGAATAAGGAGAAGTCTCTCAGTACTGTACTGTGATTGTTAACACTGTTACATTCTTGGGTCTTGGGAGCAGGTGGTGAGCCCAGACCTTCTGATGCAAAAGTGTCACATTATTGAGGACCAGAAATGAATGCCCCTCCATCACATTAGGGACTTAGCCAGTTCCTTCTTAAAGCCTTGCCATTTTCTTTTCCACAAATCTCTTGTTCCATTTTCATAGAAAAGTTGTTTAAACGTATTATTTTCATTTGACCCCCCCCCCCCCCCACTTAATTTTAAGTTGTCCCTCGAGTCCCATGGCTCCAGAACTTTCCTGAATCCAAAGATTTTCATGGCCATGGAGAATTTAAAACCTCAATTAAGTCTTGCCAATTACAGAGTGATACCTATGAATTTCAAACTTCCTGTATAATTGCCCTCTTAAATTTAGCAGTTGACACCATCGATATTTCTAAAAATAATTTTAGGCTTTCTGACATCACCCAAATTAAAGACATCGATACTGACTTGGCATGAACATCTGATACAATTTCATCAACCTCAACCTTACAACTCACACCCTCTTTGTTTCTTTCGTACCCATGAAAGTGATTTCAATGACCTATCCAACAATCTCCCTCTTCTGCTGTCACTTGAAGCATGTAAGAGAATGGTTACAACACAGGATGAGGCTACTCAGCCCATCACAAATGTGCTGGCTCCCACTCCCCCATCTTTCCCTGCAGCTCTGTATGAGTTTTCTCCTCAGGTAATTATCCAATTCACCTTCAAAAGTGCGATGGTGGCACCTTTAATCACAGCTTTCAGACAGGAGTATTCTTGGTGACTGCTTAATATTTACTAATTTCTGTCCTTCCACTAGTTTCATCACTTTGTATTGTTTTGAACTCCATCTGCCACATCTCTGGCAATGATATAACTTGCCCAAACCTCTAAGTGTTATTGAATCCAATTTGTTGGCATTCACAGCTCTGGACACTGTAGAAGTACTTTGCTCTCACCACACACACATAAACAGAAGCACAAGTCATGTGTTGTCCTAAAACTAACGCCTGACCAACAGCACCTCCAGGTATCAGCTTCAATGAGCAACCTTTCTGTGTTGAAACATTTAAAAAAAAAGGAAATATTGAAACATAGGAGCAAGTGTAGGCCATTCAGCCCTTCAATCCTCCTCCACTATTATGGCTGGTCATCCAATTAAGTTGGATAGTACATGGATAAGGAGGGTTTAGAAGGATATGGGCCAAATGCAAGCAAGTGGGACTAGTTTAGTTTGGGAAACTTGGTTAGCATGGATAGTTTGGACTGAAGGGTCTGTTTCTGTGTGGCATTACTCTATGACTCTAACCCTTTGACCTCCATTGTTCAATTCTCACTGCTCCAACTACTCTTGCCTGGTGTTTTTTTTTAGCCAATTAGTATTAGATCTAATAAAGGTGAATCCAGCATCAAATCTTCCTTGTAAGTCATGGTTTGGTCACCCTCCCTGTTGTTTTTTTGCACTAGACAGAAATGAAAATTGTTGAAGGTCACTTATGCATTTGCAATGTTTGCCATGGCTTTTCACTTGTCATCCCTTTAAGTAATGTTCCCAATCTACACCAACTCTGCAGTCTACTTTTCAGTCACACATCAGTCCATATTCTGGCATCGATCCTATGGGAACACATTTTGAGAATCAGTCTACATGCATGCCTTCCTGAAATCCAGACAGAGATCATCCCAGTCCCTAACCTTTACCAGAAAGACCTGCAACCCTTTTGAAGAAATCTGAATTGGTCAAACATTACTTACTGTCACCCCATTAAAACCCCAAAATGCTTCCCTACATTTGTGACTTCTATCAATGGAAACCTCACCTCAGCCGACTCCAGGTCTTTGTTGTATGACTTGGGTGGGAATCGCATTGCCTGTAAAGCAGAAGTGAACAATTTAATTATTTCTAGCCTCTAGAAATTTAAGTTCTAGATGACAAATCCCTCTTTATATTCTGATACAGAAGAAAGTTCCCAAGAGGCATTCTGTTGGTTCTAGAACCAGTATCCTGAACATTAGCTTTGAGTCACATTTGAATACTTTCCATCACAAAGCT
Source organism: Chiloscyllium punctatum (assembly GCF_047496795.1). NCBI lineage: Eukaryota > Metazoa > Chordata > Chondrichthyes > Orectolobiformes > Hemiscylliidae > Chiloscyllium > Chiloscyllium punctatum. The sequence goes on along the minus strand of NC_092780.1, from coordinate 14,543,824 downwards.
CTAATAAACCAATTGCAGCTGGTAGGTCAAGCACTTTGAGGCCACAGAGATCTTATTCACTCCAAAGCCAATAAACCAGTGCAGCTGGGCAGCACAGTGGCACAGTGGTTAGCACTGCTGCCTCACAGCACCAGGGACCCAGGTTTGATTCCAGCCTCGGGCGACTGACTGTGTGGAGTTTGCACGTTCTCCCCGTGTCTGCGTGGGTTTCCTCCGGGTGCTCCGGTTTCCTCCCACAGTCTAAAGATGTGCAGGTCAGGTAAACTGGCCATGCTAAATTGCCCATTGTGTCAGGTGCATTAGTCAGAGGGAAAATGGGCCTGGGTGGGTTACTCTTCGAAGGGTCGGAGTGGACTTGTTGGGACGAAGGGCCTGTTTCCACACTGTAGGGAATCTAATCGGGAGCTGCATACACATGGCACTGGGCCACTCAATACTGGCCTTTAGCTAAGACTGTCTCGAAAGAAAATGACATCAATTGCTACAGAATAACCTGGTCACATTTGTTAAATGTAATGTCTTGTTCACAAAAATAATTACAATTAAAGAATAAAGACTGGAGAATCAGATTCTGCAAAACCAATGTCAGCCAGGGTTCCCCCTTCACTGCTCATTCCTTGTCAAAAAGATACTAGACTAGTCACCCAGAGCCAGAGAATCCAATTTATGTTCTATTGAGGCAGCTGGGGAATTTAAATTCAACTAAATAAGTATGGAACCAGCAATAAAACCTGACCCGGTGTATCAGTAAAGGTGACCATGTAACTACCCAATTGGCATACAAAAACAGTTCACTAATGCCAGCAACAACCAAATCCAATGAATGCAAAGAAACGTTTTCACCCCTCGCACAAACACTGCAAATGCTTCAAACCTACACGCAGATAAGGTAGTAAAAGAACATGGAAGTGTGTTATTTTGCAGAGAAAAGAACTTGGTCCACCTGAAAAACAAGCCAAACAACCAACTGATAAAGCAGAGCAAGGTAATCCAATCTTACGTTTTTGTAAGAGAAAACGGGTAATGTATCCCTCCAATTAGAAAACTATGGGTCAGAATTAATTCTTCATTACATCTCTATTGATCATTCTAAAAGTTCAACTCAATCCACAATGGAATCAGCCAGGTGTGGTTTTTCCTTACTTTGACAGACATGTTGTGAATATCCAGACAGAAGGAGATTCTCTGGTGGAATGCCAGCTGCGGCTCCCTTGTGCCATAAATATCGATAGTCTCTTTTGACTGGACATATCCTCTCTCATGGTTAATAGACGCCTCGATCACTCCATCACGAATGGCCTGGTTAAAAAAGAAAATTAGCATGTTTTTCTCTTGCATTTTTTCCTTCTTCTGAAGTGCAGCCCCATCCTGGGTTTTGGAAATTCAGCAGCCCCCTCAGTATCTGACGTAAGTGGGCAGTCTTGGTGCAAAAGACTGGAAAGTAAATATTATCAGAGGGTTCTAGTATGCTGGGCCACCGCTAAGGTCAGTCCTGCCTGGGTCAATACACTTCACAGCAGGAATCACTGGATATCGATCAGGTCGTTTTCGATATCACAAGACAGCTTGTTACGCCATAATAATACTCAACAGACTTGTTTCTTCTCAGTCTATACTGTGCCCCTCAAAGCTGAGCTCATTCAAAACCCCCGTCCTTTAGGGTTTTTAAAGTAAGAGTTCACTACTTGTGCAGCAAAACACTGAGTTGTGACATTTCAACTGCCTTATCCGACATAAAGGGAAAATAAAATGTAGCTGAGCCTTTATTAAAGTTGACTCCCTCTTCAATGAAGTTCAATTCAGAAAGCCACAGCAGGTGAAAACCACCACAATATCAATCACAGGTTTCCTAGATTCCTTTAATATTCCAATCACTCCCCCTTCACTCTCCAACCAGGAGATCCATAGATATTTGTAACTGGGGGTTGCCTGTTGCTAAGACTGGCCCAGGAAGCAATAGTGAGGTTCCAACCTCCTAAAGTCTGGACCTATTATAAACAACCACCAATGCACAACACACTGACTTCCTAATCCAGCCGCTTATTTGAGCGTCCCATCACCGGTCCAGTTACCTTTAAGGAGGGGGAATCCTCGCCCTTTCAAATTCAGAGACTGATAAATCTGCTGTGCACTTGCAATGCATTTTGATTTTAAAATTCAGAATTCAAGCAACATTTTTTCCTTTTAATCCCGCCCCCATTGGAATTTACCTTGGCAACTATAAACTCAGCATCTTCAGGACTGTCCAGCTGCAGTTTCTGTGCAATGTCAGTGAGAGAGATCCGAGAATAAGATAAACTAATCATCCTTACACCTGTAAAGGGAAGAAAGAGATTTTTAAAATTGTCTATGATTCAATTTTTTTTACGCTATTTTGCTGTAGCAGCTAGCATGAGCAAAACATACAAAAGGTATCAGAGCTTTTATCTTGAGGGGCTGAGGATTAAATGGAAGAGACAGTCTCATATCAGCGACACGGAGCAGACAGTTTCATATCAGCGACACTGAGCAGACAGTCTGGAATTTTGAACTTTGGCCCTCTCAGTTCTCTGTTTCTCTTCTCAAGCACCAAATTTGCTACTGGCTTCTCAGATTCCCAAAATGCTCTTGCTCTTCTCTGAATGTTTAAGTATTTTAAAATGCTGTCCCAACTCTAAAAGGTTAACCTGTCTTAAAAGGTGCAACAGTTGATGAAAAGGATTCACTTTCTATCCCTTCAAGACTCACCTGCCTCAGAGGTGTGTTATAACATGTCTGAACAGATTATTTCCAGAAGTACAATGGGAGAGGACACAGAAATAGCATTTAGGAAAAGGGCTGGGGAATCTTGTGGTGCAATGGCAGTGTTCCTACCCTGAGCCAGTCAAGTCCGACCTGCTCCAGAAGAGGTGTAATAACATCGCTGAAGAAGTTGATTAGAGAATAACTATTATCTAACAGCTGGTTTTTAAGGATTCATGTGTAGTATCAATGTCCCTAACTCTGGGCTATAAGGCCTGGATTCCCAGATTGGAAAAATCAGCCCTTTTTAAATCAATGAGAGGAATTGGTTAGGAAGGGGTGAGAGCAGTCTGAAGGTTTTATTAAATTATGATATGCAAACCAACAAATGTGGAAGACAGACTGATTCCTGCTTTGGTAAATGGATGACTCGATGTACAACAGTGAATATTAATTTACCTACTGCAAGCCTAGCTGTAATCAGCATGAGCTGAGAATCAAACTTGTGTTTTGTGTGGCTTTGTAACACATACTACAGAATATCTCCTTTGCAGAGTCAGTAGGGAGTCAAACAAATACCCCAAGTTGGGTGGTTCGAGTGGACTGCTAGTCAACTGTGTACACATTACAAGGACGAGGATATGAATCGCCCACGTTAAGAGGCCAATCAAGATGCACTACCCTGGGAGCAGTTGCTGAAGTAACTAAATAAAGAGGTGAAGTGCTGCAAATGGTTAATAATTTAAGACCAAATTCTGACCTGTTTTGATGACATTGTGGCGCAGGCGGATGATCAATGTATAGGTGCCATCAGTCTGAAATTTCTCTCCAAATTGTTCCAAAACCTGGTTAAACTTGGCCAAATTCCCAGTTCGCACAGCTAGCAGAGGGAAAGACAGAAATATGAAGCTATTTGTCCAAATTGAGAACAGCTCACTCAGGGCAACTTTTAAATGTAGCAGATTTTAAACAGAATTTTTGTCTAAACAAAAAAGAAACAGCTCAAAGAACAAACCTATAAGAAAACAAACATTTCTGCTATAAAACCACAGCGAACTCAATGAAAAAACACAAAAGAATAAATTTTACACCCAATTAAAACAAGCAAGAGTTATTTCCAGTCATTAGTATGATTGAGATCATATGGGTTTGCAAATCAAAAAACTTTAAATTAATTGTAGCATTTCTGAAATTAAATAAATGATATACATTTTTAGCATTCAGTGCCATAAACATGTGCTTCTAGAAAAGGGAACTTAAAATCCACACACTGTCCAAACTTCTGGATTTTTGGGCAGATTGGTAAAGAACATGAAGTCTCTCAGTTTCAATCTATATGTTCTGATAAATTGCATGCATCACAAGTCCCTGACAGTAACAGTACTAAAAGCAGCCTTATGCAGATCCAGGCCAGCAAAATAAAGAGGACCAAATCAACAAATCAGAGCAGAATTGTCTATTTCTCACAGCTGGATTTCCAGGGAGTCACTGAATCTCAAGCTTGCTCTATTCTATCACTACAATGCAACATCAGAGCAGACTTTGTTCAGTTTCCATCAAAGATGCCTCTGAACGCCTGTACCAAATTAGAGATAACTTCACATTCTTGAGATCTTGATTAAGACTGCCCTAGATACTCACAACTCTGAACAAAAATAAAGAGATTTTGGCCTCATCAATCTAGGTTGCTTTCAAAACCATAACACAGAGATACTAACCCATCAAGTCTTTAGCTCCACATTTCACTGATTGAAAAGCTGCTGCCATTTTAACAAACCAGCAGGTGGTGACTGAAGCTTCTGATGTGAATACTGAAGTGGACAGGGGCTAAAAATAAACTGATTCGAACTAATGAAATTAAAAACCTGCTTAACCTTAACCAATGGTATAATTATTTTGATCTAATCCTGAGTTAAACAACTTAAATTTTAAAGAGCAACAATACCAATCAGTTCAATGCATCCATTGGTTCAGTGAATTCCATAACCTTAAAAGACTCCATTTAAGAGTCACTAAGTCATTATAGAAGTCATCAATTCCAAAAAGTAAATGCTGATATGGTTTGCTATCAGGCTGAATTACATAACCTTGCAGTATGGCTAAACTACTTACATCTTTCCTCCTTTCAGTATCGTGGAAAGTTACAAAAGGAATTGCTTGAGGTGGCACAAGGGGTGAGACTATTTACTTCATCTAGATGGTGCTAGTGACTGCTTTGTAAGTGACACGTACAAGACAATCTTCACTTGCTGCATTCACAAGAAACTTCACGAGGTAACTGATTTTCCAAGGGAAGAAAAATATGAAATATGCTTTTAAATTAAAATACTTGTGCGTAGCTGCCTCATACACACCCTGAGTAAGCAGGAAGTATGGCATCAGGGAACGTTTAAGCGATGGTTGTCGGAACTGTAGCCTGTCTGGAATCTCACCCAATAGCAACTCCACCACAATCAGCAACTTATGAACCTGGTTAAAAAAAACACACGCAATTCTCATAAAATTAGTTTCGTTGACAAATTTACGAAGCCAAAAATGTGTTGCTGGAAAAGCACAGCAGGTCAGGCAGCATCCAAGGAGCAGGAGAATCGACGTCTCGGGCATGAGCCCTTCTTCAGGAATGAGGAGAGTGTGCCAAGCATCTGCAGTCCTCACTTTCTCCTAGAAAATTTATGAAGCCACCAGTGTTTTCAAGATGAATGACATTAAGGGAAAAAAAACATAAAAAGATTCCACTCTATAATTTTTTTTCAACTCACTGTTTGCTTAAAGCCGACTGCAGTGTGCTGCGGTGCCTTTCGCAAAGCGTTAGTCAGGGTTCTTCGTGCTTCAGAGTATTCTAACTGAATTGCTTTAATACGACCTAAACGCAACAAACTCAGTTAGTTTTCTCAATCAAACATCTATTTGGATATTACTAACATATCTAATCAGCATGTATAAAACAGGAGGTTCCAGAAAATATTTCAACGCAACAAATGAATTATTTACTGACTGACACTTTGCTGTATCTTTGCAAAGTTCGCAAACAATTTTTGTCACAGTGATTTAACAGCTGCTTACAGTATATTGCATGATAGTAATACAGGTGTATTCATCACCTATCTGGTGTGATAAATTATCAGATAACATGAACAGTAAATACTGATTCAGTCACAAAATGGGGAAAAGGCTGTGTCGTGACTGGAGAAAAACTGAATGAGCATTGTAGAAGGCATAATATCTCACAAAACTCTTTATTTTGCTTTCATTCCCAAAAGATTGCATCAGCTGTGACTCAGTTTTCAGCATTCTTGCCTCTGAGTCAGGAGCTTGTGCGTTTCAGTTGCACACCAGAGACAATGAGCACAAAACTCAGGCCTGATCTTTCTGAGGAAGTGCCACACTGTCCGTGCTGCCATCTTTTGGTAAGACATTGAAGGGGGGCCCCATTTAGTGAATGGGAATGATCCAATGAAATTCTTCTAAAGAGAATAATACACTGGTCAATATTTAGCTGCTGATCAACATCACTGCAAATAGAGATTATTTGGTCATTATCACACTGTTCTGTGAGACAACTTATCATGCACAAACCAGCTGCCAGTTTTCCTATATTACAACAGTGAGTACACTTCAAAATTAATTGTGCATAAAACTCTTTGGGATACACCAAAGTTGTCAATAGCAATGTACGAAATGAAGGTTTTCTTTAAAAAGAGTTAGCAGTTACTCTTTAACAATTACTTCACATTGTACAATTGGACTGAGTCTCACCAGTGTAATACAGATATCTTGCCCACTCGTTGTTATTTGCTTGTTCTGGAAAAATGGATTTGGAAACAAGCTTCTCTGCCTGATCATACAGGTTATACTGCAGGTAGTTTCTCAATAACAGGTTCAGCAGAGTGGCCTGTCCATCAGCATCATGGCGAAGGGTAGCTGTTCTCAAACGTGCGTGCAGAAAACTTCAAGCATAAAACAGAATGTTCATTCACAAGTTTATAAAGTTACACTTAAGGTCAGAACAACAATACATAGAATCATAGAATCCCTACAGTGTGCAAGCAGGCCCTTCAGCCCATCAACACTGTGTCCATCCAAAGAACATCCCACCCAGACCCCCTATACTACCTCAATAATCCATCTAGCCTGCACATCCCTGGACGTTATGGACAATTTAATTAATCCTAACCTGCACATCCTTGGGAGAAAACCAGAGCACCCGGAGGAAATCCACACAGATACAGGCAGAATGCCTGAGGGGACTATGCACAATTACCCCAAGGTGGAATCAAACCTGCTGAGAGGCAGCAGTGCTAACCACTGTGCTGCCCTGGTCGACTGTCATACAGTATATCCAGGCATCAGCATTTCCTTTTCTCTTCTTCACTGATGGTAACTTTCATGCTGAGATTTATCACTTTCACAGGCTTCAGACAAGAATCATTTAAGATACTGACTATTGAAGAATTATCCATAGTGGAGGTACAACAGAATCTGGCCAAAGGGTTTACTTTAGTATTATTTAATGGAATGTGAGCATCACTGCCAGGGTTAGCAGTACCCATGCTGCTTCTCCACCACCTTAAGGGCAATTCGGGATGGCCCACCCGCGCTTGCTTATTCACCTTCAAAGTTTTCTGAGCTTGTACCCAGAGAATGATACAATGGAGGATAAGATACAGTTACCAGTCCTGAATAACCAGGCCGAGTTCACTGAAACAGAAGGAGCTAAATCTGCTCAAGGTTACCGAAAGGTTAGCAAATAATGAAAGATATTTCCCCAATCTGTGAATCCTGTGGTTATAGATTTAGGCTTCATATTAAAAGCAGAAGATGGATGGTTACAAGAATCATAATCTCACAAAAGCTTATTAGACTATGTCCAGTTTTGAAAGCAAATTGATTATTTAATAATTAAACAAAACTATAATTCTGCAATGAATTGAAGCCAAATTCTGTAGCTATCTCCCAGATTCTGTAACAGGTTTGCCAGTATTTGGGGATGTTTTAGTCGTAAGTCACCATAAGGAACTGTGTGTCTATAATTTTCAGCCTCTGTTACATACGTAATTCATCTTCTACTCATTTTCTCTCACCTCCCATCAGCCAAAACAAAACCGTCCAAACTCTTAATGCTCAGCTTGATGCCAAGTTGAGTTTAAAATGCCAACGCCAATGTAATTTGCCATGTGCCAACTGGCATAGAGATAAGAACGATAGGGAAGTTAACATGTGGCTAAGAGATTGGTGTAGGAAAGAGGGATTCCATTTCATAGGGCATTGGCATCAGTTTGGAACCGGGGGATCTGTACTGTTGGGACGATCTCCAGCTGAACCGATCTGGAACCAGCGTTTGAGTGAAAAAGATAAATAGGATGGTCAGTAGGACTTTAAAATTCTGAGTCGGGGGAAGGGAAGCAAATGCGACAGGGAGTATGGAGTTAAACGGAAAGATAAACAGCATTTTCCAAGAGTGCAGGTGGGTTTAAGCTTGAGGCAGACTAGCAATGCAGCAAAAAGAAAGGATAACTTGGGACAACTTATGATTTCCGACATCTCTAATAACGATAACAAAGTTAGCATTAAGGCACTTTACCTGAATGCTTGCTGTTTTTGTAACAAAGTAGATGAATTAATGGCACAAATCATCGTGAATGATTATGATGTGGGAGGCATCACAGAGACGTTTTTGCAGAAGGTTCAGGACTGGCAGTTTACAGCTTATCGAAAAGACAGGAAGGTGGGTAGAGGGGGCGGTGTTGCCTTGTTAGTTAAGAATGAAGTTAAATCTATCACACTGAATGGTATAGGGTCAGATGATGTGGAGTCTGTGTGGCATGTCAGAAAGGCAAGGTCACTGTGATATGGAGGACTTCAATATGCAGGTGGACTGAGTGAATAATGTTGCCGATGGGTCCAAAACAAGGGAATTTGTGGAATGCTTATAGGATGGCTTTTTGGAACAGCTTGTGATGGAAGCCACAAGGGGGCAGGTTATTCTGGACTTAGTGCTATGTAATGAGCCAAACTTCATAAAAGATCTTAAAGGGAACAATTAGGAGGGAGTGATCATAATATGGTAGAGTTCAGTCTGCTGTTTGAAAGCGAGAAGGCAAAACTGGATGTAATGGCGTAACAGTTAAATAGAGGTAATTACAGGGGCATGAGAGAGGAACTGATGAAAATCGACTGGAAGCAGAGCCTAGCAGGGAGGACAGTAGAACAACAATGGCAGGAGTTTCTGGGTGTAATTGACGACACAGTACAGAGGTTCATCCCAAAGAAAAGAAAGATTATCGGGGGGTGGGGGGGCGGTAAAATTAGACAGCCATGGCTGACAAAGGAAGTCAGGATATGTATCAAAGAAAATGAGAGAGCCTATAAACTGGCCAAAAGCACTGGGAAATCAGAAGATCAGGAAGTCTACAAAAACAAACAGAGGATAACGAAGAGAGAAATACAGAAGGAGAGGATCAAATATGAAGGTAGGCTATCCAGTAATATTAGAAATGATGTAAAAGTTTCTTTCAATACATAAGAAACAAACGAGAGGTAAAAGTAGACAATGGGCCGCTCCTAATTGATGCTGAAAGGCTAGTGATGGGAGATAAGAAATAGCTGAAGAACGTAATAAGTACTTTGTGTCAGTTCACAGTGGAAGATATGAGTAATAGCCCAACAATTAAGGAGAGTTAGGGGACAGAGTTGAGTATGGCAGCCATTACAAAAGAGAAAGTGCTAAAAGGCATGGACTATTTTCTAAATGGTGAGAAAATTCATAAAGCCAAAGTACAAAGGGATCTGGGAATGCTGATCCAGGATTCTCTAAAGGTTAACTCGCAGGTTGAGTCCGTGATTAAGAAAGTGAATTCAACGTTGTCATTTATTTCAAGAGGGGTTGGATTATAAAAGCAGCGACGTGCTTCTGAGACTTTATAAAGCTCTAGTTAGGCCCCACTTAGAATACCAATTTTGGGCCCCACACCTCAGGAAGGACATACTGGCACTGGAGCGTGTCCAGCGGAGATTCCCATGGATGATTCACAAGTTAGGCTAACATAAGATGAACTGCTGAAGATCCTGGGATTGTATGCATTGGAGTTTAGAAGGCTGAGGGGAGATCTAATAGAAACTTACAAGATAATGCATGGCTTAGAAAGGGTGGACGCTGAGAAGTTGTTTCCATTAGGCGGGGAGACTAGGATCAGTCTTAAAATTACAGGGGGTCAATTCAGAACAGAAGAGAGGAGACATTTCTTCAGCCAGAGATTGGTGGGCCTGTGGAATTCATTGCCACGGAATGCAGTGGAGGCCGGGACGTTAAATGCCTTCAAGGCAGAGATTGATAAATTCTTGTCCTCGCAAGGAATTAAAGGCTATGGGGAGACTGCGGGTAAGTGGTGTTGAAATGCCCATCAGCTATGATTGAATGGCAGAGTGGATTCGATGGGCTGAACAGCCTTACTTCCACTCCTATGTCTAATGATCATACCAACTCTGCAATACTGCCAGTATATTTACCACCTTTTGCAAGGTTTGTAGCTCAGGTTGAGATTTAGGGTGTAGGTTTGCTCACTGAGCTGTAGGTTTGATATCCTTATGTTTCGTTACCTGGCTAGGTAACATCATCAGTGGCAACCTCCAAGTGAAGCGAAGCTGTTGTCTCCTGCTTTCTATTTATATCTTTCTCCTGGATGGGGTTCCTGGGATTTTTTGGGGTTTGTGGTGATGTCATTTCCTGTTCGTTTTCTGAGGGGTTGATAGATGGCATCTAGATCTGTGTGTTTTTTGTGGTTGAAGTGCCAGGCTTCTAGGAATTCTCTGGCATGCCTATGCTTAGCCTATCCCAGGATAGAGGTGTTGTCCCAGTCAAAATGGTGGCTTTTTTCATCTGTGTGTAGGGCTACGAGGGAGAAAGGGTCGTCTCTTTTTGTGGCTAGCTGGTGTTTGTGTATCCTAGTGGCTAACTTTCTTCTTGTTTGTCCTATGTAGGGTTTGTGGCAGTCCTTGCATGGAATTTTGTAGATGACATCGGTTTTGTCCATGGGATGTACTGGGTCTTTTAAGTTTGTTAGTTTTTGTTTGAGAGTGTTGGTGAGTTTGTCGCTACTAGGATTCCGAGGGGTCTTAGTAGTCTGGCTGTCATTTCTGAAACTTCTTTGATGTACGGTAAGGTGGTTTGGGTTTCTGGCTGCGTTTGGTCTGCTTGTCGTGGTTTGTTCTTGAGGAATCTGCGCACTGTATTTTTTGAGTATCCGTTCTTCTTGAATACGTTGTATAGGTGGTTCTCCTCTGTTTTGCGTAGTTTGCCTGTGCTGCAATATGTGGTGACTCGTTGGAATAGTGTTCTGATACTATTGTGTGTGTTGGGATGGTTGCTGGTGTAGTTAAGTATTTGGTCAGCGTTTGTCAGATTTCTGTATATGCAGGTTTGTAGTTCTCCGTTGTCCTTTCTTTCGACTGTAACGTCCAGGAATGCGAGTTTGTTGTTGGTTTCTTCATCCTTGGTGACATCACCACAAACCCCAGGAACCCCATCCAGGAGAAAGATATAAATAGAAAGGACACAACAGCTTCGCTTCACTTGGAGGTCGCCACTGATGATGTTATCCAGACGTTTCGTTACCTGGCTAGGTATCAAACCTACAGCTCAGCGAACAAACCTACACCCTATATTTACCACCAGCGCTAAAATTTGGAAAACAAGAAAATATGGAGGGCATATATAGTCAGGTCTCTGAATCATTGATGTCTTGTGGATTTGATTAAAAAGCGCAGGGAAACAGAAACATGTTGGCTAGTTCTGATGTGGAACTAAGACATATAAATTGCCCAAATGGCTGATATTTTGTATGTTCCTAATCAATAGGATTTAGTATTTATCACGTGGAAGCTAACATGGTAAATTGCTGATGGAAGTATCAAGATATATAAATCCCAAAAACAGTCCTTCATTTTCATTGCTATACACTGAACTGTAATTTTAATAAATCTTTACTGTTGTGCTCAAAGATCGAAAGTAAAACAACTTTCTCACCTTCTGACTGCATCGAGTTTACTTAGAAATTCATATACGCGAGCGTGGTAATAATAGCACTTAGCTGCAACCAAGTCTAGAGCCCGCCGATTCTGAGCAGCAATCTTTTGCATCAAATCATCTGAGCATTTCTGTGCCTGTATTACAGGGGAAAAAAAAAAGAAAATGTCATAAGCACTGGGTTTCTTTAGTGCCACCTTCCACTCTATTTTGGAGGTGCTAAATCCTACCAGAAGGTTCCAATATCACTTGCAAGTCAGTAATCTTCAAATGCAGCAGGAAACAAGCAGAAGTGTCAATTTTCAACCACTGTAGGTTTTTCCATCTGAAATCACTGCACTCTTCCAATTCTGGCCTCTTGTGCATCTTCACTTTTCCATAAGTATACCACTGGCAATGATGCCTTCAGTTGACTGGACCTAGAATTTTGTTCCTAGTACTTTCTGCTTCCTCCTCTCAAAATTGCTCCAAAGGACCAAATGTTTACATTACAGCACATCAACCTCACACACCACACACCCCCAACTTTCAAAGTGTTTTTGTATGGAGCTTAGTGTTAAATTAATCGACAGTGCGACATTAATGCGATAATTTAACACTAAAATTGCAATATAAACGTAAGGTGAATCAACTTGAGGTCCGCACATACACACTTTACAGAAGACAGGCCAGACGGAACACCTGGGTGATTATCTCTTCCTTACCAGGAGGCACTGAGGTCAAATGGAGTGTGGCAATTGTCATAGTTCAGTCAGAGGTTGAATCTAACAAAGGACTCTCTGGTCTGGAATCTTGGGCTTTAATGCTCAATCAAGAAGTGCCTTTACATCAGGTCTTTGGGAAGCTGGAATGTCACTTTTTTCATGATGAGCCTGGACTAGACTTGAACCGTTAGCTGAGTTTCACCATCTCTATAACCACAAAATCCCAGCCTGAGAACTTAACGTCAAAAGGAGTCAACTCATATCCGGATTAAAAGTAGCCCCCTCTTTCAAAACCTATTTAGGAAGTTTAAGGATGACATCTCCATTGTAATAGTGTGGACTAGATTCAAATAAAACAATCACAGCAAATTAAAGATTTTAAGTTGTGTGAATTGCCAGTCGATTGCATTTTGAAAATAAGACAACACAAAGCTATAACTGATGCACTTTCTTGATCAGTATGTGGGACTGAATTTAACACCTACCCCCTTTCCCACAACTGAACGATGGGAAGGAGAGATATGGAGAGCAGACAGCAGAGAGTAGACATCTTCCCCACTTTCAGGCACTTGGAAGGGTCAAGAGCATCCTCGAATCCCTAAGGTCAGCTGAGTTCCTTATCAGTGGCCACATCTCACCATCGATGCATTCAACTAACACAGGCAGGGGCCAGGCCAGCCCCCAGATAAACCTTGGTGGACGTGTCTGTGACCTTGTTGAAGCTGGGACCATTCCTTCTTAGGCATGCTCTCAGCAAAGGACACTTGCTGGGGCCCCTCTGAATGATTCTGGCAATGCTGCCCAATTTACCCATGTTCTTGGGCCCCAGCAACAATCCTCACTCTCTGGCTTACTACAGTAACAATAACTCTGAAGAGGCTGGTCACATGCCTCCCTATACCAGGAAAAGTGGCATGAAAATTCCCGGATGGGGCTGGGAACTGTGAATGGCAGCCGGTGGGCTAATTAGAAGCTAATCTCAACGGGGCTCCTGGGAAAGGACATGACAGGTTTGTTACCAGCTCTGCAAGGAAATAAATTCCGCTTCTGGAATCAGTCGTTAAAATCCCAACACACGCAGCACATTAATGCGATAAGTATGTTCTAGTGATCCATTACCTGGTCAATTTAGTTGTCCTCGGAATAACAGTCAGATTCTGCTTTGGCTCAGTGACAACGCTCTCACATCTGAGTCAGAAGACCATCTGTTAAAGCCTCATTCCAAAGACTTGAGCATGCACTCTAGGCTAACTCTTCACTGCTGTACTGGAAGAATGCCATAATCATCAGAAGTGCCATCTTTCAGACGTGATGTTAAACTGAACTACCTGCTCAGGTGGGCATAAAATATTTGCCTGCACTGGTGAAGAGTAGGGAAGTTCCTTCCATTGCATGACTTAGGATTAAGTAATTCACAGGCTGGAAAATGCTTTGAATTGTCCAGTATCTGTGGGACATTAACTCTTGCTTTTTATTCAAAAAGCATTTGATGTTTATTGAATTGGTAACTGGGGGACGTTGTTTTGCACAATGTGGCGGTCAAACTTCTTTGTAAAACTGAAACTGCACTACAACTGCAATTCTTTGGTTGTGAAGGAATTTGAATTATTCAGAAGATGTGAGAAGAGCTAATAAATCCAAGTGCTTTATTTAATTGCTACGAAGTTACAAAAACTTTTCTTAAGCAGCTTATAAATTAGTGAAAGTTGTTACTGCTTATTTAAGATTTTACAGTGTACAAATTTCTATTGGATGCCTATCTTGGAAGTCAAAACTCACTCACCTCAACATATCGTTTGTTGTTCGTCAGGTAAATGACAAGTAAAAGCTGAAGGTAGGCCTCTGCCTCAGGGAGAAGTGGTACTGTGGCAGCTTTCCCTGTTCGAGGGCGGAATTGTACATCTCCCTCTGTATCCATGGGCTTAAAGAAAGAATGACAGTTAGAAAACAGAACTGCATTGCATTGTCTACACAGCAATCAATTTTAATTGACCTGTAAAACAAAAACAGACCATTCTAGAGACTGAAGGCTCTGTGTGGTAGTTCTTTTTTGTTTCACACACCATACCCGGTGAATTTAACAATGCACACCCCTACCTTCCAGATAAAGGTGAGAAAACCATTTCATCTGCACTGTTTCTCAAAACAAACAATATGGAATTATAATGTTTCCAAGAAGTGATCATCATAAAAAAACCTATCTGCTTTTACGGAAGGAAATCTGCCATCCTTGCTGTTCTGACCTACATGTAACTCCAGACCAATTGCAATGTGGTTGACTCTTAATTGACCTCAGCAAGCCACTCAGTTCAAGGGCAATTAGGGATGGGAACCATCCACATCCCATGTAAGAATAAAAAATTACAAGCATTTGGATTTTATTCAACAGTTTAGCTACCCAACTCATGCTAACTTGTCAGCTAAGAAAATTAGTTCTAAATTAATCTCATTTATACTGATCAGACTACTGATCGCAAATGTAAATTCAAAAGTGAGTGATGAAATTACACATTACTGAATCACCTTTAGTTTGTCAATTAATCATTCTGGCTGGTTTGATACTTCTAATATTTACATTTATAATTCTAATGTTAATAAATATTTTTTAATTTATGTTTTCAAGAATCAGTAACAAGGGTATAATGATTTCACTCAGCTTGCACACATCCTGACACAAGGTTGATGTGGCAAATGGTTCTATGATCCAAATCACTTGATGCAAGATAGTTTGGCAATGCAAATTTTAGTTATCCTTTAACTTCTCAGTAGGGGCTAAATGGTAAACTCGAGATGATCCCTCAAGAGGAAATTCAGGTGAATGAGTTAAGGATTCCCTTTAGGAAATAATGGGAATCGACAATGTGGTAATAAGGAGGGCAAGTGTAATTCAGGTGGAGATTACCCATGAATGATAGAATAATCTCAAAGTGGCAAATGCTTCCTTCTGCCCTGATTTGTCTAAAACATTTGATGAATTTCTTGTTCAGCCAAATAACTACCTTGGATTTGCACATTAACAATCATTAAAACATCTACCGAGCGCTCAGTGTTCAACACTAACCTCTTCAAGAAAAGCCAGAAGGAAATCCCGCATCGAGGTGTTTGATATGAAGAAACCATTGATGGCCTTGTAAAGGACAGTAGGGTTCAATCTGCGACAGGTTGGAGGAAGTGCTCGCAGCGCCCGCAGGACAAACCGTGGTTCTTTACTTGAAACAGCTTTCTCAATCTGCTTCACATGTTCTTTAATATCTGAAAGGAAAAATATTAATGCCTTGTTTCAAACTAACTGGAATTATTGTTTTGATGTTGATTCCTACCTTCAAATCCCAATGACCTTGTGACCACTGAGATTTTCCCACCCATGATCAGCTGCCCCTTTACAAAGTTGTACTCTCCACGTGTTTCAACAGGAGACAATCTTAAAAAGGTATCAAACTCACTTCCTGTAACGTCTTTCCCAGCACATTTTACTGATAACATTCCTACTGTTGCAAATAATTGTATGGGCACCATGAGCTAGCCCATGCATCTCTCACACACACTGCCCACATTGCTGGCGATGGTTTGCCATACACTTCAGAATACAAACTCTATTCACTGCTCCATACTCGGGTGCATACTGTAAACAGATTCAATGAATATCATGGCTACAAATCAAAATTCACCTTGTTCTCCAGCGCCCTGAAAACTAGAGGCAACAGCCTTAATAGTTACTGCTTTCTGAACTACACAACAAAATTTTCCCCAGTGTTTTTTTTTTGAAAAGCTGCCAGTTCTATTAATTCCAATTGATAGCTACAATAACAGAATCATTCTAATCGGACCTTTTCTAGAGCAGGTTCCTGCAACATACATTATAAGCCCAACTTCGCAATGAAAGGTATCATACTTGATAATTTCTGAGGCACACTATTAGCTGGCCATCGATGTGTGTCTGAATACAATATGCAGTATATGAAGGCACCTTTATACAATGGGTAAAAACAGTAATCAAGCAACCGAGTTGGGGATTAATCACTAATAGTTAAATTCTAAAACACTCGCTATGATGGAAAATATGGGTTGTGAATTTAACTTAATTAGAAATTACACAAAATTTAAAGACACTTCCCTGTGATTTGCCTGCTAAGACATAACAGAAATAAAAAATTCTCACCTTCAAATTTTTTTGTGACCTCACTCTAACCATCTAGCCTCTTTTATCTCTAAAACCAGACGTATCATATACTTCTTTTTCCTCTTATTTTGACCTCCTGCACAATTTCCATTTTCTCCAACTCACCTCTGACATCGGAATTCAATCAGTTCATGGTTAGAATTCTCTCCTAAAACACGTTGGCTTCAACACTGCCTCTAGATCTCTGAAAGTGATCTGTATGATTGGGGGCTTTGTCAACCCTCTGAATATCTCTGTCCCACCTCTAGTGATTACTGTAAATCTTGGCCTATAAATCAGGCCAGCATCTAAGGATCTCAGCCCGCTTGGTACACCAGCCTCATTCCTGAAGAAAGGCTTATACCCGAAACGTCGATTCTCCTGCTCCTCAGATGCTGTGGCACAGCGGTTAGCACTGCTGCCTCACAGCACCAGAGACCCGGGTTCAATTCCCGCCTCGGGCGACTGTCTGTGTGGAGTTTGCACATTTTCCCCGTGTCTGCGTGGGTTTCCTCCGGGTGCTCCGGTTTCCTCCCACAGTCCAAAGATGTGCAGGTCAGGTGAATTGGCCATGCTAAATTGCCCATAGTGTTAGTTAAGGGATAAATGTAGGGGTGTGGGTGGGTTGCGCTTCGGCGGGGCGGTGTGGACTTGTTGGGCCGAAGGGCCTGTTTCCACACTGTAAGTAATCTAATCTGTCTGGCCTGCTGCGCTTTTCCAGCACCACACTTTTCAACTCCCAGCATCTAAGGAAGCCAGATTCTTCCAGTACCCCACAAAAACAAAAATCAAGTTTTTGCATATATTTGGCGTACAAATTGAGTCCACTTTTCAATCACAGCATGTTACACTTGCATTAGCCGTCAATTTTTAAAGGGGCTATGGGGAGTGGGTAGGAAAGTGGGGTTGAAGCCCAAGATCAGCCATGATCTTATTGAACGGCAAGTGTGCTGGGCCATTGCTTGTACCCCTGCTCCTGTTTCTTGTGTTCTTTACATGTTTTTTTACACACCAGTACCTGATAATGCAGCATTAGGAAACAAGCAAACAATACAGGCTGTGGATGCTAATAACATTTCAAAACAACGGCCACATATTCTGGTGGCTTGTTTCTGTATGTGTATTGGGATCCCGACTTTGGACAGACTTTGAGGTCTTAAAGTTTGACTGAATTACCAACATTTATAGTGTGGTTCTGTAGCACCCTGGGGCTTCTTCCAAACCCAAGGCTCCATATTAGTAAGTTGTTGTTGACAGAAACTGGATTACTTCCACAGCTTTTTCTCCACTACTTTTCATAAACACAAAATGAGGTGAGAAACCGTTATTTGTCACTGCTGAAAAGGTCATCATCCTAATGAAACTATTAATGAAGTAATAAGCAATGATACAAATTAGACAGATATTAGATTTGACAGTAAGGCTTGTGGGCATCAGACTGATAACTAAGAGTTTGTAAATTCAAATACCACTACAGCAAGTATAAAACTGAAGAATCCAGTTTACAACTTGTTCTTGTTTGTAACTTGCATTAGGATAAATCATTTACTGCCTTTTGAACAAGACTGCAGCCAAGAAAATTTATGAGACTGTTGTAAAGTCCCAGCCAACTCACTAAGAGAACCTGATCTGACCTGCAAACAACATGAGAGCAATACAAAAATAGAATTGCTTGATGCAAAATCACCAAGATTCATCTGATTCAACAACTGTTGACAAATCATTTCAAGCGATCTTTATTCGGCAGGACCTTTGGGGCATTGATATACGCAGGGATCTTGGGGTGAAAGACCACAGCTCCCTGCAAATAGATAAGATGGTAAGTATGATGTACGGCATGCTTTCCTTCATCGGTTGGGCCACTGAGTATAAACGTTTAGTTCGGCCACATCGTGTGTAGTTCTGATCGCCACACAATGGGAAGGATGTGGAGGCTTTGGAGAGGGTGTAAAAAAAGTTTACTAGGATTGTAGTGTATTATCTATGAAAAGAGATTGGACAAACTGGATTGTTTTAACTACAGCATCAGAGGCTGAGGAGGAATCTAATAAAACTATGAAAGGCACGGATAGGGTGAATCATCTTTTTTGCAGAGTGGAAACATCAAATACTATGGGCCATTGGTGAGAAGGGAAAAGCTTAAAGGATATGTGTGAGATAAGGTTTTCTTTTAAAACACAGGGGACTGTAGGGGCCTGGAATGTGGTGCTACGAAAAGTGGCAGATGCAGCTATGATAGCAACGTTTCAACAGGCACATGAACAGGCAAGGAAGAGAGAGAATTAGACCATATGCAGGCAGATGGGATTAGTTTAGAATGGCATATGGCTGGCACAGACATGGAGGGGCAAAGGACCCATTCACATGTTATACTGTTCTATGATCGTGACACTAGAGAGACAGTATCTGGAGTGCTGGGAAAAGTTTTGGTCACCTTATTTAAGGAAGAATGTAAACATGTTGAAGATAGTTCCTAGAATGGTTATTAAACTGATACCGGGTTGTCTTCTGAGGAAAGGTTAAAATAGTAAGAGGCCTAACTAAAGCGAAGGTAGGGTTGTGTAATGGTCTATTCTGTATTTGATGTGCAGACTGATCTGTCTCTAACCCACAAAGGTAATCTATCTGGGATAGTTTAAGATACATAGTGATAGGTTTCTTTAGGAAAACCTTGCTCTTCAGGATAATCAGACCCGTACAGCTTTCAATTCAACTTCATGCTCATTTTATCGACTCAACATATTTATTTATTCTTTCATGGGACATGGGTGCTCCTTGCAATGGCCAATGTTTATAATCCATCCTTGAATGGAGACAGTGGCACAGTGGTGATGGTGCTAAATAACAAACCAGCCTGCTACTCTAGGACAAAGGTTCAAGTGTCACTTCTGCTGCCGCTGTAATCTAAATTCAATCAGTAGTTAATTGAATGCAGAATACAAATTAACCTTGAACTTGGTGACTTTCTAGATAATGTCAGACAACAATTAAGGGTCGACCACATTGCTGTGGGTATGGAGTCATGTGTAGGTCAGGACAGCAAATTTCCTTCCTTAAAGCACATTAGTGAATCAGGTTGTTGTAAAAACCTAAAAACCTATCGACAAGAGTTGGTGTGCTCACCATTACTGAGACTGCCTGACAATTCCAAAGTATTAATCAGATTAAAATTCCAGCAGCTGCCATGGAGGGATTTAAACCGGCATTCCAATATTAACCCAGGTGACTGGATTACTACAGCTATGTATCTATGAGCAAGGGGACTGAAGTCATGCTTGACAGTAATAATCTTCTTTGTATGTTATATATAGGATGATCCAGTTCTCTGTACCTAATCCCCACTGTTTAATTGAGATAATTTATGTCGAGTTTACTTGGGGATAATTCTTTGTGAATATTCTACTCAACCCCTGCATGATGATATTCGGTTTTCTCCCTGCCCTCAGCCCCACTGTTTAGATTGAGCTGGCTGAGTTTATCACTTGTGAATCTTTGCTCCACCACCTACCCACAATCATCCAGCTCTCTGCCCCCAAACCCCCACTGTTTAACAGGGGTCATGATGTGGAGGATATTTTAGAATACAAACTCTGCTCTCACCCAACTAAAATAGTGATGTGGTTCAGTTCTCTCCCCAATCTGTTTGGATCAGATTGAGATAATTGACTTTATATCTTCTGGATATTTTACCCTCACCCCACGTTCTCTGCTCCACACCCCATAATTTCAATTTTAAGTTTGGAATTGATTGTTATAGAGTCATAGAGATGTACAGCATGGAAACAGACCCTTACCTGCCAGCACACGGCCCATATCCCTCCATACCCTTCCTATTCATATACCTATCCAGCTGCCTTTTAAATGTTGCAATTGTTCCAGCCTCCACCACTTCCTCTGGCAGCTCATTCCATACACGTACCACCCTCTGCATGAAAACATTGTCCCATAGGCTCTTTTGTATCTTTCCCCTCTCACCCAAAACCTATACCCTCTATTCTGGACTCTCCTTTGCAGATAGTGAAACAATTCTGTCTTCATTGCAAGATTACCTGAGCAACATTTCCTTTTGGATCTTTTTTTTACATAAACAACCCCCACCCCCAACACACACAATGCCAGTGGGATTTAGTTCTCACTGCCCCTCAGACCCACTCTGTCTAGATCGAGACAGTTGAGATTTACTATTTCTAAACTTTTTATATATACATGCACACACATATATAAATAATGTATATATTGCTCAGCATCCCCAGCCCCTCTAAATCCCCAGTGTTTCACTGGAGGATTGTCGGTGTGGGGCTGATTATTCCTTGTGGATATATTTTATCCCTAACCCACTCCTACACCATGCTGTGGTGGAATTCAATTCCCTTTGCCCAACTCTGTTTGGATTAAGTTTATTTCTAGCAGATATTTTAAGCCCCTCTCCAGGATGATCCAACTCCCCCCCCCCCCCCCACTGCACCATCCAAGAAAAATCCAGTCCCTATCACCATTCTTCCCAACTCCCCAGAATAATCCAGTACCCTCCCCACCCCAGGATGATCCAGTCTCCCCCCCCCCCAAGAATGATCCAGTACCCCCCCCACTCCCCAGGATGATCCAGTACCCCCCCCCACTCCAGGATGATCCAGTCCCCCCGACCCCAGGATGATCCAGTACCCCCCCCACTCCCCAGGATGATCCAGTACCCCCGTACTCCAGGATGATCCAGACCCCCCCCACTCCCCAGGATGATCCAGTACCCCCGTACTCCAGGATGATCCAGACCCCCCCACTCCCCAGGATGATCCAGTACCCCCATACTCCAGGATGATCCAGACCCCCCCCACCCCAGGATGATCCAGACCCCCCCCACCCCAGGATGATCCAGACCCCCCCACCCCAGGATGATCAAGTTCCCCCCCCAGAATGATCCAGTACCCCCCCCCCAGGATGATCCAGACCCCCCCCCCACCCCAGGATGATCAAGATTCCCCCCCCCAGAATGATCCAGTACCCCCCCCCCACTCCCCAGGATGATCCAGACCCCCCCACCCCAGGATGATCAAGTTCCCCCCCCAGAATGATACAGTACCCCCCCCCCTCCAGGATGATCCAGACCCCCCCCCCCCAGGATGATCAAGTTCCCCCCCCCAGAATGATCCAGTACCCCCCCCCCCCACTCCCCAGGATAATCCAGTACCCCCCCCCTCCAGGATGATCCAGACCCCCCCCCCACCCCAGGATGATCAAGATTCCCCCCCCCAGAATGATCCAGTACCCCCCCCCGGATGATCAAGATCCCCCACCCCCACCCCCACGATGATCCAGACCCCCCCCCCCCCGAATGATCCAGACCCCCCCCCCACCCCAGGATGATCAAGATCCCCCCCCCCAGAATGATCCAGTACCCCCCCCCCCCACTCTCTGACCCGGACCCTGACCCCCCCCGGTGCCTCACCCTCTAAGGTGATCAGGTCCAGCTCCTTCTGGCTCTTCTCTCCGCTCTCGGGCGGCTCGGCCTCGGGCTCGGCGGACACATCCTTCATTTCCACATCGGGGGCAGGAGGCCCGGCCGCCAGCTTGGCCTTGTCCGGGGCCGGCTCCTTGGGCTTGTGCTTCCCCGCCGTGTCCTTCATGGCGGCGGGAAGGGAGAAGGAGAGGCCGGTGCGGGGGCCTGGCGGAGGGAGCGGGGCCTGGGCCTGGAGGTCGGTGGTGGTTCCAGCTGCGGTCTCTGTCTCCGGGGCCTCTCTCTCTCACCGCCTTCCCGCTCCCGTGTCTCCGCGATGACTGAGCACTATCTCCCAGGCTCTACCCCCGCCCCCTCCCGGACTAGGCCGCACCGTCAGGCACGCTCAATCCACCGCCGCATCATCTACCGCAGCCGCGACACATCGAGCGCAGATCCCCATCAAACATCGATCGATGGCGCTTGGTGGTTATTGTGTGTTCTCTTTCTGGCCCAATTTACTCGGACCTAATACAGTCAGTGCTGATATAACGCGATGGTTCCATTCTCATACAAACCCAACGTTATAAGAAAATCGTGTAATGGCGGCACCATGTAAACCGAGAGCCCCAATCGCGTTATAACAGATAGACGCTAATGTCCGCGTTAAAGAAACGACACAGACCCACCAATCGGGTTATAGCAGAATGGCCTGTACTGACTCTCGCACAACACCAGGTTGTAGTCCAATAGATTAGATTAGATTACTTACAGCGTGGAAACAGGCCCTTCGGCCCAACAAGTCCACACCGACCCGCCGAAGCGCACCCACCCACACCCATACTTACATTTACCCTGCACCTAATACGACAGGCAATTTAGCATAGCCAATTCACCTAACCTGCACATTTTTGGACTGTGGGAGGAAACCGGAGCACCCGGAGGAAACCCACGCAGACACGGGGAGAATGTGCAAACTCCACACAGTCAGTCGCCTGAGGCGGGAAATGAACCCAGGTCTCTGGCGCTGTGAGGCAGCAGTGCTAACCACTGTGCCACCGTGCTGCCCCAATAGGTTTATTTGGAAGCACAAGCTTTCGGATCACTGACCACACGCACCCTCTCACAGACGTGTGCCCCTTGGTGCTCGTACATGCACTCTCTCACAGATGTGTGCTCCTTGGCACTCGCGCACACGTACACGCACCCTCTCACAGACGTGTGCTCCTTGGCACTCACGCACACATACACACACCCTTTCACAGATGTGTGCTCCTTGGCACTCGTGCACACGTACCCGCACCCTCTCACAGATGTGTGCCCCTTGGCGCTCTCAGACGTGCACCCGTTGGCACTCTCACAGACGTGTGCCCCTTGACACACACACTCGTACATGCATCCTCTCACGGACGTGTGCCCCTTTACACTCTCACTCATACACACACCTTCTCACAGACTTGTACCCCTTTACACACAGTCATATACACAGCCACACACCCTCTCACAGGCCTGTATCACTTTAGACACATATACGCCCTTTCACAGATTTATACTCCTTTGCATACTCATTCAGACACACACACATACACACTTTCACACAGACAGTCATATCCCTCCCTTCCATCACCCCTCCCCCCCCCACCCCACCACCACATACACATATATAAGTTTGTGGGATGAATTTGTACTTGCAGAGTTACATTTTATTTTGCTCAAAAACTGCATGAATCCATCTAAGAGTCTGTAAATCCATTTTTTAGATTAGAATCACCCTGAACATTATGGCATGGACATTGTGGCACACAGGGCACCTCACACTTTCAGTGCATCTGGGCCGATATGGCACAAATTGTTAAAGTTCACTTGAGAATGTAACTTTTAAAAATGTTCTGTGAATTACATAAGAAAGAACTGAAACCAACATGTTCATTCTAAAAGATGAGAGACTTTAGATTTCCTACAGGGTGGAAACAGGCCCTTCGGCCCAACCAGTCCACACCGACCCTCTGAAGAGCAACCCACCCAGACCCATTTCCCTCTGACTAATGTACTTAACACTATGGGCAATTTAGCATGGCCAATTCACCTGACCTGCACATCTTTGGACTGTGGGAGGAAACCAGAGCACCCGGAGGAAATCCACACAGACACGGGGAGAATGTGCAAACTCCACAAAGGCAGTCACCTGAGGCTGGAATCGAATCTGGGACCCTGGTGCTGTGAGACTTGAACAATCCAGATCTTTTTCAATATATAATTTCAGTTACATCACACTGTAAACTTTTGCTAGAAATTCTGTGCCTTACGATCCTATACTGCACAATCACCTAATGAAGGCGCAGCACTCTGAAAGCTAGTGCTTCCAAATAAACCCGTTGGATTATAATCTGGTGTTGTGTGATTTTTAACTTTGACCTTTCATTAGGTTTAATTACCTGACAAAGGAGCAGCGCTACGAAAGCTAGTGCTTCCAAATAAACCTGTTTATCCACTTATCCACCCCAGTCCAACACCAGCACCTCCATATCATGTACTGATTCTAAGTGCCTTTGTAAACCATGTTAAAAATCACACAACACCAGGTTATAGTTCAACACTCACACCTTCAAGTCATTTGTAAACCATGGTTTTGTTTTTATACATTACAGATCCCCATTCTTCAATGTTGCTGCCAACAGCCTCACATAGAGTCATAGAGATGTACATCACAGAAACAGACCCTCTGGTCCAACTTGTCCAAACTGAGCAGATATCCCAACCTAATCTAGTCCTCCCACTTGCCAGCACTCGACCCATATCCCTCCAAACCCTTCCTTTTCATGTACCGATCCAGAAACCTTTTAACAATTGCAATTATACCAGCCTCCACCACTCCCTCTGGCTGTTCGTTTCCATATATGTACCATCCTGTGTGTGAAAAGGTTGCCCCTTAGGTCTCTTTTATGTCTTTCCCCGTCACCCTAAACCTATGCCCTCAAGTTCTGGACTCCCCCACCCCAGGGAAAAGACTTTGTCTATTTATGATTTTATAAACCTCTAAGATCATGCCTCAGCCTCCGATGCTCCAGGGAAAACAGCCCCAGCTTATTCAATCTCTTCCTGTAGCTCAAATCCTCCAACCCTGGCAACATCCATGTAAATCTTTTCTGAACCCTTTCAGGTTTCACAACATCCTTCCGATAGGGAGACCAGAATAGCACGCAACATTCATCTCTTTAATCTCAATCACTCTAAACCAATATGCACATTTCAGGGAACAAGCCAACAACTATTACCTTTAATGATTATTACACCTATGAATTATAATTCAGGAAAATATCATTGTTTACCTTGTTGCCTTCCAACTGAAGCAATTCTCAATGAGCAATTATTTGAAATTTACACCATATTTTAACGCACTTTAGATCCTTATTACCATTGAGGTTCTGATTTAATGCCTACGTTCCCATACTTCTCCAGCAGAATCTCTCTTGTATTTCTACCAGAGATCATTGTTACAGAGGTGGGCCACAACCACTGTACCCCTTCCCCTACCTTTGCAAATTATTCTCCGGCCCAGAGAAGATAAACCCCAGACCATTCTGTCCTTACTATCAGTACATTCCTTTTAGTGGATTGAATTGATTTGAAATAGCTTTATTGTCAGTTTTAGTCAGGGTTGGTTAACTGTTGGCTGGACAGCTGGTTTGCAATGAAGACTAAGACCCTTTTGCTCCCCACACACAAATGGTTTCCTGTACCACAGCGCATGGTTAATTAGTTCATCCATCTTTAGCCAGGATCTCAGGCTTACTTAGTCCAGTGACATTACTATTATGCCACCGTCTCCACCATTATATTGTATTTATGCAATATAGATTGAGGCAATTCATGAAGGCATCTTACTACCATCTGCCAGGACAACCATGGACAAGTAATAAATGCTGACCCAGCCAGCAACACCCACATCCTAATAATTTTTTTAAATGAAAGAATCAAAAGGAAGGTGAAATATGTTTTTCATCAAAGTGTCTGAAATTCACTACCTGAACAGGTGCTGCATAAAACTCTAAACATGTTTAAGGCAAAGCAGACAATGGAATATTTTGAAGTGTAGACGGTGTTGCATTAGAGGAAACAGCAGCTGACATACACCCAGAAAACTTTCACAAATAGCAATGTGACAATGACCAGATAAATCAGTTTCTGAGATATAAATTAAGGGATAAATTGTTAACCAGAACAGCAGGGATAATACCCCACCATGGACTTATTTCAAAGAATAATTCTTTGCAGGAGTACTGAGAGTTCTTTAACATCCAGTTAAGACATGACCTTGATTTAACATTTCATCCAAAAGATGGCACACTCCTACAATACATCCCTAGTACTGCACAGTCATTTTACATGATCTGGAGGGGCACTTGAACTCAAACCTGTTGACAGACTGCTACAAACCAAACCACATCGACCTATCACTTTCTCAGCTACCTCCCATTTATCCCTCAGCCCTGACCCACAAGCCTCATTCCAGATGAAGGACTTATGCCCGAAATGTTGATTCCCCTGCTTCTCGGAAGCTGCCTGACCTGCTGTGCTTTTCCAGCACTACACTCTCAACTCTGATCTCCAGCATCTGCAGTTCTCACTTCCCCCACATCTGATAAAGGACAAGATGAATAATCAATCTGCTTTAAGTAGAGTTGGCTTATAAAGTGAAAGGTTATCAAAGATGAAACTACTGAGAAAATCTTTATGATTTTAATACTCGACTTCTTTACGGTCTTGAATATTGCTGTTAATGTAGTTTCTGAATGATTCGTCCATGTTGTTGTTTGGTTATGTGATATCCATGGGAAAATAATCATCTATATCTGTGCGTATTCCAGTCTCAACTGTCTGTTCCAGCGCCCTCTATAATTCGACAACTAGTCTCACCTTGCAATTCAGGTTTGGAGTGGGACTTGGAATACAAACAGCTGATTCAGACAGGAGTGCACTACCAGCTGGGCCACAACAGGGGAAAAATAAAAACTTATTTCCTACTTTTAATTGCCAAAAGAGAAGTTGGATTTTTTTTTCAAGCCTTACACCATCCCACCAGTAACACATTGTTGGAAGTAAAATCAAGAGTTCATTTCAAAAGGGAAGTGGATAAATATTTGAAGAAAAAGAGGGTATTGTAATGATGCAGGGTGAAGTGGGTAGCTCTACTGCAACTCGTGCAAGACCTCCAAATGACAACCTTTATATAGCGATGTTCTATGTAATTATAGAGAGCATCATGTTCTTAGTGTAAACCTTTTTCAAAGGTGAGAAATCATTTAAACTGTGCACCGTAATGTATGTAATGTACAGATTAAACACATTTTAAACACATTTACTTCAGAAACCCCAGAACATTGAACAGATCATTGTTGGTATTTGGTTTTCCTATCCACAACTCCTGACACAAAAGGTTTTAGATATTCCAAGTGAGCATGCAAAGGGTAATTTTGTGCTGCAATGCCACACCCAGGTAGAATTAGTGCAGACCTGTCCAACTTCATTTCTGTTAGAATCTTTGCAGCCAGGAACTTTCACCATTGTTATGCTTCAGCCCCCTACAAATGCCAAGTATTGTGGGTGCCAGAAATTGGAAACAAAAGCTGAAAATAGAATCTGTACAGTGTAGAAGCAGGCCATTCAGCGACTTAGGCAGCAGCATTGAGAGTGTGAGAGAGTGATGGTGAAAGAGGGAGAAAGGGAGACTCTGTGAGAAAGAGAATTTCAGGTTGATGATTTGGTAGATATGACTAAAGAAAGCAAATGCTGACAATATGATGTGAGGAAAGATCTTGACCTGAAATGTTATTTCTCTACCCATGGATGTGTCCAAACCTGCTGGGTATTTCCAGAACTTCATGCTTCATTACCAAGTCAGAGATAAAACTATTCACTGAACTAACAACTAACTGGGTAAAAAGTAACCAAGACTCATTGATGTAAACACAGGTATTAAGTAGCAGACAAAAGGCTCTAAAAGTGAATTAAAAACCCCAAGTTCAACTTCAAACTTTGAGTGACTTCATTTTTCTTAGAGCTTTTAGCCCCAGCAGAAATTACTGTCTTGAAATCACGCTGTCAGATGATTAGGCTTCAGAGGGAAACTTACATACATAGAACCCTAAATGTGGAAGCTGTTCATTCTGCCCATTGAGTTCATACTGACCCTCAAAGAGCATCCCACTCAGAACCCCACCCTGTTACCCTGCATTTCCCATGGCCAACCCACCTAGCCTGCACACCATGGGCAATTTAGCATAGTTAATCCATCTAACCTGCACATCTTTGGATTGTAAGAGGAAACCAGACCATCTGAAGGAAACCCATGCAGACACGAGGTGATTTAGAGCTGTATGGAAACAGGGAGAATGTGCAAACTCCACACTGTCGGGTGAGGGTGGAATCGAACCCAAGTCCCTGACAAGGAGAGGCAGCAGTACTAATCAAAGAGCCACTGTACCCAATATATGATTTTAAATCATTAGTACTGTTAGAGCCATATGACAATTCTGGTCATTCTGCTGGAGGAAGGATGTTGTCAGGACTGAGGAGGGGGAGGGGGACTTCAGTTATAAGGAGAGGCTGGAACCTTTCTCCCTGGAGTGTCAGATGCTGATGGTTTATAAAATCATGAAAGGCAAAGATAAGTTGTATAGCCATGATTCTGTTCCCAGGATAGGGAGGTCTAAAACTAGAAAGCATAGGTTTAAGGCGAGAGGGGAAAGATTTAAAAGGAACCCGAGGGGCAACTTTTTCCACACAGAGGGTAGTGCATGTGTGGAATGAGCTACCTTAGGAAGTGATAAAGGCAGGTACAAATTCCAGCATTCAAAAGACATTTGAACAGGTAACCAACTAGGAAAGGTTGAGGGGGATCTGGGCTAAATGCAGCAAATAGGATGACTTCAGTTTTGGGATACCTGGTCAGCATGGACGGGTTGGACTGAAGAGTCTGTTTCCCTGTTGCTGTATGATAAATGGTTTCAATATGCCACTCATCTGAAAGCAACTAGAGTTGGTGAAAATGGCAGGCTTACTAAATACAGTGAGCATAAGTTTCCCAACAGATATCTCAGTATTAAAACTTAACTTCTTGTGATTTTATCAAAAGCACAAGAATAAAAATTAAACCTTCACCAATGAGATTCAGTAGCAGTGTGTAATGCAGAAATTCACCAAAGACACTTAGCATCTTCCAAACCCACGACAACTTCCACACAGGACAAGGACAGCAGACACAGAGGAACACCACCTGCAAGTTCCTCCCCAAGCCGCTCACTATTCTGATTTGGAAATACACTGCTGTTCCTTCACCGTCACTGGGTCAAAATCCTGGAATTTCCTGCCTAATATGGGTCCACCGACCTCTCAGAGACTACAGCGACTTATTGAATCTCTACAGTGTGGAACCAGGCCATTCAAACCAAGTCCACGCCAACCCTCCGAACAGCATCCCACTCAGACCCACCCCATCCACCTAACCTACACACCCCTAGACACTGTGGGCAACGTAGCATGGTCAATCCACCTGCACATCTTTGGATTGTGGGAAGAAACCCACACAGACACTGAGAACAGGCAACTCCACACAGACAGTCGCCCAAGGGTGGAAACGAACCTGGGTCCCTGGCGTTGAGACGCAGCAGTGCTAACCATGAGCCACTATGTGGTTCAAGAAACTAGCTCACACCAACTAGGGATGCGCAATAAATGCTGGCCAGTTAGAGACACCAGTGTCCCAAAACAGAATAAAATAGGCATACGGGCAGATTTTCCAATTTCAGTAATCTGAAGACTTAAGCTCTCAATGTAGCATTGTTGTTACAATGGTAGTAACTAAATGGAACAGAATGGCAGGGGAATATTCGCAGCCAGGAACTTACTGTAGTTTATTATACATTCTCCACAGCCTCTCTCTGCAGTCAATGTGCTGGGAATTTTCAAATGAGGCACAATCCCCCATTTATGTTTGTCTTTTATCAATAATGGATAAGAAACCTGGGGACCAATCAGATGTCTTCATTTTTAGACCTCCTCTCTCAATATTGTTAGTTCCAGTGGATGCTTTAGTATACAACTGCTGTAAAAGCATGAACAAGGAAGGAGGCTGCATAGTTACATGAATACTGTCCTTTATTAAATATCAGAATACTGTACAAAGGAGTAATAAAAATATTATTCACACTTTCTTACAAAGATCTAGATGAAAAACATCTATGTGCAGAAGGGCAGTTGGCATACAGAACCCCTTTACACCAGATGTTTAATTAACTCTTATTTACATGATGTTCAAACACAAACTCACTAATCCCCAATGCAAATAATTCTTCAAATGGTAAATATCACAAATGATAGACTGGTATAAAATTCAAAAGGCCCAGCCTGCCATATATTTAATTTAGATTCAACCAAAATAGTTTTGGTATTCGTACCTTTTACAGCCACTATAAAAATAATGCAGGAATTTGACCCTGAATTGTTCTAAAATACATCAATTCCCACATTTACTACTTTATTTTTAGGATAGGGATAGCACTGGTACTTAATAAGTACCAACCCATCACCCATTAACATTTATGATACATACTGAAAGTGGAAGGGAGTTGTGGGTGAAACAAAAGACCATACTGTTTTTCACCACAGAAGTTAGTTACTTTTTGACAATCCAGAACCCATCAAAATACTATAAAAACAGCCACGTATTTCATTACCAGCATTCAAAAATTGATAAATTCAAGGCGTTAATCATCTTATACAAGGCATCAGATCAGCAAAGCAATATTTTAAAATGTTTAACAAATCCTGGATATAGTAGGTTAACCCTTTCACTGGCATAACCTTTCACAGAGTTTGAATAACATGACAGAAACTAAGCCCTGTAAATGACAGATTTCATTAATAGTCAAACTATAAAGCAGAGGATTGTGCTCTTACAGAATCAAGTGTGACAGGGTTAACCTGCTGCAGTTGTTAACTATTTGATAAGTAATGTGTTTCAGTTTCAAAACTTTGAGAGATGTTAATTTGAGGGCATTTATTTAAAGTCTGAAGTCCAATTGTTTTCTTTGTTTCCTCCTTGCTGCAGGAGATCAGCATAGGCTTGTAAACATTTTAAAAAAGTGCAATTTGAATATTTCTTCTCCAACTGAGTAGTAGTGCAAGAAAAAAAGATTTGATTAAATTCCCAGATTTAGAAAACACTGTAAACTTTTAATTACTGCCAATAATTGGGCACTCTAATTGATTATGCTGGTAGACTATTCCTGATAAAATACTTCAGGATACACTTCCCAATGTAAGCATAATTTTTAAAGATTAAAAATATGGCAGATTTCTTTAAAACATCAGGACTTTTCAACATGTTGAAAGTCTCGTCAAAAGTAGTAACATACTTACATGTGTACCTTAGCAGGGAATGAAAGGTGGGAATGGAAATGGATTTACTTCTTCCCTATTCATAGTGTTCCATTCCCATACTCCACCAAAACTGGCAGCTTTTCCAGGTGCCTACTATTCTTACATGACCATTCAATACTTCTATTAATTGCTGTTTGTAATCCTAGATTTCATGCGTGAAGCTTTAGAGATTCGGCAGGAAAGAGAACAGAGTTCAATAACCTTCTTGCCCAACATCGACACTACCACATCTCCAGAAGATGGTTGCCCAATGGTTTTTGCAAACTGATTGATTTGCCAACTTTGTGGACTAGAGGCAATTAGACCTTACCTCTGTTCCAGTTGCAGTTAGCTAATCTGACTGGAATCAAAAAAATGGGACATGACCCTGGCCTCTCCCTCCTTCCCAATCTACATGGTTCAGATATTCACCATTGGGAAAAGTAATACTTCACATCTGCTAAAGCAATCAGCACCATCAGTATTAGGTATTCCTGGATCAGGATAGAGTAAATCAGATGATCACTGAAGTCATAGCAACATGTCTTCACTCCAACTGCATCACTGTAGTAGCATTTCTAAGATCAGGAACCTTCACTTGTCTTGGCAGGCTTGTCAAATCATTCCAAATCAGGTAGTTTTACATTCTTAGCAACTGGATGGAGATTGAGAATCTTAACTTCAGCTCTTTCCTTCCACCTAGTTCCAGAACCAGATTCTTAAAAACCAAGGTTCAGCAATCTAAATGTACACAGCAGTCAAAGCCTCACCATCTAGGCATGCCTTCAATTCCCTTGCTATGGGACATGTGTTCATATGTTATTGCTTAAAACATGATTCACAGTGCTGTCATTTTGTAGTCTTAGCAGACTGCAAGGAATTCCAGCTGTACTGGTGTGCACTTCAAGTGTGCAACAGTTATATGACAGTATAAAAGAAGTCAGGTACATTGCTGTCATCCAGTAAAAACCAGATGAAATTCATACACATCTCTTCGGCCAGTTTAAATTACAATATACTCTGACAGAAAAACAGATCAGATACAACCAGCATTACATTTTTGTTTTAAAAGGAATGCAAGTTAGGCAACATGGCAAACTTATAGGAAAATGCATGATCACTGATGTTTTGCAGTATTCCAACAATTAACATCCCATTCTAAGATTCCATACAAACAAACCCTGGGTAGACAGATTTAAGTATCCAGTTTCAATCACTGTTCTCATTAACACACAATCTATATTATTTAACACTTTACATTAAAAAAAATCCAAAAACAAACACCTTTTTAAATCAAACATTCATAAGCTGTGCTTCAAAACACATCCTTACTATTGCTTATATTCTCCCAAGTAATTTTCTCTCAAACAACACTGAGTGAAACGGGGAAAAAGAAAAAAATAAATAAAATTATCTGCAAAAGATAGTAATTAAAAATACACAGTAAGACCAGCACTGTTTCTTCAAAGAGGCCACTAAGCCAATAGACAATGTTTCCAAGTACCTCAATAGTGAAGGACACCTAATCAATCCTGCCATTTTGCAGCATGCATGATATTAGAATCTTCAGCAACTGCTTCTATTGTGACACTGAAAACAAATCTTTTGCAATCATCATTCAAACTGCATACCTTCATAAATCTACCTTCATTACAGTATTTACACATTATACTTTTACATCTGCTTGGTCACAGTGGACAGCAAATTTGCATACTGCAGTAACTAAATGTTTACAATACCAAAGTCTCCTCACTTAATAATGGCAAATCAAGGTATCAAAATTATCATTTGTGAAAATAGGATCTACAGGCAGTAAACGAAAAAGCAGGCTTTCTATTCCGAGCACTGCAAACATTTAATGTGATACTTGAGCAACCAACTTGAGCTGCTTCATTCACAAATATACTACTCATAATAAAAAGTCCATGATAAGAGATTATAGGGTGCAGGATATAAGTCCTAATATCTGAACACCAAGTGTCCTTGCCGCTGATAGCTGTTCTAAAAGTGTTTTCTTTCACGTGTGTCATCATGCTGTCTTCAGTACTTGTTGATGCCAAAGATTCTGACTCCATGAAGTTGAGGCAGCTTTGGGATGAGGACGCTCATCAGCGAAACTGTATTTATAACAAAATGTAACTTGTCGTATTTTGTGTAAAAACTGGTAAGAAAATACCTGTTTTTGAAATAAAAAAGACAAAGAGCATCAAAAATTTCCTGAAGACTTGGCAGCATTGTCCTAACATCTACCATCTTTTTATAGCTTTTAGAATTCTAACACTGGAAAGATTTTAAATGCTGACAACTTTTAAGGTTTATATTTTTAAATAACTTACTAGTGCTATTTTCAAATTTCATACAATTTATCATATCCAAACAGGTTACCAATAATGAAATCATTCTCTTGAACTACTTAATTTCCCTTCTCTCTCTGGATTATGGAGTATACTGCTGTGGATGATAAAGGCTCACCATTTCAGACACAGGACAACACTATTTGATCTTGAAGCATGTCACAATCTAATGGTCACTGTGCAGCCTCACCAGAAATCATAGCTAACTCCCATCAAGGAGAATCCTGGTCAATCTCCTCATCACCCCTCCAGCCTGGAAACACTATCTGAAGTTGTTGGAAATCCAATGGTGCTCTGGACTTCCTACAAATTGGGGGCTTTCTGAAGTTTACAGTTTAGGATTATAGAATATGGATTTTGTGATTTCAATCACAAAGTTAGTGAAAAAGGACAGACATTTTGCATTTTTTTTTTCTTTAAAAAGGACTATGTATTAACAAAGCTTTTAAACTTCTCTTTCTTCTAATATAAGTGATCATTGCTCCATGGACTGATCCAGTCTTTACTAGTTACTTCTGAGACTCACAAGATAATAGGTGTGATTGTGAGGAACTTGCGCGAGGCTGTAAACTGTACGCCATAGTCCATCTGTTCCCAGTGTGTCAGCAGCCGTGCCTTTCCTTGGTCTGGAGTTTCAAATGGCGTTCCCTTCACAGTGTGCAGAAATATGTACATTCCCTAGAGGTAGAAGGGAAAATAATTACACAAAAACATACGTAATAGGCTGCAACCATTCAGCCCATCAAGCCTTCTCCATCTTGATAAGAAGGTAGCTGATCTGACTCATCTCAAATCATTCACATTTTTACCTACCATTGATAATGTTTCACTCCTTGCTGAAAAATATATTTACTTCTGACTTAAAATATTCATGGATTCTGCCTCCGCCATTTTTTCAGGAAGTCAGTGTATCGAGTACATGTTGCGGCTGTACAGGACAGAGGTGAGGCCACTTTTGGAACACTGCGCGTAATACTGGTCTGCCTGAATGGGAAGGATGTTGTGAAACTTGTAAGGGCTCCAGAAAAGATTTACAAGGATGTTGCCAGGTTTGGAGGGCTTGAACTATCAGGAGAAGCTGAATAGGCTGGGGCTGTTTTCCTGAAGAGGATTCTGAGGGGTGACCTTATAGAGGTTTAGAAAATCATGAGGAGCACAGATAGGATGAAAAGTCAAGATCCTTGCCGCAGAGTAAGGGAGTCTAAAACTAGAGGCATAGGTTTAAGGTGAGAGGGGCAAGATGTGAAAGGGACAACTTTTTCACAAAGAGGGTGGTGCATGTACGGAATGAGCTGCGAGAGAAAGTGGAGGTGGCGGGGGCAATTACAACATTTAAAAAGGCATCTGGATGGGTATGTAAATAGGAAGGGTTTGGAGGGATATGGGCCAAGTGCTGGCAAATGGGACAAGATTAATTTAGAATACCAGTCTGACATGATTGGGCTGGACTGAAGGCTCTGTTTCCATGTTGTTGTACACATCTATGACTAAGAGTTCCAAAGATATGCAAACCTCAGATAAAATGCACCTTATTTCTATCTTAAATAGGCGAATCCCAGTTTCAGATTCTCATAAGAGGAAATATCCTCCCCACATCAGCCCTGTCAAGACTCTTCAGGATCTTACATTTCAATCAAGTCACCGGTTAGTCTTCAGATACAAGCCAACCATTCCTCAGAAGGCAACCACCCCACCCAAGGTATCATTCGAGTGAATCTTCTCTGAACTGCCGAGGAGGGCTTGGTGGTGGGGTCAGTTTTATATTTCCCTCCCCACCCCTATCAGCATTCCGGAAAGACCACTCCCTCCGCCACTCCCTCGTCAGGTTCACACCCCCCACCAACCCAACATCCACTCCTAGCACCTTCCCCTGCAACCGCAAGAAATGCAAAACTTGCGTCCACACCTCCCCCCTCACTTCTCTCCAAGGCCCCAAGGGATCCTTCCACATCCGTCACAAACTCACCTGCACCTCCACACACATCATTTACTGCATCCGCTGCACCCGATGTGGCCTCCTCTACACTGGGGAGACAGGCCGCCTACTTGCGGAACATTTCAGAGAACACCTCTGGGACACCCGCACCAACCAACCCAACCGCCCCGTGGCTGAACACTTTAACTCCCCCTCCCACTCTGCCAAGGACATCCAGGTCCTTGGCCTCCTCCATCGCCAGACCATGGCAACACGACACCTGGAGGGAGGACGCCTCATCTTCCGCCTAGCAACCCTCCAACCACAAGGGATGAATGCAGATTTTTCCAGCTTTCTCATTTCCCCTCCCCCCACCTTATCTCAGTCCCAACCCTCGGACTCAGCACTGCCTTCTTGACCTGCAATCTTCTTCCCGACCTCTCCGCCCCCACCCCCTCTCCGGCCTATCACCCTCACCTTAACCTCCTTCCACCTATCGCATTTCCAACACCCCTTCCACAAGTCCCTCCTCCCTACCTTTTATCTTAGTCTGCTTGGCACACCTTCCTCATTCCTGAAGAAGGGCTTATGCCCGACATGTCGATTCTCCTGCTCCTTGGATGCTGCTTGACCTGCTGCGCTTTTCCAGCAACACATTTTTCAGCTCTGATCTCCAGCATCTGCAGTCCTCACTTTCTCCCACTCATTTAACCTGTCAATACTTGCTACCTCATTATGTCCTCTTCATAACTTAATTTCCTACCTATTGTTAGAACAAAAAACAATACAGCACAGGAACAGGCCCTACGGTCCTCCAGGCCTGTGCTGACACATTTTGCTCTTCCATAACTAAAACTGTCTTCACTTACAGGATCAGTATCCCTCTATTCCCTTCCTATTCACTTATCCATCCAGGTGCTTCTTGAATCCTGTTATTGTGTCTGTTTGCACCACTTCCTCTGGCAGCATGTTCCAGGCACTCTCACCTTTTTGTGTGAAAAATCTACCACGCACATCTCTTTTAAACATTCCCCCTTGCATCATGAACCTGTGTCCCCTAGTAATTGACCCCTCCACCCTGGGAAAATGCCTCACACTTTCCACTCCATCCATGCCATGTACAATCTTATAAATTTCTATAAGGTTGCCTGTCAACCTCCAGCGTTCCAGTGAAAGCAAACCCAGTCTATCCAACCTTTTCTCATTGTTAAAAGCCCTCATGCCAGGCAACATCCTAGTAAACCTTTTCTGTACCCTCTTCAAAGCATCCACATCTTTCTGGTAGCGTGGTGATCAGAACTGTATGCAATATTCCACGTGTGGCCTAACTATAGTTCTACAAAGCTACAGAATAAGTTGCTTATCTTTATACTCAATGCCCCTTCCAATGAAGGCAAGCATGCCTTTTTTTTAAAAAACTATCATATCTACTTGAGCTGTCGGTGTGGACTTGTTGGGCCAAATAGCCCGTTTCTACACTGTAGGGAATCTAATCATTAACTGTCTTTAATTTGATAACTTTGGAAGGTGCAAGGCCTCTTGGATTACCGAAATGAATTATGAAAATTTTGACAAAACTACAACATTTCAAAACTACTTACAGGAGGTGGAGAAGTTGAGTTAGACGATAATCAAATCAGCAATGAGCTCACTAAATGACAGAGATGGTTTGAAGGATCCAGTGGTCTGTTCCTGGCTCTATTTCTTACAGGTAGCTAGCCCTTTGCCACAAGAGTGCAACACTTAGAATGCAATTTGTTCTCCTCTCCCAAAGATGTATGCTGGGGTACAATTCAAGTCTTAATAGCAATGTGGTATTTCGACCAAATGATGAATCATCCTATATCAGACAAAAGATCCGTTTGATTGGCCACGGACAATATTAATAGAGAAAAAAAGACAAACCCGACACTATGTACTGATAGCTCCTGTTTTGCAATATTCTGAGAGGCTCCCCATCCTCCTCTTCCTAAATGTATTCCTATAGTAGTTAGCACTGCTGCCTCACAGTGCCAGAGACCCGGGTTCGATTCTTGCCTCAGGTGACTATCTGTGTGGAGTTTGCACATTCACCCTGTGTCTGCATGGATCTCCTCCGAGTGCTCTGGTTTCCTCCCACTGTCCAAAGATGTGCAGTTTAGGTGAATTGGCCAAACTAAATTGCCCAAACTAAATAAACATAGTGTTAAATGCATTAGATTAGATTACTTACAGTGTGGAAACAGGCCTTTCGGCCCAACAAGTCCACACCGCCCCGCCGAAGCGCAACCCACCCATACCCCTACATCTACCCCTTACCTAACACTAGAGGCAATTTAGCATGGCCAATTCACCTGACCTGCACATCTTTGGACTGTGGGAGGAAACCGGAGCACCCGGAGGAAACCCACGCAGACACGGGGAGAATGTGCAAACTCCACACAGTCAGTCGCCCGAGGCAGGAATTGAACCCGGGTCTCTGGCGCTGTGAGGCAGCAGTGCTAACCACTGTGCCACAAAACGGGTCTGGGTGGGTTGCTCTTCAGAGGGTCAGTCTGGACTTGTTGGGCTAAATGGCCTGATTCCACACTGTAGGTAATCTAATCTAATGTTTCTACTGCTTTTTTCCACTTTTATCCATTTTATGCCTCCTGTTTCCCAATATCTCAATTTGAAGCTCATGTCTTAAAGGTTCAAATCTTTCAAGGTTTCCACCGCTTCCTATTATGATCACCTGTAGGTGCATAAGTCCCTCTCATAAGACAACTGTATGACGTCACCTGGAGTACTGCATACAGTGGGTGGTGGCATCTGATTTCTACAGATTTATCTGAAACCAAGGCTCTTTAATACGACACCAAGTGGTGCTTTAACTCAACAGACAAGTGGGATTTTAAAGCTACTCACACTCAAATATTCTCAAGTAACCCCAATAACCGATGAGCCCTTTCAATATCCCTGTTTCACATTTACCACTATATACTTTGCTCATATTCCATAAATACACCTAAATCTCACCTTGGTCAAGGAGCACTTCATTGTGTACACATATTATAACATGCAATACATCTACTTAACACGAAATGCCAATTTCTGTTGGATAACACAACCTGCCCAGATCCTTTCAGGGACAATAACTTTGTCAGTTAGCCACACACCATTTACTATTAGTGCACTCCACACATTCACCCCTACATTCCAGAAACTTAGAGCTCCAGCAAGCACTGCAACCTTCCTTCTCAAAGGACAGAGCCCTCTTGCGTTTCTCAACACTTGCTTCTTCCTATTAGCCTGCCGGTTTGATACAACTAGTTGAAAAGTATGGCACTGGAAAAGCACAGCTGGTCAGGCAGCATCCAAGGAGCAGGAGAATCAATATTTCAGACATGAGCCCTTCATCAGGCATTCCTGATGAGGCGCTTATGCCCAAAACATCAATTCTCCTGCTCCTCGGATGCTGCCTGACCTGCTGTGCTTTTCCAGCACCACACTATTCGACTCTGATCTCCAGGATCTGCAGTCCTCACTTTCTCCCAGTTTAATACAACTGATCTAACACCAACTCCATGAGACTCCATTTTAGAGGTCTCACTGACTAGACTTCACTGGACACATCCTATTATGCCAGGAAAATATCACCCATTAAAAATCGGTCTCTTCCTCTAATCGAGAGAGTTGTAACGTATCCATACAAACAAGTCTCACATCGAAGTCAATTTAAATATTTTTGGAGGAACAGGTGCAAATATTTTCCAATTAGCTTGGCACAGTGACAAGAAGCCTTCTTTTTCCCCTATTTATTAGCTCCTTCCTGCCATTAAAATTTACAGTAGACATCTGTGCTTTCGAGCACCATTGATTTTCCTGCTCCTCGGATGCTGCCTGACCTGCTGCGCTTTTCCAGCACCACACTAATCTAGATATCATGCCTTGCAATGTCTATCTCTATACTCTCTCAGTTTTGCCTCCCACTTAACCCCAATTGTTTTACACCAGCATTCACTATCAGGGTACCTGTGCTATTCAGTGATGCTCTCCTGTTCATCCCACACTTCTGGCTTTTTTTTCTCCTCACCCCTTAATGCATTCCTCAGTGAATACCTATCACAAACATCCCTGCACTTTCAGGAGATTATTTCTTTATCTCATAAAATCTCACTGGATAAAATTCCATCTCATCACTTCCATTTACGCAAATTAAATATGCAGCTTTCCATACATATCTCTATATAAGCAACTTTGGGGAAATCACCTACAGCATTAAAAATCAATACGATTTCAGTGATCATATGAACCTTCATATACTGCTTTCCACCAAAATCTTTGGGCACCATATTGAAAATCCTAACCAAATGCCCCCGTGAAGTGTTGCTTATTGCTCCCAGTAATCAAATGACAAACACGCCCATAACAGGACATGAAATTGCAACGACAAAGCAACAGTATAAAGCTACTTGAACAGACTTCTTCCCAGAAATTTCAAGTATCTTGCAAATTTCAAATCTGAGTCGAGTTGGGTGCTGGAAAAGCACAGCGGGTCAGGCAGCATCCGAGGAGAACTGACATTTTGGCCGTAAGCCCTTCATCAAACCCTTCTGCTCTTTGGATGCTGCCTGACCTGCTGTGCTTTTCTAGCACCCCACTCTCAACTCTGATCTCCAGCATCTGCAGTCCTCATGTTCTCCTAGCAAATTTCAAAATCAGTAAATAAATTGATGGAGAAGAAAATTAAGTTTGAGAGATGTATGCAGTCTAGACAGATGAGTAATGAAATAGCAAAAAAGTGTAAAATGCATATAGAGTAAAACATTGTGACCAATACATTAAAAATTAGACCTGTGAGCACTAAACAGACAAACCAGAGCTTCTTTTAAAAATCCAAACTGGCACTGTGCAGTGTTAGAGCTCAGAGAATGCACATTAGAGCAACATTGCAGTCTGTAAAAACCCAACATGTGCCGACATTTCAAACAGATTTTTGTCTACAGTCTATTGTTCACTGTTGAGAGACTTCAATCAAAAAATCAAGGCCTTTTTCTTCAAAAGAATCAAATTACCACATTAGGCCTGTGTGTGGTAATCACACTGAGGGTTGACTGTTTTCAGGAGCAGAATGCTTCCCCATTTTGGGCATCATACCAGCATTAAGAACTCCCATATTCAGCATAAAAGACAAATGGAATAAATAAAACCCCACTTCTCTTTCATATGCTAAACTGCTTAATCCTAACTTCACAGGAAGGTCCCCTACTGGAGATGTGTCGCACATCCAAAATAAAGCCTGAGTAAGAATTCAAATTTAGGATAGTGGATCTGTCGCCATTAAAACTAAGCAATCATCACGTCAGCTGAAACTGAAATAAATGCTAATGCTGCTTGGAGCGACTGCTACATCTGCTATCATGGTACGTCACACTCATCTATCTTACACATTCACTGTAACTCATCAGTCTGGCATCCACAGTCCAACTCTGCTCAGGTGAATCCCACCAGATTCCTCCCCTCCACTCTGCCCTTTGGAGAGATATCTGCAGCTTTTCAGCTCTGATCAAATGGAATATTAGTCACAGAGCCGTCCAGCACAGAAACAGACCCTTCAGTCCAACTCATCCATGCTGACCAGATATCCTAAATTAATCTAGTTTCATTTGTCAACATTTGTCCCATATCCCCTAAGCTGTTCCTATTCATGTAACCATCCAGATGCATTTTAGCTGTATGATTGTACCAGCCTCCGATTTGAGTTTTTTGAAGCAGCAAGGAGGATTGATGAGGACAGAGTGGTAGATGTGATCTATAAACTTCAGTAAGGCGTTCGACAAGGTTCCCCATGGGTGACTGATTAGCAAGGTTAGATCTCATGGAATACAGGGAGAACTAGCCATTTGGATGCAGAACTGGCTCAAAGGTAGAAGACAGAGGGTGGTGGTGGAGGGTTGCTTTTCAAACTGGAGGCCTGTGACCAGTGGAGTAGCACAAGGATCGGTGCTGGGTCCACTGCTTTTCGTCACTTATATAAATGATTTGGATGCAAG
Source organism: Chiloscyllium punctatum (assembly GCF_047496795.1). Taxonomy (NCBI): domain Eukaryota; kingdom Metazoa; phylum Chordata; class Chondrichthyes; order Orectolobiformes; family Hemiscylliidae; genus Chiloscyllium; species Chiloscyllium punctatum. The sequence continues at coordinate 14,502,084 of NC_092780.1, read as the reverse complement.
CATAAGAGGTACAGTTAGTAAGTTTGCAGATGACACCAAAATTGGAGGTGTAGTGGACAGCGAAGAGGGTTACTTCAGATTACAACAGGATCTTTACCAGATGGGCCAATGGTCTGAGAAGTGGCAGATGGAGTTTAATTCAGATAAATGCGAGGTGCTGCATTTTGGGAAATCAAATCTTAGCAGGACTTCTACACTTAATGGTAAGGTCGTAGGGAGCGCTGTTGAACAAAGAGACCTTGGAGTGCAGGTTCATAGCTCCTTGAAAGTGGAGTTGCAGGTAGATAGGATAGTGAAGGCGGCACTTGGTATGCTCTGTTACTGGACAGATTATTGAGTACAGGAGTTGGGAGGTCATGTTACGGCTGTACAGGACATTGGTTAGGCCACTGTTGGAATATTGCGTGCAATTCCGGTCTCCTTCCTATCAGAAAGATGCTGTGAAACTTGAAGGGGTTCAGAAAAGATTTACAAAGATTTTGCCAGGATTGGAGGATTTGAGATACAGGGAGAGGCTGAAGAGGCTGGGGCTGTTTTCCCTGGAGGATCGGAGGCTGAGGGGTGACCTTGTAGAGGTTTACAAAGTTATGAGGGGCATGGATAGGGTAAATAGGCAAAGTCATTTCCCTGGGGTGAGGGAATCCAGAACTAGAGGGCATAGGTTTAGGGTGAGAGGGGAGAGATACAAAAGAGACCTAAGGGGCAACTTTTTCCACACAGAGGGTGGTACGTATATGGAATGAGTTGCCAGAGGAAGTGGTGGAGGCTGGTACAATTGCAACACTTAAGAGGCATTTGGATGGGTATATGAATAGGAAGGGTTTGGAGAGATTTGGGCCGGGTGCTGGCTGGTGGGATATCTGGTCGGCATGGACGGGTTGGACCAAAGGGTCTGTTTCCATGCTGTACATCTCGATGACTCTATGACCTCCTCGCACAGCTCATTCCATACACATACCACCCTCTGCTTGAAACGTGGCCTCTTAGGTCTCTTTTAAATCTTGCCCTTCTCACCATAAATCTATGCCCTCTAGTTTTAGACTCCCCTACCCTGGAGAAAAAAACCTTGGCTACTTACCCTATCCAAAATTTTATAAGCCTCTCTAAGGTCACCCCTCAGCTTCCAGGGAAAATAGCCCCAGCCTATTCAGCTTCTCCCTGTAGCTCAAACCCTCCAGCCCTGGCAACATCTTTCTAAATCTTTTCTGAACCCTTTCCACGTTTCACAACATCCTTCTTTCAGGAGGAAGACCAGAACTGCACGCAGTATTCCACAAGTTGAGATATGACCTCAACTCCTAACCTCAATGCACTGACCAATAAAGGCAAGCATACCAAATCCCTTCACCGTCCTGTACATCTGGGACTTCACTTTCAAGGAACTATGAACTTGCACTCCAAGGTCTTTTGTTCAACACCACTCCCCAGGACCTTATCATTAAGTGTAGAAGTCCTGCGCTGATTTACCTTTCCAAAATGCAGCACCCTAAATTAAACCCCATTTTGGCAATATTGACATTTTCTTATCTGGATTTCCCTTCTTGGGTGTATTTTTGCTCTTGCAATTTCAAACACCTCTTCATTTTACTCATGATTTGTTCGAGGGACTTCATGTTTAGGAAGCAGATAATGACATAACTAGCTTGCACAGGAATGGCTACTTTAATAACCTCCAGCAATAAACTATCAGTTTGTCCCTCTGCCTTATCTGGTCCCCATTGGGGATTTTCTGCATTTACTGCTAGCACCAAAAGAATGCCAACAGCAGCAAGCTGGATATGTGGGTGCCAATTGTGAGAGCTAGCAAGCTACGTGCAGATCATGGATATCTCCACTGAATCAGACCACACGAGTTGGCCTCCCATTTGAGCTGGCCTTGTGGAGAGAGAGAATATAGAGTTTCACTTAAGTATGTTTCATTTCAGTAAAAGACTGCAGTTGTTCAGATTTTGCACTGAAGGTTAGAAATGTGAAACAGGCCACTTTGTTCGACAGAAAAAGGGGTTGCACCTGGGCTGAAGATTCCAGCAGCAACAGCATTCAAAAGGTGCAAAATCCTCATGTTAACATGTACACAGTCCATAAATAAACATAGATGCAAAGATTTAAAGCTCATTAACAAGGAAATAAAGTATTATACTTAGTAGCAACTTGCACAACATCACACTAAAAATAAATCCTGGAGGCATAACAAAATCATGTGGCTAGGAATATACAAACCAATGTGACCAAGCCAATGTCCTGTACTGCTGTGATGCTCCTGTTAAATATTATTACAGGTTAGATATCCGTTACCTGCATGTCTGAAAACCAAAACAAACCTAAACACTAAAGCGGACCAGAACAGATCTAAAAGTCAAGGTTTTTGCCAAAGGCCCCAAATGGATCTATCTGCAAGTGTCTGAAAACTGAAAATATCCTTTATTCAAAAATCCATTTGGTTCTGATGTTTTCAGATAATCTATGTAGATTGGAAATACTTTAATTGCACTGGAGCGCTCATATTTAACTTCAGGTTTTGTAAATGGAGTCTAGATAATGCACTTCCAAAACACTACCTCAGAGGGAACTGCTATTCGCATTCTGGAATGTTGTGCTGCATGTTCCATAGATTTTATAATGGCAATGACTGCCGCACTACTTGTTAGTTACCTTTAATCGGCGGACAGCTCAAAAAGACAGCTGGAATGTTTCAATGTTATTAACTCTTCCACTTTGTCCTTATTTAAATTGGGGAGGGTTGAGAGTTGATGGGGAAAACACACCACTGAGCAATGAAGGCAACAACTTGGTTGACACAAGTAAAATGCATAGGGATAGAAGTGAAACATAGGAACAGAAGTAGGGCATTCTGCTGCTCAACAGATTAAAGCTAATTGGTATCACAGCTCCATGTACTTGACTTGGCTCCATGTAACAAAAATCTATCAATTTAATTTTAGAAGGAATTACGTTTTTTTTTTGGAAAAGGAGCGTTCTAAATTTCCACAACTCTTCATGTGACGAGTGATTCCTGACATCACCCCTGAACAGCATAGCTCTGTTTTGAGGTTAAGCCCTCATTTCCCTTCCAAGTGACATGGCTTCTCTCTATCCACGGAAACAAATCATTTAAGTATTCTAAAAAAAAACTCAACCAGATTACCCCTTAATCTTCTTTGCTAAGGGAATGCACGTTCAATCTTTGTAATCTGCCTTTATGATTTAACACTTTTAGTTCTGGTTTCATTCAAGAGAACAACTTCTCTAAGGTCAATAATCGTCCTAAAGCCTATTTCACAGAACTAAATGAAATACTCTTGGATGTAGACATCCCATTTCATCCCCTAATGAGAGCTCAGTAACTTGTCTGGGAAGCTGCTCCAACATGGAGGAAAGGGAACAAGAAATAATCCGATTATGTAGCCAGTGCAAGAAGAGCTATGATACGAGTCCAGGCTGATTTTAAAGTATTTAACTTACATGTTTCCAAAACACATTCATGTACAGAGCTTTTTAGAAATCTTATTTTTTTGCAACTGTCTTAAAAGAGGCAAAGTTTAGTAACACCAATATGAAAATGAAAAAACTAAACCAGGGAAAAAAGTATGACACAATGTTGGCTGCAGAAATAATTAAAAACAGGAAAGCTTCTACTCATCCCCAACTAAAAGAGAAAATAAATGAAGAGCTAACACTCTCAATGATTCCGACTCTTGCATGCAGTGTACATGTTTCTTTTGCAGCACATCTAAATGACAGCGTCTGAAATAGTCTGAAAAGCGTTACTGCATCTTCAATGATTTGCGTCAACATCTCAGCCAGCCTTACCATATTGTGAATAACATTAGTGAGTGTCCATACCACTGGCACACTGAAGAATGGGATGCTCAACAGTATGATGTGAAGCAAACCTATCCCCAGGATATAAGACAGCCAGATCCCACGGCTGTTCATAACCCGGGTATTCGGGTTCACTTCACTGTGAGCAGTGCCCACATTCATGGCTTGTTTCTTGTCAACCTAAGCTGGGGGAAGAAAAGAAATGCAGAATTAAGTTCTGATTTTTTTTTAATTCAAGGGACACATACTGATTATTCATGGTGACTACAGCAATAATTAAAATACAAAGTTAAGCTAGCAACGTTTGAGTACATTTGTAGCTCAGGTTGAGGTTCTGCATGTAGGTTTGCTCGCTGAGCTGGAAGGTTCATTTTCAGATATTTTGTCACCTTTCTAGGTAACATCTTCAGTGAGCCTCCGAACAAAGCACTGCTGATTATTCCTGCTTTCTATTTATATGTTTGGGTTTCTTTGGGTTGGTGATGGTGACGAAATGTCTGAAAATGAACCTTCCAGCTCAGCGAGCAAACCTACATCCAGGAAGTTAAGCTCCCACACATCCCCAAACAAATGGAAAAAACTATTCAAGTGGAAAACATAACATTTTATATTCTTGCAAGCAATATACTTGGCTGCTATCTTAGCCATTCTAGCCTTTACTATTACTTATTAGCTAACTCAGTAGTATGAAAGCAGAATTAAGTCAGCTTGTGGTGGCTTCAATTTTCTTTTTATTTAAAATGGAGAATTTGTATTTCATAGAGTCAGAGAGTCATAGAGATGTACAGCATGGAAACAGACCCTTTAGTCCAACCTGTCCACGCCGACCAGATATCCCAACCCAATCTAGTCCCACCTGCCAGCATTCGGCCCATATCCCTCCAAACCCTTCCTATTCATATGCCCATCCAAATGCCTCTTAAATGTTGCAATTGTACCAGCCTCCACCACATCCTCAGGCAGCTCATTCCATATACGTACCACTCTCTGTGAAAAAGTTGCTCCTTAGGTCTCTTTTATATCTTTCCCCTCTCACCCTTTTCTCCAGTATCAATAAACAAAACAGTATCGCGCAAACTTTAAAAACAAGACCACTGCAGTTTGTCACATCTAAGGATTGTCACGCTCTGTTATTGATTGTATGTTCCCTTTAATAATTCCACAACTGGCTTTGAGAGACCGATTGATTCATGTCATTAATCTTTAAGACTTATTGAGGATATTTACAAATCATTTGTAAAATTCACAGCAGTCACCAACAAGTTTGGAATAAACATTACAGCTAGAAAAGAAAGCAAGCAAACAAACATAGTCACAATACTGTGGCACGGTGGCTCAGTGATTAGCACTGCTGCCTCACAGCACCAGGGACCCAGGTTCAATTCCAGCCTCAGGTGACTGTGTGGAGTTTGCACATTCTCCCCGTATCTGCGTGGGTTTCCTCCGGGTGCTCCGGTTTCCTCCCACAGTCCAAAGATGTGCAGGTTAGGTGAATTGACCATGCTAAGTTGCCCGTAGTGTTAGGTGCATTAGTCAGGGTAATGTAGGGGAAATGGGTCTGGGTGGGTTAGTCTCCGGAGGGTCGGTGTGGACTTGTTGGGCCGAAGGGCCTGTTTCCACAGTGTAGGGAATCTAATCTAATCTAATATTGTATTTGTATAGAAGTCTAGATTTCTTGAAATAGTGTTTTGAGAATCCAAGTCACAATTTCCTCCTCCTTTTCTTTCTGAAAACCAGCCTGCAATTAGCCTGACCAAACAAAAAGTCTTTTCACCTTTCTGAAACACTGATGGCATTAACAAAGGCTATAAGAATTCAAAACAGTCTTTTACTGAGAGGCTTTATTGGGGAAAAGGAGGGAAACAAGGAAAGAAATATGAATATATATATTTATGTTATTTTCCAAAAGTCTTACATATGAAAGTATGATCACAACAGAAAAAAAACTTCAAATTACCCTGAACTATAACCACAGATTATGGTCACAAGCTTCACTGTTTACCTTTCATGTTAGATTGCCGTTAGATATCCAATGGCATTACCCAATTAATTACTTATCTTCTTTAATAGATTAAACATTTCCAGAGACAGAAAACCTTGGCCACAAATTCAGAGGTACTCTGTGTCAAAGTCTGCAAATACCTTTGACAGTTGACATCGCGGAAGTGAATCCAAATGGGAAATAACAGCAAATTTATATGCTCACCAAGAAAGGATGATTAAAACCTGCAATACCTGAAAGGATGACTCATGAAGATGTGTGCCGTGCAGACAAAGACAATGGTTAAATCATTTTTGTCCATTAATTCAAAGTGAGCGATTTAAAAATTGACGAGCGTTCTCTCGCAACTGACAATATTTTATCCTACTTTACCTCAACATAAAATTCAGAGTATAAACATTGGCCATTTTCTCCTAAAAGTCCTGAAGCATAAAACCCTTTAAACCATTGCTTCTGCATATTTAATAGCCTTCCAACAACTTTTGGAGCTACACCCTGCTTTGAAATGTGCTGCGATATCTGATGATGTCTGAGATTTTGGGAGCACGTCATCAATAGGAGGGGCTTGATCGCTTCCAAAATATAAATAAAGTAGCTACACAACTATTGATGCACATCAACACATTTTTCTGAGAGGAGGTGGTGGTGGCGGTGTTTTCAGGCAAATGTTTTTGTTTTCCCCACCCAATTTGATTTAACAAAACGTCAACAACACATCCCCTTTCCCTGGCACATCTGACTCAATCAGAGCAATGAAATCGGAATAGTACTTAGGTTTAATAAGAACCCTGCCCCAGAATAATATTCAAACCTTGATCTGAATGGCCAGTATTCCGCACAACATTAAGAAATATCTTTACCTCCAATGGTCTTATCAACTGGGTGAGGACATTATGCAAACACACACTGAAACTAAATTCACATGGTCCAACCAGGAAGCAAAAATATTCTGTCCAATTTTCTTCCTTATTAATTAGCACCTCCCCCCCCAATTGACCTTTCCTGACAGTTGTAATAACCAGAGTCTGATCAGGTAATTAACATACACATAGGTACTGACATTGGTGTAATGAGACGCAAGTCCTTGCTGATTTTTTCACCACTCCCCACTAGCTCAGAGGCAAAGAAAGTAATCACAATTTTGGAACTCTAAATCATTACTATAACAAAGTAGTCCACAGCTCACACGTGTGGTTTCTGGCAATCTTCATATTTATGGAATAGACTTTTTCAGTTGACCAACAGTGATTGATTAAAGAGAAATAGATACAATTGGTAATTCAGCAGTATTAGGTTATTCTACTTGAAAATAATACTGACTTTGTGAATCACATTGATTTGTGTACAATTACAGCATTTAAAAGACATTTATATAGAGACATGAATAGGAAAGGCTTGGGAGATGTTTATGGGCCAGGAGCAGGCAGGTGGGACTGGTTTAGTTTGAGATTATGTTTGATATGGACTGAAGGGTCTGTTTTCATGCTGTATGACTCATTCATGGAAACAACAAATAATTCGCTTTTCCCAGGTTTTCAACCTCTGACTTTTTACCACTTTGAGGCCTTTAGTGCCTTCAGCTGAGCAGTAGCGGCTGCTCAACAATATGCCAAATGCAACTCCAATAGCTCAGCTGAGATTGCAAACAAATTTACACGGTAACCTGAATAGAAGTAGCTTAACAGAGTCATAAAACATAGATTTAGGCCCTTTGGCCCATTGTGTCTTTGTCATGATCTACTCTGTTTTTGCCTCTAATAATTTTGCATACCTCAATCAGATCCCTGCAGCCCCCTTTGCTCCAAGGGGAACAAATTCAGTCTATCAGGACTTTCCATCCCAGGCAACACCCAGGTGAACTTCCTCTGCATCCTCTCCAGTGCAATCACATCCAGTGCAATCACAGTGCAATGGTGTGATAATGAGAACTACATATGTAGCCTAACCAATGCTTTATAAAGTTTAACAAGACTTCCTTGCTCCTATATTCTATTCTTTGGCTAATGATAGCATCCCATATGTATTCTTCACCACCCTGTTTTTTTTTAAGATTAGATTAGATTAGATTCCCTAAAATGTGGAAACAGACCCTTTGGCCCAACCACACCGACCCTCCAAAGAGTAACTCACCCAGATCCAACTCCCTCTGACTAACTGACCTAACATTATGGGGCAACTTAGCATGGCCAATTCACCTGACCTGTACATCTTTGGACTGTGGGAGGAAACCCACACAGACACAGGTAGAATGTGCAAACTCCACACAGACAGTCGCCCGAGCCTGGAAACTAATCTGGGACCCTGGTGCTGTGAGGTAGCAGTGCTAACCATTGAGCCACCATGCCACCCTATACCTGAGCCGACACCTAAACTAAGGTCTCTTTGCTCCTTAATACTCCAAACAGGCCTGCCATTCATTACAAATATCCTTCCCTTATTAGGCCTCCCAAAATGGATCACCTCACACTTATCAAGATTAAATTCCATCAGCCTTTGTTCTGCCCAATTTATCAGCTGATCAATAATCAGACTGTAGCCTGAGACTATTCCCCTCACGAACATCACCAATTCGCATAATCTGCAAACTTAAATCATACCTTCTGCATTCATACCCAAGTCATTAACGTGCAAGTCACTAATATTTCTTGGTGGTAGAATGTTAATACAAACCACATTCTCACTTAATACAACTACAAAAAGTTGCATTTTGATGCATTTTAAAATGTAAAGTTTGGTGATTATTTTTAGCTTTTAAAGCGTGGAGGTGCTTTAGTGGACAATTCATGTTTGGTATATCTCACCAAACAGAACTGCTCTCCTAAAAACAAAAATCTAAAAGGGCTGCTAGAATACTTTCCAACAGAACTCTGCATAACAGAATGCCTAATAAAATTTGCCATTGGTATTGGGCAAAAAATAATTCTGGATGCAGGTTTGCTCGCTGAGCTGGGAGGTTCATTTCCAGACATTTCATCACCCTATTATGTAACATCTTCAGTGGACCTCAGGTGACGCAGTGTACATGATTCCTGCTTTCTATGTATATGTTTGGGTTTCTTCAGGTTGGTGATGACATTTCCTGCTGTGATGACATTTCCTGTTCTTTTTCTCAGGGGGTGGTAGACGGGTCTAATGCAATGTATTTGTTGATAAAGTTCTGGTAAATTACAAAATACCTTGCAAGAATTGTAACAAACACTACATTGGACAAACAGGCAGAAAATTAGCCACCAGGATACATGAACACCAACTAGCCACAAAACGACATGACCCTCTCTCACTAGTATCCTCACATACAGATAAGGAAGGACACCACTTCAACTGGGACAACACATCCATTCTAGGACAAGCCAAGCAGAGACACGCACGAGAATTCCTAGAAGCATGGCATTCCAACCAGAACTCTATCAACAAACACAGAGTTAGACCCCATGTACCACCCCCCCAGAAAAAAAAACAGGAAATGACATCACTGCAGAAAGTGACACCACAAACTCAAAGAAACCTAAACATACACATAGAAAGCAGGACTCATGTACACTGCTTCACCTGAGGCCCACTGAAGATGTTACCTAGCAGGCTGACGAAACGTCTGGAAATGAACCTCCCAGCTCAGCGAGCAAACCTACATCCAGAACCTAAACCTGAGCTACAAATGTTCTCAAAACTTGCTAAAAATTAAATTCCACAAAACAGGCAAACAGGCAAATTCTATTAATTTGCTGAATATAAAACACCACAATTAAGACCTCTACACGATAACAGCCTCTGTACAATCAAGATGTAGCTTCATTCAAAATATCTAAATCAGAGCTAATAAATCCATTTTATTGAACAAATGAGAATTACATACCATAATTTTAATCCTGACAAAGCTAACAGAAAAATAAATTGCAACTTTCTGGTGAAAAGCAATTATAATGTCTTTACTTGAAAATATGTAGTTCCTTAATATTTGGACGAGAACAGGCTAACCTGCCTTCTTTATCTCTGGATTAAACCTTGCTTTAATGGATAATGAATAAACTTATTAAGTTTACCTGAAGGTATCTCTTTTCCCTGACAATATTTTACTTACAAAATTAAATTGCCATTGAGTAGACAATTATGTCATACAATAATGTCTGAATGTAATAATCGACAGTTTGTTGTCACAATCACTACTACAGAAAGTGACTGATTTGCATTAACTTTCAGAGTACCCAATGTAAGGCAGAAGTGTCTAAACTACGGTTGTGGCCATGTTTCTATACCTGGTCTCAAACATCCATTGACTCACTGACCTACACTAATAAAACCAGAAGCAGCGATGAAACAAAACATGAAATAACTTGCACACCTTTGTCTAGTTTGGAATCAACTCAATATTCCTTTAATTCAGTTATTTAAGTGGCTTGGTGGGTAGAACCTTTACGTGAACTACATGGTCCCCAATTCAAGTCTCAGTCCAGGGCTAGTGCACAAACCTCAAGGCACTGCTGTTTAGTACTACAACTTGCACTGCCTGACCTGCTGTCTTTTGGAGGAGACATTAAAATGAGAACATGCTTAGAGATCTGGTCATTGTTGTTGGTGGGAGTTTGCATTTCCCACATTTCAACCATATCTGTACTTCAAACATACTTCATTGGCTGTGAAGCACTTTGAGATTTCCAGCAGTTAAAGAAAGTGCTCTATACTTGCAAAACACTCTGTCTTACTCATTTCAAATGATCTCATTATTCTAATTTATAAGCACTAACCTCCCCGAAGTATCATTGGCATTCTTTAATTAAAATTACAGGAAAATTCTAGATCTTTTCAATGCATAAAATAACTTTAAATTATCAGAGAAGGGTGCAAATGAATAGCTTTCAGCAGTAAGCTTTGTGAAATACAGATTGCCCAGTTTACCATCTGCTTTTGGTGATACAACAGTGAGTATATGAGACTGGAGAAACCATTTCATATGAATTTCAATCCCACTGCAGGGGTCTGGTCTCCCTCTCAGTGTCTTGTCACAGTAACGCTCTCAGAGGAAAGCTAAACCTGCTCCTTTGCAATCATTCTAACTTAATATTTTAATGGTTGACCGACATACCAAAGTATATTTAATTGCACGTGATATTTAAATGATGCATCAAAATCAAACAAAATCTAATTTTTAAAACTGTAAAGTTTTCTAACACTTCATCAACAAGTTCACAATATTATGTAAATAGTTTGTCCTGAATTGTATCAATCTTCATAGGAAGGCTCTTTTGATAAGTTACATTTGTACTTTGTTCAGCTTTACAACACACTCTGGCAAAGGAGAGTTAGGCCACCTATCCAATGGACTCTGTCTGTCTCTGGTGTGACGTTTGCTAGTAGGCACACAAAGATGGCCCAGCTCATATATCCCTTTGTCTTGAATTTCTTTCAGGCAAAGCATCTGGTGTCCACTTCATACCTTTTTGAAAACAGAGATCAGTGGCGAGATGAATTACAGCATAGAAAGTGAGGATAGCAAGTTTCAATCATGTCCAGGAGAGGAGTACTAGAAAATCTTGAAGATTCAAAAAGGTAGAACATTTAAGCCTTTCACTTTTTAAATGCTAGCATTCCTGAAGAATTGGCCACATTCCCAAAACATACACCTCACTCAAATTTTTTTTAAAAATGGGATTGAGTTTCAGGATGGGCAGAGATCATTTAGAAAGTGAATAGAAAATGACACCATTTCTGACCCTGAAACCTTGGAAATCCTTTTTAAAAGCGCATCAGTATGAAGCCCTGTTCCCTTCAATATATGACTACAACCACACAGTCAAGATCTCCATTCAAACTAACTTAAAAATTCCAAAGGAATCAATTTATCTTAAGTTTTCCAATAAAACATGTATTTCTTCCAGTTATCGTCATAATCAGAACAACCTGGGTCTAATTTATCTCCTTAAAAAGGTATAATGATTTCTTAACTCTCTTGTGCTGCCTAGGTTCGTGTCCCACCTACCTCAAAGGTGTGTAACTGCAACTCTGAACAGGTTGATTAGAAAAATAGGCGTAATGATTTCTTTTGGCTGGAAAGGAAATTAGATCCTGCCTTCACTCTCTATTCTCTTACTTAAAAACCATTCAAGTTACAGAAGCCTACTAATATTCATTGCATCCCTCCTTTTTGAGGCTGAGAACATGTTGACCAATCCTATTTTTTAAACAAACTTATTAATGCAAAAATTTATTTCTAGTCGATCTTCATACTGAGTCCAACATCAAATCAATCTATAAACATCTTTGAACACAACCAATTGTTCTACTGCCTAACAACTTTCCCTTTTTAGTGATGAATGTTATAGACAAGGTCAAGAACAAGATGGTTGTTGAGAATGGAAGCACTTAGAATACTGAGCATTGAAATCAGCTTCATGCACTTGTCTGTTTTTCTAGCACAAACATGTTTTGCAAATCACAACAGAGTTACATAATCCACTTCGACTACATCATTTCCATTTCCTGTATCCAACACGGTTGGCCTCAGACTCTGTTTAATGGTGATTCAGGTAATTATAACTGGACTGTCCAACACATCAAACATGATTCCTGCAGCTAGCAGGCAGGGCAAACATCTATTCCATGTAACTGAGCCAAATTCAAATAAGTCACAGCAGTCCAGTTTCTGCCAGACATTTAAGAAAAATAATATAAATAAAGAGTATAAGGTTTCTAACAAAACTGCAACACTGGCATAAACCTTTTGGGGATGTCCTGATGTCATTAAAGGAATGTAAGATTTTCTTTGTTAATATTCTGGGTGTAGTACATGCAGTAACATTCTGTAAGCTTATGAGTTTCAAATCAACTGTAAAGCGATAGATTCACTGGACACATTCTACGCTAAATTACATCTAGCACAAGCACTGACATTTAGACCAAGCTAACTAAGACCATAAGGCTATAACAGTTACAAAGCATTTATTAGCTATGAATATGTTTCCTAAGATTTTATTTCTGAAGGAATTGCATTCGTGCTGTTAATGCTTAATGTCAACCAAATTGCCAAAAATTGAAACAAATCACCACTTTGATGTTTTGAATAGGCCACATGTGGAATAGCATTGGTTTTACAGCCACCATTTTAAGAACAGCCTGCCTTTCTCCAGTTTCACAGGCAGTAAAACAGTAATGTCAGACTCAATTTGTTTTTAAAAAAAAAGGTCAAACATAGCTTTAAGTGCTCCCTCCAACAGTTTATTTGAACATGAAAATTTCACACCGTATCTCTTCTTTTATGCAATTTCTACTAAGAATTATGTGGTATATGAAAAACGACAAAAGATATTGTCTCCAGTCCATTTTTGAGTTAAATAATAACAGAAGCTAAATAATTCATATACAAATTATTTACAATATCTGCAGATTTCAACAGTAAAATGAAGCTCTGGCATTTTACTCTGTAAGAAAGCCTGGTTTGCTCCAGAAAGCAATGGATTAAAGCCAGACCTAGACAATGGGAATGAGCAGCCAGACATTTTTTTTTTAAAAAACACACAGGAATCATTCTTCTGAAATTCTGTGAAATCAACTCTATGATCGAGGTTCACAACTGACTCTCGTTTCTGCATTACCTTGGATACTCTAATTGTTGCTGCATTGTAAACAGCTTTTGGTTCCCAAATTCCTGAAGACAATGTGCCCATACAAATATAATCAGATGGAAAAGCAAAGACATAGAGCTCTGTGCTGCATCAACCAGAGATTGGAATTGCTGAGAATGTACAAGCTTTCTGAACTGCACAGGCTGCTTTAGAAATGCACTGATCCTGCACCAAAACACCACAGACATTGAATTCTAATACACAAAACTATGATGCTGAATTGCATCCTGATGCAGTGACAACTGAAGTAGTTTATAATCGGAGATTAACCACTCATCTATTCCACTCACTATTTTCCTTGAAAGCATTAAGTACAGGCTTACCACCATAATCTGTCACAGTACCCAAATCAGGTTAGGAAAGACAGGGAAAGCCAGCTACATTTTGAAAAGTTGGATTGCAAAGTCAGATGGAAAGCAATTTCTGTTTACCCAATTTAAGTAGCTCTTTAAAGTGGGTCAATAAAGTAGCCACAGAAGATACATTGTGGTTGACAGTATTAACTTGCATCAGTTACTGATTCTGTCAAGGAAAATTGAGGTGAGTTAGCTGGTCTGTGCTTGTGAATCATTTTAGGAATTAGCCCTAATAAAAGTCTGAGAGACCATATCACCTGGACCGATGTGGCAACAGCCGGAGATTAGAAAAAACAAGAACACATCAAACGGTCACCACTGGTGCACCGAAGATGATACAAGCCTAACAGAGCTGAAGAATCCTTTTCCCAAATCTCACGCTCCAGTACCTCTTGCTACAAAGGCAGTAACTATTGTTATGCTGGCATCAGCATCTAAAGAAAGGATTAGACTATATTCAGATACAACAGAAGTCAATTGGGGGCAAACTATTCACTGGCTAGTCAACTACAGCACAGATGTTGGTTATGGTGATTGGAGGCCAATTAGCTCAGTTCCAGGTCATCACTGTAAGCATTACTCAGGGTATTGTCCTCGGCCAAAGAACCAGTTACTTCATCGGTGAGTCATCCTCCAATGACAAGGTCAGAATGGGAATACTCACCAATGATTGCATATGATATACAGTTCATCAGATACTGAAAGAACCCATTCCTATTTGCAGCCAAATGTGGACAGCATTTCGACTGAGAAAGTACATAGGATATAAGCAGGTAGAGAAAGAGTTAAGTTTTGAGTTTTGAGAAACGAGGTTTAGCTGAGCATGACTCAGATAAGAACTTACAGTGAACACTGGGGTGCTGAAGGCAAAGGGTAATGGGTTAACAATGTGTAAAAGTATTCATTATGTAGAGCCAGTTAATAATATTGGAAGCATTCAGTATGTAAGGTCATTCCCCTACTCATGCACCTATCACTGTGGGCAATTTAATTTGGGCCAATCCACCTAACCTGCACATCTTTGGATTCTGGGAGAAAACCGGAGTACCCAGAGGAAACCCACGCAGATATGGGGAGAATGTGCAAACTCCACACAGACAGATGCCCGAGGCTGGAATTGAACCTGGGTCTCTGGCGCTGTGAAGCAGCAGTGCTAACCACTGAGCTATCATGCCACCCACAGAGAGCAGTGGAGCCTAAGTCATTGAATTTAATTGAGGCTGAATTATGTTTTTGCTTTATGTGGGCTGGCTGTGAAGTGGGAATGAGGTCATATCAGATCAGTCATGACCTTATTGAATGACCGAGCAAAGTTTCCTAGATACATGTTTGGTCAGTGCAGAATATTTAGTTTCGAGCCTACTCTTCTATGGATTGCCCAGTTATGTTTCTATTCAGTGATGGCCCCCAGATTTTTGATGGTGTTGTATTTGATGATTCTAAGGGCATTAAGTGTCACGGGGAGGTAATTCGATGTTTAGTTGTTGGCAATGGTCATTGTCTGGCGCTTTATGAATGGTTTTTGCCCCTTGCCAGTCCAAGCCTTGTCATCCCATTCTCCCCTCAGTCGAAGCAAAATTCTCAGACATACAGTAGGTTTGCCACCTCCAACTTCATTCCGGGTCCTGGAGGGAGAGAGAATGATCACCCATATGCACAGGGACATGGGTTCTCAGTCTTCTCTCTAACAGCAATTTCTAAGTGAATATATAATTCATTTTACAGGGAGGAGCGTCCAGATAAGGCAACATTCATATTGATTGGGTGACCGTCGCAACAACGAGCATCAACAGCAAAGATTAAGCCATCTGCTGTTACACAATAAATGTTCTTAACTTTAACTGCATAATGAACACGTTTCACCTTGTTCACATGTATCTAGGAAACTTTGCTCGGTCATTCAATAAGGTCATGACTGATCTGATATGACCTCATTCCCACTTCACAGCCAGCCCACATAACCCTCAACTCCCATGTGAAGCAAAAACATAATTCAGCCTCAATTAAATTCAATGACTTAGGCTCCACTGCTCTCTATGGGTGGCATGATAGCTCAGTGGTTAGCACTGCTGCTTCACAGCGCCAGAGACCCAGGTTCAATTCCAGCCTCGGGCATCTGTCTGTGTGGAGTTTGCACATTCTCCCCATATCTGCGTGGGTTTCCTCTGGGTGCTCCGGTTTTCTCCCAGAATCCAAAGATGTGCAGGTTAGGTGGATTGGCCCAAATTAAGTTGCCCACAGTGATAGGTGCACGAGTAGGGGAATGGATCTGGGTGGGTTACTCTTCGGAGGGTCGGTGTGGACTTGTTGGGTCGAAGGGCCTGTTTCCACACTGTAGGGAATCTAATCTAATTCCAAAAATGTGTGTTCTTGCAAAAGAAGAAATTCCTCCACATCCAAGGATTTAGTCTGCTCTGGCTTCCTTATTGTGGGCCTGATGTATTTTTAGTGCATTAGTTAAAGCTACTGCATCTTTTGTAAATTTTCAGAAATTTTATATTTTGCCAGGCTCTACATCGATTTCCTCAGATTATATATCCTCAGAAATCTATATTTGCAGCTTGGAAGAAGTGCGGATGACTAGATTGTTAATAATATATATCAATTATTAAAACATTAATACAGCCTTCTAACTCTCAAACACGTTCCAACATCCACAAGTCTGGAATGCAACGGAATAATACCCACTTGTCTGGACGAGTGCAACTTCAGCAAGTAGTTCATCACTACCTTCGTCATTGGCCATCCACCATCCCTGTGGTCTGTATTATCTGCTATATCTGCACTACAAGTTTAACTTAATTTCTTAAACAAAAATTCTGAACTTCCTGTCCCTCAGAAGAGAATATTTGCCATGCTCCGACCTGCTGAATAACCTGCTGAATAAGTTTTACAGCCATGGGGAATGCTTTAAGGAAGGGATCCAGGCAGGAAATGAGGTTAGAGGTAACCACCCTGGTCAAAAAAAAATGCTGTGCAAGAAAACTGCTAGGATGAAAAAGACTGCATTTGGATCTGAATAATGGAAGGCAAGACATGTCAAAACAACCAATGCCTACTTAGGGAGTTATTTTATGCAGACAATTATCAATAGAGTTCATAGGGACAAAAAAAAAGGCTCTTTTTGAAAAGTCCTTATTTTAGCAGTTTCCATAAACATGCTCGATCCAATGCATTCTTTAGGATCAGCATGCTATGCTCCACCAGACAAAAAAACGTCTCTCAGAATAAATACGTGCATGCTTCAGCTGTTCAAACATCCCCTGCCTGGGAAATTAGCGATTGATGCAAACAGGTCAAACCCGTAGAGTACAAATTTTTTCTTTGAGGTCAGGAAGGTTGTACAGCTAAACTTGAAATCTATTTTCTGTAAACAGCAAAACTTGCACATTAAACAAGTTAGGGTATAGACTCAACCACGTATGGCACAAATTTGGGTATAAATTCATCTGCAAGGCTTTTCATTAAACTTGATGAAGAATGGATACACATACGAATAAAATGATCACAGCAATAATTTTAGAATTCAATTGTGTCCCACTCAATGGCTATTAAGATGCTTTATTGACTGCGAATTTACACAACTTACCTTCAGTAACAAACGGGGAGATGGTGGGATACTGTGAATTTCCCAGCTTAATGTGCTGGGAGCATGGGTTCAAATCTTACCATAGCAGATGGTGAAATTTAAAATCACTAATAAGCCAACCCAGGAGCAACCATGAAACAACCCTCAATTGGTGTTACAAATCCATCTGGTTCACTGATGTCTTTTAAGAAAGGAAACCTGCTGTCCTTACCTGGTCTGCCCTATTTGTGACTCCAGACCTATGTCGCTTCATTGAATAGAATTCCTTCACTGTAGAAGCAGCCATTCAGCCCATCGAGTCCACACCATCCATCCGAACAACATCCCCTTCCAAACCCACCCTATACTTGTAACCCTGCATTTACCATGGCCAATCCACAAAACCTGCATGTCCCTGGACACAATGGGCAATTTAGCATGGCCAATCTACCTAACCTGCACATCTCTGGACCATAGGAGGAAACCCCCACAGACATGGGGAGAACATGCGAACTCCACACAGACAGTCACCCAAGGTGGAATCAAACCCACATCCCTGGCACAGAGGCAGCAGTGCCAACTACTGAGCCAGCATGCTGCACTTGATTCTTAACTGCCCTCTGGCAATTAGTGATGGACAATAAATGCTGGCCTAGTCAGCAACATCCCTCTCCGATGTATGAACTAGAAAAAACCAAAGCGAATGATTTTGCAAAAACTGAAGCAACATACTGCTGTAAAGAAACCATTAAAATTTTACTGAGCTGGGATAGCTTGAAAGACATACATAAATGCTTCCTGACAGATGGCACTTCTTACAACCAATTGAAGAGAATACTTAATCAGGTTGATGGATTTTCTCAAAAATCTAAACTTTCACCTTTTTGCTTTTAAACCCCTCCTCAAAACACTGACTCCAAGTAGGGATGAGCAATAAATGCTGGCCCAGCCAACATTGCTCATATCTCATGAACAGACATACAACCCACAATGTCTTTATTTTCCTGCACCCATCCCAGAACAACTTAGAAATATCAAATAATAGGTCTAGAGCTGGTGTAAATGGGAAGAGCATAGCAATAGGCTGTCTAAGGGTAGGTCCTCTCCTCATTTATCTATGGCTGATGGTTTTCTGCTTTCACTTCAGTTGCTTGTGTAAAAGTTTCCTGTCACCAACACCAAAGATTAATATGACCATTATAAACAACTACTGTCTGGAAAACTGGATTAGATCAGATTAGATTCCCCTACAGTGTGGACACAGGCCCTTCGGCCCAACCAGTCCACACCAACCCTCCAAAGAGTAACTCACCCAGACCCATTTCCCTTTGACTAATGGCCCTAACATTAAGGGCAATTTAGCATGGCCAATTTACCTGACCTGCACATCTTTTGGACTGTGGGAGGAAACCTACGCAGACACGGGGAGAATGTGCAAACTCCACACAGACACTCGTCTGAGGCTGGAAATGAACCTGGGACCCTGGTGCTTTGAGGTAGCAGTGCTAACCACTGAGCCACCCAGCCACCTCTGGAGTCAGAGGTTATGACCTGAAATTATTCAAGTCAATGTTGAGTCCAGAAGGCGGTGGAGTGCGGTCTCTCGAGCTTTATTGGAATAACATAGGACCATCAGGGACAGCAATAGCAGAGCAGCAGGTCTGTGTGGACTTGTTGGGCCGAAGGACCTGTTTCCACACAAAGTAATCTAAAAAAAAAATCAACTCAGTGAAGCAGAATTGAAATGATCATACAAGTAAAAGTTCAGGGTCACATTTTAGAGTAGAATAGACATGTTCCACAAAGTAGCGCCCAAATTAGTGCTTGATCTCCCAAACACAGGAAAGATTGCATCATGAGCAATTTGAGTAATACAGTGTAACATCTTAAAGGTGGCATGAGTAATTTGTTGATTAATTTTCGAAAGGATTTGTGGTCCTGATTGGTGGGAAGTGGGAAAGTAAAAGACCAGGTCAGATGCAGCACACACCTTGTCTTTACTGCTTCCCCCTGTGATTGCATGAAAAGTGAAGGGGCGAATGAGGAGTGGACCAGGGTGTTGCCAAATAGAGGTTAAAAGGGAAAGGGAGGGATGGTGTGTTTGCACATAGTTTTAGGGTGTTTCAACATATACTGCTGGGAACATTTTCCATTATCTACCCACACTGAACACGGACGTGACTGAACATGCCAGAATTCTGAATGTACTAGGTGCTATTTTTATACTTTACAAAATAAATAAAAACAAAGAACGTACTGTTATAATCACGACAAGTGACTTGTTGTGGCAGCTTTTAAGCGATTAAAGCATTTGACATTTCCACATGCATTAGCTTTTTATGCAAATTATGTCATGCAAAAGTGTGAATATTTGTGTCCTGTCACCCCAAATTATTTGCGCTAGTGATAGCTTATGCGTCTAGAAATTCAAAAGACTGAGATAATTGTTAGTGATAAACCAGAGTAAACCAAAAGGAAGTAGTATTAATTGAAACAAAAGTAAAGTAATTCCACAGAAATGAGCACTGCAAGCCTGAGAGAGAGATAGCAGATGGGAGATTCTAGAAAATTGTGAATGAATCACCCGGAAATACATGCATAGTGGATGAGAACAATGTTAGTTTTCTGTAAGATAACAGTGTTGGAACCTACGAAGGGGTATGGCTGGAAAACAGTTACGTGGTAATCATCTCGGATATCAATTCCAAAAACCAGCAATTCTCCTTGAACAACTCCTTCCTTCAGCAGCTTCAGAAAATACCATTCCTAGACTGACTAGCTGACTTGCTGACATGTCTAGCATTGGTGGTCTCAATTCCAAATATAGTTTAGATTAGATTACTTACTTATCCAACACGCTTTCAAAGAGACTGCAAACTATACATAAACCCTGGAACTATCAGCGTCACTTAACCTTACCTGGTCTTTGTGTTGTCACAAAATACACGCAATATGATTTGGAGATTGTTTCTTTCAGCTGCTGCCAGTTTGCTCATGGGGAAAGTGTAAAGTTTATTTTGGCCTTGCAAAGAATTGTGGAACCTCAAGGATCGGGAAACCAATCGACAATGCCTTTATCGACTTTGGTGAAGTTAAAAATTAAAAATACGTGGGCAAATCCTGTTTTTTTTTATATATAAAATCCAAATCAATAGGGTAGAAAGGAAACTTGAACATCTGCTAAGACTGAGGCTCAGTTTTGCATTATCACCCAACAACCTTTAACGGAATGGATTACAGACAGTCGCCATTGTCTCTGGCAACACCTTTGACAGAGAAAAAAAAGAAATTGGTTGGCAGACTTTCCCGTTTACCAGATTAGGTCTGCTCATCATGAAGAAAGGTGAAACTGGGAAGATTTGACGATAGGTGCCAAGTACAATATTATGACTTTGCAACCAAGTAAAGTATTGGTTGGAAAATACCAAGGACATCTGGGGCGGTTATGGCAAAAGCTGGCGCTCTGGTGAATAAAACAGAAGCTTTATTCTTTCTTCAAAAATGTAAGCTTATAGTGAACATACCATTAACCAGCTCTGGACAACCTGACAAGCTAATGGGGAAGAGAGGTTCTTACAGTAAAAACAATTTTCTGAATTGTAAGTGATTGCTAAATTGCAGCAACATCTTTTCCTGCACACTGTATTCTTGCAAAACTGCCTTCTCTGAACTTGACCAGGGCAGTCTCTACTGGTAAACATGCACTTTCTAGTCAGAAAAGGTCAACATCCGGATTTTTCTGTCGGATTCTTCAGAGACACTTTAGCCAAGTGATGAGTTTCCATAAACGTCAGTCATCCAAATAATCAAACAAAACAACCCGATGCCATCAACTGTTCAAGTCCACCTGAATTCCTGCATTCATCTATCACAGGGGAAATAAAAGAATATGCTGAAAAACAGGAGCCAGTACCAGAATTTAGTGCAACTTGAATCTAAAACTCCCTGATAATTTGATAAGTAACTAAAGTAGAAAATATATGACAAATACATGTTTTAGTCAAATAAACTGACTGGCTTTAATTTTGAGTGGCTAAACAGCCATGTTAAAAAGCATGTTTATCTGTATTGCCCAACAACCTGTATTGATCTAGTACCTTAAACAAGATAAAATAAACAGAAAATAGGAGTAGGCTACTCATACTTTCAATCTGTTCTGCCATTCGTTACCATAGCTGATTATCTAACTCAGTACTCTATCTCTGCTTTCTCTCTATGTCATGACATCCCTCAGCCCAAAGGTCCATATCTAACTCCTTCTTCAAAACATTCAATGTTTTTGCCTCAACTACTTCTGTGACAGAATTTCACAGACTCACGAGTCTGTGTGAAGAAATTTCTCCCCAAAGTCCTACAGCCCGGTCCAACTCGTCCATGCCAACCAGAAATCCCAAATTAATCTTGTCCCATTTGCTAGTACCTGGCCCATATCACTCTAAACCCTTCCTATTCATATAAGACCAGAAGACCATAAGAAATAGGAATGCAAGTATATAGCCATCCAGATGCCTTTTAAATCCTGTAATTGTACCAGCCTCCAACACTTCCTCTGGCATCTCATTCCATACATACACTACCTTCAAAGGTTGCCCCTTAGGTCCCTTTTAAATTTTTCCCCTCTCATCCTAAACCAATGCCCTCTAGTTCTGGACTCCCCAACTCAAGGGAAAAGACCTTGTGTATTTACCCTAACCAGGCCCCTATGATTTTATAAGCCTCTATAAGGTTACTCAGCCTCTGACGCTCCAGGGAAAACAGCCCCAACCTATTCAGCCTCTCCCTATTGCTCAAATCCTCCTACGCTGTCAATATTCTTGTAAATTTTTTCTGAACCCTTTCAGGTTTCACAACACCCTTCTAGTAGGAGGGAGACCAGTATTACACAAAATATTCCAAAAGTGGGCTAATCAATGTTAGGCATAGCCGCAACATGACCTCCCAACACCTATTCTCAACGTTCTGTCCAATAAAGGAAAGAATATCAAATGCCCTCTTCACTATCATATCTACCTGCAACTCCACTTTCAAGGAGCTATGAACCTGCACTCTGAGGTCTCTTTGTTCAGCAACAATCCCCAGGACCTTACCATTAAGTGCATAACTCCTGCTCTGATTTGCCTTTCCAAACTGCAGCACCTCACATTTACCTAAATTAAACTCCACCTGCCATTGTCAGCCCATAGGCCCATCGGATCAAGATCCCGTTGTACTTTGAGGTCTTCTTGGGGCAGTCCAACACCTCCAATTTTGATGCCATTTGTAAACTTACTAACCATACCTCCCATGTTCACATCCAAATAATTTATACAAATGACAAAAAGCAATAGACCCAGCACCGATCCTTGTGACACACCACTGATCACAGTGGTGAAAAGCAACCCTCCACCACTACCCTCAGTCTTCTATCTTCAAATCAGTTCTTTATCCAAATGGCTAGTTCTTCCTGTATTCCATGAGATCTAACCTTGCTAACCAGTGTTCCATGAAGAACCTTGTTGAATGCCTTACCGAAGTCCACACAGATCACATCCACTGCTCTGACCTAATCAATTCTTTGCATCACTTCTTCAAAAAACTCAATCAAGTTAGTGAGACATGATTTCCCATGCACAAAGCCATGTTGACTATCCCTAATCAGTCCTCGCCTTTGCAAATGCATGTACACCCTGTCACTCAGGATTCCCTCCAACAACTTGCCCACCACCGATGTCAGGCTCACCAGTCTATAATTTCCTGGCTTTTCCTTACCACCTTTCTTAAATAGTGGCACCACATTAGCCAACATCCAGTCTTCCAGCACCTCACTTGCGAGTATCGATGATATAAGTATCTCAGCAAGGGGCCCAGCAATCACTTCCCTAGCTTCCCACAGAGTTCTAGGGCACACCTGATTAGGTCCTGGAGATTTATCCACCTTTATGCATTTTAAGACATTAGACCTCCTCTGCAATGTGGACATTTTTCAAGATGTCACCATCTGTTTCCCCATATTCTATATCTTCTAAGTCCCTCTCCACAGCAAACACTGATACAAAATACACCTTTAGTATTTCCCCTATCTCCTCTAGTTCCACACACAGGCTGCCTTGCTGATCTTTGAGGGGTCTTATTCACTCCCTAGTTACCCTTTTGTTCTTAATGCATTTGTAAAGATCCCTTGATTCTCCTTAACCATAGTTGCCAAAGCTATCTCAATTCTCCCTTTTGCCCTTCTGATTTCCTTAAGCATACTTCAACTGCCTTTATACTCTAGGGATTCACTCGATCTCTCCTGTCTAGAGCTTACATATGCTTCCTTCTTTTTCTTATACAAAACCTCAATTTCTCTAGTCATCCAGCATTCCCTACACCTACCAGCCTTTCCTTTCACCCTAACAGGAACATACTGTCTATGGGCTCTTGTTAGCTCATTTTGGAAGGCTTCCCATTTTCCTGCCATGCCTTTACCTGCAAGTGTCTGCCCCCAATCAACTTTTGAAAGTCCTTGCCTAAAACCATCAAAATTGGCCTTCCTCCAATTTAGAACTTCAACTTTTACATCCAGTCTATCCTTTTCCATCAGTATTTTAAAACCAATAGAGTTATGGTCACTGACCCCAAGTGCTCCCCCACTACACCTCAGTCACCTGCCCTGCCTGATTTCCCAAGAGTAGGTCAAGTTTTGCACCTTCTCTATAGTAGGTACATTCACACACTGAAATCAGAATATTTTCTTGTACATAATTAAATTTCTCAACGTCTAAACCCTTAACACTATGGCAATTCAGTCTATGTATGCAAAGTTAAAATCCTCTACTATAACTACTCTATTATTCTTACAGATAACTGAAATCTCCTTACAAATTTGTTCCTCAATTTCCCACTCACTATTGCAGATGAGCAGGGGAAATATATAATAAAATCCCAATAAGGTGATCACCCCTTTCTTATTTCTCAGTTCCACCCAAATATCTCCCCTAGATGTATTCCCAGGAATATCTTAAGTACAGCCATAATGCTATCCCTTATCAAAAACACTACTCCACCTCCTCTCTTGCCAGTTTCTGTCCTTCCAAAAGCACTTGTATCCTGGAACATTAATCTGCCAGTCCTGCCCATCCCTGAGGCACATCTCTGTAATTGCTAGGATATCCCAGTCCCATGTTCCTAACCATGCCCCAAGTTCATCGGCCTTCCCTGTTAGGCCTCGTGCATTGAAATAAACGCAGTTTGATTCATCAGTCCTACCTCGGTCTCTGCTTTGTTCCTGCCTGCCCTGACTGTTTGACTAGATCCTTTTCCCAACTGTACCAGTCTCAGATTGATCTCTTTCCTCACTCTCTCCCTGGGTCCCATCCCCCCACTGTACTATAAATCTTCCAGAGCAGCTCTAGCAAATCTCCCTGCCAGTATATTCGTCCCCTTCCAATGTAGGTGCAATCCGTCCTTCTTGTACAGGTCACTTCTGCCCCTGAAGTGATTCCAATAATCCAAAAATGTGAATTCTTCTCCCATACACCAGCTCCTCAGTCATGTATTCATCGGCTCTATCCTCCTATTTCTCACCCTCACTAACTCAGTATCTGGAATACTCCCAGTGCTACTATTCTCGAGGACCTCCTTTTTTAAATTCCTGCCTAACTTTCTACATTCTCCCTTCAGAATCTCATCCTCTTCCCTTCCATTGGTTCCAATGTCCTTCCAATCTCCTTCTGGTCCCTCCCCCCTTTGAGAACTGTTGTGTGCACCCTCTCTGAGATATCCTTGATCCTGGCACCAGGGAGACAACACACCATTCTGATTTTTCGCTGCTGACTGCAGAAACATCTGTCTGTGCCCCTGACTAGACAGGTTCCAAGTGATCGATTGTGATGGGGACTAACATATCCCTCATTACACTCGAGTCTGTCTCGGTACCAGAAACTTGGTTGTTTACGCTACATTCCCCTGAAAGTCCATCACCCCCTACATTTTCCAAAACAGCATACTTGTTTGAGATGGGGAAAGCCACAGAAGACTCCTGCACTACCTGCCTACCTCTCCAGGAGTTAACCCATCTAGCTGACTGTAACTGTGGCTTTTCTCCCTTCCTGTAACTGCCACCCATCACATCCCTAGCTCCTGTAAATTCCTCATTGCCTCTAACTGCTGCTCCAACTTCCTGCAGACGTGTTACTGCTGATTTTGGATTCCCCGATCATTGGGAAATCCTTCCTGCATCGCATTTGCCAGGTTCCTGTGAGATGCACCTGAAGTTTTCTAAACTCTAGTCAATATAGTCTTAACCAATCCAGTCTTTTTTAATATATCAGTCCTGCCTTCCTGCGACAGAGTCTGGTAAACCTTCGTTGGACCCTCCCCCACCACCATCGGCAGAACATCCTACCTCAGATAAGGGGACCAAAACTGCACACAACACTTCAGGAGCGGTCTCACCAAGGCCTGTACAATTGTAGCAAGACATCCTTTCACTTGTACTCAAACTCACTTACCATGAAAGCTGACATACCATTTGCTGCCTTCACCACTGCTGCCCCTGCTCACTTAAGTCATCCTAAGATTTTCAGGAGGAGTATTAATAGTTGGTTGGAGTTGGTGGTGATAACAGCATGCTGCCCTCACCGTACATGTTTTCAGATTATGTCATTAAACACACTGTACAAATGTGAAATAGCAAATATCACAGGCATGGATATAGAGGGGAAGACACTATACATGATTCTTTAGCTACAGTTGGACAGATATGAAAGAAACTGGAAACTCATCTGGCTGGTCAGCATGGTGTAATCAATCTTATTGAAAGCTGTAATTTAGACAGATCCAGAGGACAAAAAAGGGACAGTTTACCTCCAGAGATAACTAGTTTGCCATTTGTGAATTTGAAAAACCCATTTCACTACTGTGGCAAAAATGGAAAAAATGACTGAAGGGATTCCGACATGCAGTTTCAGGAAAGATTGGTATTTGCGAGGTAACATTGGTTCAAAACTGGTGAAAATTGGAGATGGAGCAATAGCTTTCAAAGTCAAAGAGATCAAAAGGGCTTTTGAAAAGATGTTCGGTTGGAAAAGGACAGCATTGAAAATGAACAATAAGAAGCCTGCAGATGGAAGGAACGCAGTGTATCGGTGATTTTTGTGTTCAACTGATACGTATTGTAATTAAAGACACCCTGCAATTTTGTAATACATTGAAGAAAGGTCAACGAAAGGTTAGAGTTTTGTCGACAAAATGTTTCAACTTAATTATTGCACAGAACCACTGACCATGTCAAAGCCTTCTATTGACATAGCTTCTGTATAGTAGCACATTATTCCAAATTTCACAGTACATTTTTAGTCAATAAATCACAAGTGTTCATTGAACAGTGACTAGCAATAAGAACTCCAGAAGATTAGGATGTAGCGCAATAAGGTTCATTCATAAACACCATGACAAAACATCAAGTGTTAAAACATGAATGAAGCCTTCTTGTGTCTTCAACATTAAACCATAAAATAGCGCACTACAGTGGTGATTTAGTAGGACAGCACAGTAGCTAAGTGGTTAGCTGAATTACCTCAATTGATCCAGGTTCAATTCCAGCCTCGGGCGACTGTGTGAAGCTTGCACATTTTCCCAGTGTCTGCGTGAGATTCCTCCGGGTGTTCTGGCTTCCTCCCACAGTACAAAGATGTACAGGTTAGGTGGATTGGCCAAGCTAAATTGCCCGTAACATCCGCGGATGTGCAGGCTAGGGGTGGGTCTTTGTGGGGTGCTCTCTGGCGAATTGGTGTGAACCTGCTTCTGTACTGCAGGGATTCTATGATTCTAGTCTTTCTCCCAAAGTAGTGAATTCCTGTGTTACCCCATTTATCTGGGAACTTGGGTAATGATACCATAAAAAATAGGAAGAAAAGAATGTTGCTTGACTGGAATTCACACATAGGTACTAATAACTATGGCAAACTGAAAAGTATTCGAGAGCATAAGCCATTCCTGACGTAGGGGTTATGCCCGAAACGTCGATTCTCCTGCTCCTCTGACGCTGCCTGACTTGCTGTGCTTTTCCAGCACCACACTCTCGACTCTGATTTCCAGCATCTGCAGTCCTCACTTTCTCCAAACTGAGAAGTATCAAGCACCAAATGAGGTTCCAAGAGAAAAATAAGAGAAGATTTTTTTGGTACAGATAGTTCTTTGTTCCAACAAAACTTAACCCCATCACTTGAGTGCACCTCTACGAGTTTTCCTGCTTCACACAGGTTCCTGTAAAACTTTGTTAACTTGCAGTAAGGTGGAAACGGTGAAAACCGGAACATCTAAACTATTCTCAGGCTAGCAGAATTTATTTTATAAAAGCAACAAATCTGACACCCTACCCATGGGGCAGATAGGATAGTCAGCTCCCAGTCCAATGAATGACGCGAGTAAGATTAGGGCCAGTGAAGGACAGGTGTGGGAAATTGTGCTTGGAGTCTTCTTCCTGAAGAAGGGCTTATGCCTGAAACGTCGATTCTCCTGCTGCTTGGATGTTGCCTGACCTGCTGCGCTTTTCCAGCAACACATTTTTCAGGTCTGGTAGTGTGTAAAGTGTTGGAAAGGATTATAAGAGATAGGATTTATAATCATTGAGAAAGGAATAATTTGATTAGAGATAGTCAACATAGATTTGCGAAGGGTAGGTCATGCCTCACCAGCCTTACTGACTTCTTTGAGAAAGTGACCAAACAGGTGGATGAGGGTAAAGCGGTTGATGGTGTGCATGGACTTCAGTCAAGCATTTGATAAGATTCCCCACAGTAGGCCATTGCAGAAAATACAGAGGCATGGGATTGAGCGTGATTTACCAGTTTGGATCAGAAATTGGCTAGCTGAAAGAAGACAGAGGTTGGTGAAAGGTGGGAAACGTTCACCCTGGAGTTCAGTTACAAGCTGTACCACAAGGATCTGTTTTGGGGCCACTGCTGTTTGATGAGAGCGTAGAAGGATGGGTTAGTACATTTGTGGAGTTGTGGACAGTGCAGAACAATGTTGCAGGATACAGAGAGACATAGATAAGTGCAGAGCTGGATTGAGAGGTGTCAAATGGAGTTTAATGTGGAAAAGTGTGAGGTGATTCAGTTTGGAAGGAGTAAGAGGAAGAAAGAGTACTGGGCTAATGGTAAGATTCTTGGTAATGTGATGAGCAGAGAGATCTTGGTGTCCAGATCCAGATGCATAGATCTCTGAAAGTTGCCACCCAGGTTAATACAGTTGTTAAGAAAGTATGCGTGTATTAGCTTTTATTGGTAGAGGGATTGAGCTTCGGAACCACGAGGCCATGTTGCAACTATAAAAAACTCTGGTACGGCCGCATTTGGAGTATGGCGTATAGTTCTGGTTGCCGCATTACAGGAAGGATGTGAAAGCATTGGAAAGGGTGCAGAGGAGATTTACCAGGACATTGCCTGGTACATAGGGAAGGTCTTATGAGGAAAGGCTGAGCGACTTCAGGCTGTTTTCATTAGAGAGAAGGTTGAGAGGTGACTTAATAGAGACATACAAGATGATCAGAGGGTTAGATAGGGTGGACATGGTTAGCCTTTTTCCTTGGATGGTGATGGCTAGCACGAGGGGACATAGCTTTAAATTGAGGAGGCATAGTCACAGGACAGATGTCAGAGGTAGGTTCTTTACTCAGAGCAGTAAGGGCGTGGATCGCCCTGCCTGCAATAGTAGAGTCGGCAACTTTAAGGGTGTTTATTTGGTTATTGGATAAACATATGGATGATAATCAAATAGTGTAGGTTAGATGGGTTTCAGATTGGGTTCACATCAAAGGGCGAAGGGCCTGCACTGCACTGTAATGTTCTATTGCAAGGTTAAATCTGAGGCAGATAAGGACAGCAAGTATGCTAATCACAGGACAATATTCAGTCACTTTTACCAGCTACTTCCAGTCACCATGTGGAGATCTCAACCAAAGGAGATCGCAACACTGATAGGTCACTGAACTGCCCCAAATGTTGCTTAATGTTAAGGGTGCTTAATACTAATAGCCAGCTTCCTCAAATTCACTGCACCACTTTAAGTGTGTTCAAGTCTGTGAAATGCAATCCCCAAAATAAATTTATAAAAAGCTATGAGCACAGTTTTACAAGCCATGATACTTAAACATTCAAAAGGGAATGTAATAACTTTTTACCTTTGAATATTTATTATTTCCTTTATGTAATACTAAACCTGAAAGACAAATTAATACAGGCATATCTGCTGTTCCTGTTTTTAAGGTGATCAATGAATTGACTTGCATTTATTGTCATGTGTACCTAGGCACAGTGAAAAGCTTGGTCAATGCCCAGTCTTCAATAATTTCTCAGTACTTCAAACAGTAAAATAATGATTTTCCCTGCTCCAACCTTCTGCCCTTTCAGCCAGAAAATCTAAATTCTCATTATTGGGGTAAGGTTACTCAGCCAACTGACCATTACTCACATTATGTTCAGCTCTCTGACACAAGGTCTCATTACAGGCAACACAATAACACACGTTAAGATGCTAGCTTTCAAAGACCACTCACAAAAGAAATTTTACATGCTCAAGGGAACAGAGTTAAATCTTTTATTGTATTTTATTTATCATACATATTTTCTTTTGTCCAGCTCTAGCAATGATATACTAGTGGGCTTTTCACTTGTCTGCAGCACTGGTTTCAAAACAAAGATATATGGACCTTGGCTAGGAGGTGGGTAGCGTCCCTGCCCTCAGGCAAGGAGCTCCAAGTTCAAGTCACACCCCAGGACGTGATTGCCAAGGAAGGCGTGTTCATAATGTGGTCAAACAGGTTGTGCACCAACCTGCAAATCCCTCCAACACATGACAACAGGAAAGATTTCAGTTGTCAGATCTATGAAGGAGCCTCTGGCCTCACGATCCATAGTTCCAGACAACATGTACTGAAAGGTACAGGTTGCTACATCAGCTTCACTACCTGAGTGAATGACTGTTGACAAATGTTTATGTTTAAAGCTATCAGCACATTACTTCTGAAATAGTATCCCAAGATTCTGTTACGCCAGACTTTTTCTGCAGCCTGCTTTAAGAAGTTGATTGGTACTCAGTCAATTTCTGTTTGAGTTTACTTGTATGTCTCAAAGGATCTTGGAGGAATCCCCAATGTTCATAAGGACCCAAAATATTAGAGCTTGGAAACCATTAATTTAGCAAGAACACTTAACTGATCAGATTTCTGGAAAAACTTGGAGTATTGTGTGCAGTTCTGGTCGCCCAGTTGCAGGAGGGATGTGGAAGCCTTGGGGGGTTGTAGGGGAGGTTTGCCGGGAAGTCGCCTAGTCTGGAGGAAAGGTCTTATGAGGAAAGGCTGAGGGATATGGGTCTGTTCTCATTGAAGAGAAGGCGGCATGGAAGGGATTTAATAGAGACATACAAGATGATCAGGAGATTGGAAAGGGTGGATGGTGAGTCTTTTTCCTAGCATGATGATGTTGGCTTGTACCGGGGTGGGGGGTGGTAGCTGCAAATTGCACCTTGATAGACTTAAGACAAATGTCAGAGGCAAGTTCTTTACTCAGAGAATGCTAAGGGCATTGTCCTGTCTGCCAATGTAGTTAACTCAGCCACATTAGGGAGGCTCCCAAGCACTGAGGATGTCACCTAGACAGGGGACGAAACGTTTGCAAGACAAATTCCCAGCTCGGCGAACAGAACCACAACAGCATTCGTTGGATATGCACATGGATGATGAGATAGTGAAGGGGGATGGGCTTAGATTAGTTCACAGGTTGGTGCAAGGCCAACAGGCCTGCTCTGTGCTGTCTTGTTCCATGTTCTATGTTCGGAAAGTCCCAGGATAGGTTTGCCTCACTCCCACCAATATCTATCCAAAGCTGGGTGATGTCAGCTGCGGCCGCTAAGTAAGGGGGGGGAAAAGAATCACGGCAGTTCCCAGACTGGATTGAAATCAAACTATCTTCGGTTGGAACTCCAAGTATATCGGCATGAGCAAGCTCGAATCCTGTGCTCTGAGCTACGATAATCAGTTCTCATTTTTAGGGCTCACAGGTGAAGGACAATCTTTTAGCAGTATGCTGAAGCACAAGGGTCTCCAGAGGAACTTACCCAAGTAGTGTGTTCGGAAAACAGCAAGCAAGACAATGGGCCGTGCTCTGACAGACCCCTTAGTGACCAACCCAACATTGTTGCACCTTCATAG
Source organism: Chiloscyllium punctatum (assembly GCF_047496795.1). Taxonomy (NCBI): domain Eukaryota; kingdom Metazoa; phylum Chordata; class Chondrichthyes; order Orectolobiformes; family Hemiscylliidae; genus Chiloscyllium; species Chiloscyllium punctatum. Next base: position 14,470,547 of record NC_092780.1, on the reverse strand, counting down.
AATCAGAGATAGAATGTCCAAAGTGAAAAAGCAAAGATTAGTTGTGAAAAAGAGGACCATGATGGTCTGTAACTCTAATCAAAAAGAGGACGTAGAACACAGAGCTTAATGCACATGAGGAAGGTATTATCACGGAAATCTCAAAGCGAACCTATTAAATTATAACTGTATGCCACTTGTGAAAACCCAGACTTCTTTGGCACCACAAATGCTGGTGTTGTCTCTCCCTTTTCTCCCCCTCATTTTGGAGCTCAGATAAAAGCAGCCTATGGTGCACTGATGACTTGCCTAAGCTCACAAAACTGCGTCTTTGGTCGATGACAATAAAAGCGCACACAACAGCTGCCCGACATTCTGCAGCACGGAACTCCTTTAACAACAGCAATAAAGATGACACAGAACTGCACAACAGGCTGAAATAGCATCCCCTCAAAGCTTTCAGCACAGTACTAAGAAATTAATGAATGACAGAAATCGCCCTGAAGGACGAACCCTTCAATAAGAGCAAATCTCCTGGCTGAGGAACATTCATCTCTTACAGCTGCTGAAAAAAAAAATCAATTCCTGGGTAAGGACAGAATTCAGACAACTCCAGTGTCTCTAACATGAAGGGCATAATCAAATCACTAATAAGATTCATTCTGGTATCAAAAGCCCTCAAATCAAGTTCAGTAAATAGAACAGGGCTCCATGAAACAGAATGAGATGCAAGTATCTGGGTTGGATCCAACACAGTAATGGATCACAGATTTGGAACCCCAACACTGTCAATACTCTCACTATCAAATATTTCTCTCACCACTCCCAGCTAGCCTTTATGCCAGCACGGTATCTGATTTGTAACAAATAAGAGCACATTGCTTAGAGTGGATGAGACATTCTGACCAGACGAACAGACAAAAATGCTGAGTGTGTAATCTAATTATCAGTGAGAAAGTGCCCAGACAAGCATAATCCAGACTCAGAGGAGTGTGTGTGACTACATTGGCATATTTCTAAAGAAAATTCACAGGATCTAAACACCGTGGGAACTCTTTCTTCCTTCAATGTCCCCTTGTTCATAAACCACAGAGACTTTGTAAGCCCTAGCCTGAATCAGAATCAGTTCTTGATTAATTTTGCTCTCTCTCCTACCCTTTTCACCTTGGGAATGTCTTGTACTACCCTCCTCTACGACATGTAACAGCTCAGATCCTATTTCAAAAAATGTCCAGGATCTAGTATACAAAAATGGAACATACAGTTGAGAAAAGTATATCCAACCCAGGATGTGCAAACGTACTGCACGGTTTCCAGATTTAACGCTGGAATGTGGGCTACCAGAACATTTAATTTACAAATTTGAATTTAACTAGTGTTAGCTCAAATCTTGGAACATGCTTCATTGCAAACATGCTACAAAACATGTCCTAATTTATTTCCAATTCAGAATTTGCAGCCAATAATGCTAAGTTTAAATTACAGAGGAAGCTCGATTATCTGAAGGGCATGGGCAGGGAGTATTTGCTCGGTTAACAGATAACATAGCTAGCCAAGCATCAGGACCTTGCAATCTTGTTCGGATAATCCAAAATTCGGTTAATCGAATGCCAGATAATCGAAGTTCTTCTGTGCACAATACTGGTGTTTGTGTGCATTTCCAGCACCACGTTAGACCACTTGAAACAGCAACAAAAAAAGGCTTTTTTTCCTGGGTGGACTGCATAGAGAAATGTGTAGCATAGATAGAGTTCTCCCACCACTGTTTTTTTTTCCCACATTCTACCAGACTACAGCTTCACGTATATTGTTACATTCTGAGGTTGTACACAACTTACCATTCAGATGAGTGCCTGAATGGGCTAAACCACCAAGGTGCTCAAAGTAAGCATCCACAAACCCAATCCCGCTCTCGTAGAAAAAAGTTACTGGACAGGGAAATCTCTCTTGTCGACCATTTCTTTTTCCTCAGCATCCACTTCTTCCCTTGGAAATATCTTTGGAATGTTGTAAATGGAGGTTTAGCTCAATTGGCTGGACAGCTGGTGTCACTCTATTGTTGCAACCGACAGCATGGGTTCAATTCTCACACCGGCTCAGGTCACCACGAAGGTCCTGATTTCCCAGCCTCAGCCCTTGCCTGATGTGCGACCCTCAGGTCAAACCACCACCAGTCATCTCTTCCTAATGAAAGCACTGCCCGATGGTTCTGCAGGACAATGATGACTTTACCTTTTTCTCAAGAGAGACTTCTTAGCTCCACGTGCCCTGGCAGAGGCAGAGATTCAACCTTAGTATACCAAATGCTCAAAATCCCAATCGATCACCAGGAACTTATTACCCTGACTCGCAATTTACTTTCATTGTGAAAAAAGACAAGGTTAAATGCCAGCACTAGCCAGCTTCAAGATGGAAGACACAAAGTTGAAGAGGGCACATTTTAATTCTTAAGAATAAATGCAAGACACTACACAGCAGGGAGCTAGGGAAGAAAACAAAAGCAGGGGTTTCAGAGAAAAATGAATGATTGCAGAATCAGCAAAGCTGCAACACACAAAGGTTGAAAGAGTGAAAGATGTTGATCATCATATATTGCTTTAAACAGAATGCACATAAGGTACCAGAAGATATCTGACAAACAGTAGAGGATTCAATATTTGTGCAAGACTTCACTGGACATGACCGAATTAAAAATAGATGAGATTAGAGCGTGCTACTTGAGATCAGGGGAGATAATTACACCAACAATGTCAATAGATAACAGTCTGAGTTAAATATATTTCTACAGCTCCCTTGAGTTAACCAGCAACCTTTAAAGTCATTCTTTACTACTGAGTCAAAAGTCTATTCAACTATATAAGCATCACTGCCAAGCTTAAACCTGCCCTGATAACACCCAGAAACCACAATTTCTGGTTGGTTAAAATCAGGGTTTATGCTGTGACTCGGAGACTCTGGTTTGCTGAGGTTGTCAGTCCTGGTCTCTTAACAGTAGGGCCTTGATGTAAACTTAAGTTTAGAAGGAAAGGCTCTGGATTTGGTAACATTATTCATAATCAAATTTTCTGTCACCACAACCTGGTAGCACATTAAGAAAGGCATTAGAATGTAATGAGAGGTTGGGGGAGTTCAGGGAGGAGAGAGAGAAACATACCCCAAAATGATTCAGCATCTTGAAGAGAGGAAAGGAGGAGATCTGTATTCTCAGTTCTCCAGCTACAGTATTTGAGACAAATACTATTTATCACAATTTCCCATCAGCACAGAGGCAGAATTAAAACAATGAATCAAGAGTCCACGACTGATTCAGTTTTGAGCTCAAAATCTCTAATAATACACCATGCCACAACTCCCCACACTGAGCCAAACAAGGACTATCACCCAAGATAAAAAAAACTCAGAAACCAAAGTGCAAGACATGAACGTCAATTTTTGAAATGTCATCAACAGTTCAGAGTCCATATTCCTGCTCAAAAGTGTTCTCCATTTAATTAGTAACGCAACCAGAGGTGATAAGGAGAGGTATACAGTGACAAGGCGGAATGGACTGTGGAGAAATGTGATGGAAAGGATTCATGTGTAACATTCAAGAGGGATTTTATAAATATTCGTTTAACAGAATGCTCTGGGCTTTCAACCTCATGTGCGGACATAAAAACTTAACCACTTATTTATACTTTGCAAACCCAAGCATAAACACCGTTTCATTTCCATTCACTCAATTGAGAACACAATGCTTTTTATTTCAGGACAAAACCAAAATTCATCGTTTATCTGCAATCCAGGCTTCTGACTGAGAAATTCCAGTACCAGACAAGCACTGACTGACCTGAATGAGGACTGTCAGATATGCAATTTGCAACACAAATGCAAAAGCAACTATTAAAGAACACAAAAGTGTTTTTTAAAACCAAAATGTAAATTAATAATTGCACCCATCAGCTAGTAAGATTGGAAATACACTGTCTCAAAGGTCTGCAAAGTTAAAAATCACAGGTTATAGTCCAACAGGTTAAAGGTCTGCAACATTTTGACATTTTTTTAAAAAGGAAATCATCATAGGACCCCCCCAAAGTCAGAACTCTCTCTCCTTCTTCAATCCAGGACTATTCTCTTGTAAAGCCTCTGTTGAGGTTACAGGGACCTATTGTCACTAAGTGCATCCTCAATCTCACCAGCCTCAGACCCCCTATCCCCCACTCCCCTCATGTACCCCACCAGCCTCAGCCCCCCCATCCCCACTCCCCTCATGTACCCCACCAGCCTCAGCCCCCCCATCCCCACTCCCCTCATGTACCCCACCAGCCTCAGCCCCCCATCCCCCACTCCCCCCATGTACCCCACCAGCCTCAGCCCCCCCATCCCCCACTCCCCCCATGTACCCCACCAGCCTCAGCCCCCCATCCCCCACTCCCCCCATGTACCCCACCAGCCTCAGCCCATCCCCCACTCCCCCCATGTACCCCACCAGCCTCAGCCCCCCCCATCCCCACTCCCCTCATGTACCCCACCAGCCTCAGACCCCCATCCCCACTCCCCTCATGTACCCCACCAGCCTCAGCCCCCCCCATCCCCACTCCCCTCATGTACCCCACCAGCCTCAGCCCCCCCCATCCCCACTCCCCTCATGTACCCCACCAGCCTCAGACCCCCATCCCCCACTCCCCCCATGTACCCCACCAGCCTCAGCCCATCCCCCACTCCCCCCATGTACCCCACCAGCCTCAGCCCCCCCCATCCCCACTCCCCTCATGTACCCCACCAGCCTCAGACCCCCATCCCCACTCCCCTCATGTACCCCACCAGCCTCAGCCCCCCCCATCCCCACTCCCCTCATGTACCCCACCAGCCTCAGCCCCCCCCATCCCCACTCCCCTCATGTACCCCACCAGCCTCAGACCCCCATCCCCACTCCCCTCATGTACCCCACCAGCCTCAGCCCCCCATCCCCCACTCCCCCCATGTGCCCCACCAGCCTCAGACCCCCATCCCCACTCCCCTCATGTACCCCACCAGCCTCAGCCCCCCCATCCCCACTCCCCTCATGTACCCCACCAGCCTCAGACCCCCATCCCCACTCCCCCCATGTACCCCACCAGCCTCAGCCCCCCCATCCCCACTCCCCTCATGTACCCCACCAGCCTCAGCCCCCCCATCCCCACTCCCCCCATGTGCCCTTCCACTCATTTTTCCTCAATCCCTCCTGAAACCTGACCCCCACCTCCTTCCCAACGTCTTCCCCTACACACCCCCCTCCCCATTCCTCCCCCCGGGGTCTGGGCAGCCGCGGGGGCTCAGTTCCCCGTGTGCCTTACCTGGGGACCGCGGTGTGAAAGGACGTTGAGAGAGGGACGCCCGGAGCCCGGGCCTGAGGAGCTGGAACTGGAGCTGCTGCTGCTCTCCGCCGCCGCCGCCGCCGCCTGGCCGACCTCCGGCTGCAGGCTCACGGTGAACTTCCCCCGACCCTCCGCCCCGCCCCCTCCACCAACCCCTCTGTGACATCACCCTCCCAGCGCCACTCAGCCAGCTCACACCGCCACCCGGTGGCGGGAGGTCGCCAGCTCAGGATGATGCCAGCTCACACCGCCACCCGGTGGCGGGAGGTCGCCAGCTCAGGATGATGCCAGCTCACACCGCCACCCGTTGGCGGGAGGTCGCCAGCTCAGGGTGATGCCCGCTCACACCGCCACCCGTTGGCGGGAGGTCGCCATCTCAGGATGATGCCAGCTCACACCGCCATCCGGTGGCGAGAGGTCACCAGCTCAGGATGATGTGCAGCTCTATTCCTGATGAAGGCCTTTTGCGCAAAACGCCGATTTTCCTGCTCCTTGGATGCTGCCTGACCTGCTGTGCTTTTCCAGCACCACTTTAATCTAAACTCTGGTTTCCAGCATCTGCAGTCCTCACTTTTGCCTAGCTCAGGATGATGCCAGCTTACACCGCCATCTGGTAGCGGGAGGTCGCAAGTTCAGGACGTTGCCAGCTCACACCACCACCTGGTGGCGGGAGGTCGCCAGTTCAGGACACGGCTAGCGTACACCCACCACCTGGTGGCGGGAGGTCGCCAGTTCAGGACACGGCTAGCGCACACCCACCACCTGGTGGTGAGATGAAACTGACGTTTGAGCCATTTTACATTGACTTGTGGACAGCTGGGTGGCTCAAAGATTGAAAGGAACCTATTGGTTCCAATGATAGGGAGTTTAAAGGCATTTATAATGTTGGAGACTCGAACATTGATGATGTAAGAGTTTTCAATGGAGAAACAGATGGCAATATTTGGACAAAAGTATGACTGCCTTGTGTAATGCAGCCATAACTTCTAAATACGCCTCCACCCCAGATTCATTAGATGGGAGAGATGTTTCTTGACTGTTGAACGTATGAATTAGGAGGATGGAAAAGTCATTCAGCCCCTCGAACCTGCACCACCATTCAATAAGACAATGGCCTATTTGAATATTTCCTTGATATCACATTCTCACCTCCCGCCCACCCTGGTACCTCTTGATTCTCCATCGTGGGCATGCTGTTGGATTGAGCGTGCTGACTGGGTGTATCTGTGAGTAATCCCTCAACATTAAGGTTGCAAGCTGTGAATTGTGAGTCCAATGATATGGGAGCCACAGAGTCGAGGTTTGCTGCAACGAAGCTCAGCACAAGCTGAAAGTACAGCATCTAATTTGAGGACCCTGTAGCCTTCAGGATTCAATGACGATATCGATAATATTAGAGCCTGAACACCTCTTCCATGATCTTGACCCACCCCACACCCCAGATCCTGTCATGACATGCTCTCAGCACAGTTGACCCATTTTCACCTACTGATGGACTCCAATTATCAGGTGATATTCCTCCCTGGCTTACTATCCCTTTGTCTGGCGAACTTTGTTTTGCTCTCTCTGGGTTCCACCTCCATCTATCCACTCACTCCTATCCCCCACCCCAGCCCCTGTCATTAGACTAAATACCAACTTGTCATAGCTCCTAACAGTTCTGAAGGGTCGCTGGACCCAAAACTGCTTTCTCTGCACAATGCTGCCAGACCTGCTGATTTTCTCCAACAATTTCTGTTGCTTTACATTTCCAGCATTGGCAGTTCTTTGTTTTACTTCAGCATTCTGTGATCTGGGGTTAATCGGGTGCAGACGTGTTGAATTTGGTTCACGAGAGAGATGATCATTCTTCCCAGTATAGGACAAGTACTGACAGATGGTGTGGAAGAGTTATATTTAACTCAAAATATTAGTGTTGTTTCTTTCTCCAGCCATGCTAAGTATTTCCAAAATTTGTGTTTCTATTTCAGATTTCTAGCTTCTGGAGTAATTACTTTATTTGTGAATTCTCTGATAGGTGATTTTGAACAGCAGAGTAACCACCTTGCTTTCTAAACGTTTACCTCACTTCTGACATTTCCAACTTGGATTCTTGAGGAAGCATGTAAAGACCATGTTTTATTTTTCTGCATTTTAATTGTGGACTGAAATGAGAAAAGAACCGTTTTAACATCAAGGATTGATGGAGGATTGCTGAGTGTTTCAAAAGCAAGTGACCTGACACTCATTGTAAACACTGTTTACATAGCTGCCAATTCCAGCAGCAGTCAGACTGTAGTTTGCAGATGAGCTGTAACTAGAAGGTTGTGCACAATTGCAGCTTTGACTGTCAATTAGTAACTGATTAACTGGTCACTAGTCCACAGACCAATGATGACAAATGTCCTCTGCCTGCCAGCGATGATGTGATTGCTTCTCAGGTAGCTGAACAGCTAGGAATGTGAACGAGATCCAGAGAAGCCTTCAGATCTCCACCAGCTCAGAAGCTTTCTGTTCTCTGCAGTAAAAGCCGCTTGAACTCTAAAGCAAACAGAGTTCTTTTTCTGTCAGCAGTTGTTGCAAACTGTGACTTTGAATTAACACATCAGAGATCTTTCACAAGTGTGGACCAGCCCCTGGATCCCTCCTGTGAACCAGTGGAAGCATCTAGAGAAAGAAGACTGAGAAGCTAGGCCTCAAAAAACTGTTTTAAAAGAAATCACCATGGCTACAGAATTACTTAGAAGTTATTTATTAACTTCAGGCACACAGAAAACTCACATGTTAATAGTTCAGAAACCAAATGCCCAAACATACAATAATGATAAGAAAAATGACAGAAATCATACTGTTTACATCACAACTCACATTACCACTAGGCTACCCTTGCCTGCTAATTTACTGAAAGATGTACAGTCGAAGTCTTTATTTTGATGCTGACAGGTGGTCCTTACATCAACCTGACAAGCATATTAACTGTATCAACTGCTTTAGGTTAAAAGCAAGCTCGTCTTCCAAAGATAACTGGTAGATAATTTATACCAACCACTCGAGGACAAAACAGAATCATGTCTCCTAATCTGAGGGTGACTGAGACGGGTGGTAATACAGTTTACCATTCATGCTAGACTGTTTCTTTAAAATACAGAATCTATCACCTCCACATTGAACCAATCTTATAATGTTCCAAATAATATGCAAATATTGAGGATTGTACTTGTGTTCTTACTGTAAGAAATCGGTTGTTCCACACAATGCTTCATTTGAAGGTTCACGTGTTGTATTTTGAACAGACGTGTTTGGTTCTTTCTGTGTTTCAGGAGGATTGTAAATTGTTAAAGTTGCCAATCCCCAATGTTTTGAAATAGCGAATTTCACTTTAGTTTTTAAGATGACAGAATACATGATTCAGTTGGTTTGGCTAAACTGACAATTGAACGTGCTTGTGTTGTTTAGTTCAGTTGGCTGGACGGTTGGTTTGTGATGTAGAGTGATACCAACAGTGTGGGTTTGATCCCTGACACTGCCAAAGGTCACCATGAAGATCCCGCCTGAGGAGAGATGACCTCAGGTTAAACTCATCACCGGTTGTCTCTCTCTGGTGACACTTTTAACTCACTCTGTTTAATTTGGCCATGGCCTGAATAAAATGGGCAGTTGTGAGACTATGAACAAGCTTGTGAATTGTGCTTTAAAACATCACTTTAAGTGGAATTGCCATCGAGTCGGTCGAATACCCTTTTCCATCTCCTCCTTCGAAGCATTCAAACTTCTGACAGTGGGACTAAAGGAGTGCAAGGATGTTTCCCCTGGTTTAGGGGGCTACAGCCATAGGGGCTACACTCTCAGAATAAAGGGGAGGTCCATTCCCTCAGATGAGGAGGGAAAGTTTCACTCGGGGAGTGGTGAAAATTTGTTATTCTTTACCACAGAGGTATATGGAGGTTCAGGCATTGAGTAAACATGACACAGGAACTGACAGACTTGTAGCTATAAAGGTATCAAAGGATTTGTGGGACAATGGTGTCAAGGTTAATGATTAGCCTTGATCTAGATGAATGGCAGAGCGAGCTGACTCAACCCAATGGCCTTCCATGCTCCTGTCTCCTACAGTCAGCAGGCTATTCCTGATGAAGGGCTTTTGCCCGAAACGTCGATTTAGCCGCTCCTCATGTGCAATCTGACCTGCCGTGCTTTTCCAGCACCACTCTGATCTAAACCCCAACAGTCAGTCATCCAGTTTTCTTGCAATCTGACTGGATCTAAGTCTTTCCCCAAGCAGCCTCTGTCTGGTCTCATTCGCTTCTCTCTCCTCCTCCTTCCCGGCCATCCCACCTCAATCATTAAGCCCCAGTGTGTCCTGCCCGACATTCTCCGCAACGGGCCACCACCTCACTCCTTCCGCATTTAAACACAGCGATAGAAAATCTGGCAAAGAGAGTTCTATCTGCACAGAAGTTATTTTCATTACTTATTTTTATTTAATTAAGGCATTTCACATGAAAAAAATAACAGCAAGAAGGCCATTACGTATATAACAAGGAAATGGTACAAAAAGCTAAACCAGAAAGAGAAATACTCCCAACACTGTTCTTTCTCACCATAGTGCAGAAGTGGGAATCTTTGTCACTTGACCTTATGTAAGAGCATTAAACGTAGGATAGACACTACTAGTTACTGCGCCTTGCCCGGTGTGTGTGTGTGATGCTGTTTTCAATGCAGAGCACAATGAAGGAATTGGAACAGCTGTATGAGTGCTGCCCCAACATCTTCCCACTCACAAGTGATGCTGCGAGTCCACTCGCGCCATTCCCTCTCCTCCATTCACCACAATAATTGCCTGAAACGCGAATCCCTCTGGCGCTTGAGCCATGCCAGACCATCTTCTGAGGCCTAGTAACACAGATAAAAGCAAACGTCCAATCAGTTCACCCTTTCACACTCGGGTGCTGCCTTTATGACCGACACCAACCAGCTTCCGCGTGGGAAAGCTCTGACTCTGATGTCAGCTGACTGTGTTCCCTCAGCCAGAGAGTTTAGTCCCACTCCAGGCGCTCAGCCCAAAAGTGAAGGCCGACAATCCCAGTGCAGCACTGAGGGAGGGCTGCACGGTTGGAGATGCCACCGGTCTGTCAGGTGCGATGTGAAACTGAGGCCGTATTTTTGCCTGCTCAGGTGGATGTCAAAGACTCCCGCGGCACTGGATCCCAACGAGGGGCAGGGGATCCAGTGACCCTTCAGTCATCACAAATCAAAGTAGATCATCCAGTCATTATTAGACTGCTCAACACCAATTGGCTGTTGTGTTTCCTATGTTACAGCAGTGACTTAACCTCAATTAATAGTTCATCGCTTGCAAAGCACTCAGAGATGTCAAGAAGTTGGAAAAGGTGCGATATAAGTGCAAGTCTTCTTTCCTTGTGAACCTTACCAACTACCTCAGGGTATGTTCTGACAGTACCCACGCTATTCAGAAAATAGGATATGGAAAAGAATAGCAGAGCAATAGGCCCTTCAGCCCACCATATCTGCACTGCTCATGGTGCCATGTTAAACTAATCCCACCTTCCCGCACATGGTCCATATCCCTCTGTCAATAGATAGTAAGATGCAAGTGCATAGCAGGTCAGACAGCAATCCGAGGAGCCAAACATTGACTTTCCTGCTCCTCGGATGCTGTCTGACCTGCTGTGCCCTTCCAGCTTCACACCTACTGACTCTGACCTCCAGCATCTGCAGTCCTTACTGCCTCCCTCTACCCGACCTGGAGGACTCAACATTGAGTTCTCCAATTTCAAATAATTCCCATCCCCCGACTCCCTTCCCAGCCCCTCCCCCTGCCTTCCACTCCCTCCTGCCAACAACCAGATTCATTGCTCCCACTGACCAATCAGGTCGTACCCTCTGCCTGTTTTCACCTATCCCCACCTCACCACCCTGCCCCCACCACCCACGTTATCTGCAGCTCCCCCTACACCCACCCTAGTCCTGAAGATGGGTAACACCCGCAACGTCGACCTCTCCCCCTCCTGATGCTGCCTGGCTTGCTGTGTTCTTCCAGCCTCCTGCCTGTCTACTTTGGATTCCAGCATCTGCAGTTGTTTTTGCCTCTAACCCGGGTTTGTCCCTCTATTCCCTGCTTGGTTGAGTGTGTGACTAAAATCCTCTTAAATATTGCTCTCGTAGCTGCCTTTCGCACTTGCCGTGGCAGCACGTTCCAGGCACCGACCGCTCTCCGTGTTGAAAATGTGCCTCTCACATCTCTTTTAAATTTTCTCCCTCTCATCTTAAACCCTTTTCCCACTAGGATTTGATATTTCCAACCTGGGAAACTAGCCACATGCCAAAGATTTACAGTTTGTCTTCATCACAGAATCCCTACAGAATGGAAGTAGGCCATTCAGCCCATTGAGATCACACCGACCCCTCCGAAGAGCATCCCACTCCAGAACTACCTCATCCCTGTAAGCCCGCATTTCCCACGGTTAGCCCTCCCAGACTGCACACCCCTGGACACCAAGGGCAATGTGGCACGGCCAATCCACCTCAGCTGCACATCTTTGGATTGTGGGAGGAAACCGGAGCACCCGGAGGAAACCCACGCTGACACTGGGAGGGGGGGAGCGTGCAAGCTCCACATAGACAGTTTGAGTTGAATAATCAGCCAAGATCACGTTGGACAGTGGAGCAGCTTGAAGGGCTGAATGGCCTCCTCCTGTTTCCTACGTTACTGTGTTAGACCATTCTTCCGCAGTCTGAGAAAGCATGGAGCAAGATGCCAGCTATCACTCACCATTTGAAAGGCATGGTCTACAAGGGCTTTGAAAGATTAAAATAAATTGCTTTGAGGGACTGAAGGCATTGACCTGGAGCGAGTCTACCCTGGATCAATTATTTCTGACAATAATTTCTTTGTGGTATATTCTGACTGTTACGTGATAGTTAATTCGGCTGCTTTTTCAAGTCCATCGTTGACCAGGATGTTTTTTTTTTCGATCATGGAAGGTGGGCATTTATAGCCCAGAGACCAGACAAGAGTCAGCCACATTACTGTGGGGTTATGGGAGGGCCAGACCCAGCAAAGGTTTCCTTCTCTAAAGAAAGGAACCATTTGTGAACCAGATGGGATTTTATGGCGAATCAATAATGGTGACTTGGTCAGCGAGGAGGAAGGGAGGACTGCAGATGGTGGAGAGTCAGAGTCAAAAAGTGTGGCGCTGGAAAAGCACAGCAGGTCAGGCAGCATCCGAGGAGCAGGACAGTTGATGTTTTGGGCACTAGCTCTTCGTCAGGAATGGCCTTATGCCCGAAATGTTGATTCCTGCTCCTTGGATGCTGCCTGACCTGCTGTGCTTTTCCAGCACCACACTCTCGACTCTGACTCAGTTAGGTTTTAAAACCAAGCTTTGAAAATTAAATTCAAAGTTCGCCATCTACCATGGGTGGGCCTCGAACCCACGACCCCAAAACATGAGCTTTGGGTTCTGGATTACCAGTCCAGTGACATTGCCACTATGTCACCATCTCCTCCATACCGTACTGTATACTCTTCCTCCACACCCACCCTGTGAGCTGTCCAGTCTTCAGGGTTCTGCCCCGAACTGGATAAGGAACACAATGTTGGCCAATTGCCCATGTGGATACAAGCTGACTGCCAGATCCCTGACACTCTCTGTACTCACCACGTGGAATCAGTCATGACATTTTGACCTCGGAATGAATAAATCGGCACCTTTGGGTTAAAATGTCCCCCAGAGCCACTGAAGATGGCATCCCAGTTGTAAAACAGCATTTCACCCTGTAAGAAAGGACAAAATCAGAATGTGGCTTCTCAACAGTTATAGCTGATGAGTGAGCTGACCCCTAATGAGAGAAGGCAGAGTGACAGCAGGATAAACAGATCCCCTTTGAGAAAAAGGGATTCAAAACCTGAAAAGAAATAAACTCTACAGTGGAATACAGTAACTCAGTGTTCATAGACTCCCTATGATGTTGAAGCAGGCCATTCAGCCCATCAAGTCCACACTGCCTTCAATACGCTGCACCGTTCATGATTCCTCAGAACTGAAGCAGTGCATTTACAAGTGCAGCAAGACCTGGACAATATCCTGACTGGGACTGACAATTGCCGATTATCATTCGTGCCACACGAATACCAGACAGTGACCCACTGTCCATTGACACCCCATAGCCAAACCACCACTGAACCTTCCACATCCTGGGGATTACCATTGACCAGAAAACAAACTGGGCTAGTCATATCAATACAGTGGCTACAACAGCAGGTCAGAGGCTGGGAGTATTGCAGTGAGTAGATCCCAGAATGTCCTCCCCGAGGGCATTGTGGGTCTACCTACAGCCGATGGACTGCAGTGGTTCAAGAAGGCAGCTCACCACCACCACGTTGTCAATGACAACAGGGGATAGGCAGTCCAAATACTGACCAGCCAAAGACGCCCTCATCCCACGAGGGAATAATGCAGATTGGTCATTTACTCTTTCTACATAAAGCTGACTCAACCAGTGCCCCGCATTTTCTGTTCAAGGGGATGAATTTCATGATTTGTTTTGGTTGCCTTGTGGAGGATTCTCTCTCTCGGTGCATCTCATCGAACTTGCTTCGTTAACCCCATCTCCTGGTCATACAGCACTGTCTCTCCCAATCCTAACTCCATTCTATCGCTCAACCATATCCCAATCAGGATACTCTGGGATTGGCTAACATCTCTGGCATTGGTGCCATGGTTAAAAACCCTAATTGTGCACCCGGACAAGTGTCAGTCTGCAAGCACCCCTCACCCTCCACACCCATCCCCCACACCCACCCCCACTCCCGCCACCTCTCCCCCTCACCCCCAACACCTCCCCCCACCCGCACCCCCCCCAAACAGCACAGTCTCAGCCCTCTGGAGGAATGGACAGCAAGAAGGTCAATGACATGTAGGTGCCAACATCTACTCCCCGTCACCGCACACTCACTCTATCTCTGCTACTGTATCCATCTCCCAACAAGGCTCACGTTACGGTCTGCTGCGTCTTCATTCATTCAATGTCCCCCGTCCCAACCACCCCCCCCCCCGCCCAACAACACTAATCCTGCCGTCCCTCTGCGTTGCCCACTCACTCACCCTGGCACTTGCCCACCTACAGCACCAGCTCTCCCACCCACTGTCAGCTCCTTTAACACCAGCATTTCCCACATTCCAGGAGGTAAGGAGCCCTCGATAGGTCAGGAAGCAACCTGACAGGATTCCTGATATCCAGCTCCTGCCCCCTTTCGGTGGTCGGAGTCAGGATACTGTCCACTCTGAGCAGTTGACATGCCCATGCCCCTTGACCAGAACCACTAACTGCCCTTGACAGATTGTGTCAGGAGCCCCATACCCGAAGGCTAATCTCCTTGCCCTGACTGACAACTGTGACAGGCTTCCTGCTTTGGTGCCTGTACTACAACACTCGGCAGTACAGCAGTGGGGTTAGCCTGGTGTCTCTGCTGAGGAGAGAAATATCACCAGGCAGGGCCAGGACTGTGAGTATCCAGGGCAGCTCAGAGCCAGTGAGCATGAGTGGAGAGCCCAGAGACGCAACCTAGTGCAGTCCATGAGCAGGGAGTGTGTCCCTGGGCACACAGTGTCCTTGCTGCATCCTGGCCATGAGAGTTACTGGGACACAGCACTGAAGGACAGAAACGTACTGCCAGACGGTTGGAGTACGCCATGAGAATTTTTAAAGGCTGGCACACGTCAAGCAGGGTGGTACGGTAGTTCAGTGGTTAGCACTGCTGCCTCACAGTGCCAGGGACCCAGGTTCGATTCCACCCTCAGGTGACTACTTGTGTGGAGTTGCACATGCTTCCTGCATTTGTACTGGTTTCTTCTGGATGTTTCGGTTTCCTCCCTCAGTCCAAAGATGTGAGGTTTGGGTGGATTGGCAATTCTAAATTTCCCATAGCGTCCAGAGATGTGCTGGCTAGGTGGGTTGCCATGGGAAATGCAGGGTTACAGGGATAGAGTTGGGAGGGTGGAGCTGGGTGGGACGCTCTTTGTACGGTCGGTATGGACTCAATGGACCTAATGGCCTGTTTCTGCACTCTAGGGATACTATGATCCTATGAATGTCATTGGCCGGTGACCATGCAGCAGTGCCCAGTATCCAACATGAGGGACCTTTGGGGAAAGCAGCAAGCTTGTGGTCCCTGTTCTGACATCCACAGTGCAGTCTCACGACACGTTCAGTAAGATCGGAAGCTGAGTATTTCTGAGGTGAGTTGGGTCATTAACAAGCAATAATCTTGAGTTGGCAAGTCTATCCCTGATGTCGGGATAAACCTTCTCTGCTACAAACGTCACCGGAGACAAGCTGGAGGCTGGAAGAATACAGCAAGCCAGGCAGCATCAGGACTAGGTGTGGGGGTCCTGAAGGAGGGTTAATACCCAAAAGGTTAGATTCTCCACCTCCTGCTGCTGTCTTGTCTTCTTCTAGCCTCCTGCTTGCCCACCTTGGATTCCAGCATCTGCAGTATTTATTTTTGTCTCCTCAAATCTCGCCGCGGCTCACGTCGTTCAGGCCTCAAATGGATTCTACCCTCTGTCCCACAGCACAGCTCCCCTGTGGGATTGCCCAGTCAAGTATAATGAGTTATCTCCCGCGGGATGGGTACTTGCCTTGAGGTTGACAATTGGCACGGAAATCCTCTCAGATCTCCTCACGATGGAGATCAGGTCCTGGTTACTTGAAGTGAGGAAGGCCCGGAAAGTTCCTTGCAGCCCGGCTTCCCGAGCCTGTTGGAAACACTGCAGGTCAGCGCCCCGGATCCCAGTCATCTCGCCCGTGAGGGGAGCGTTCAGAGCCACCAGGTGAAGCTGCAGGAAGAAGAGGCGAAACACCAAGTAACTCAGCGCTGGTTAAGTGCAAATGTTCATTTCTAAAGCGCCTTTAACATAGTGAAGCACACCAAGTGGTGTTGCCCCAAGAACAGCGTGTGACCCCGGCAACATTCCACAATATTGAGGCTAACAAGTGTGTTGCTGGAAAAGCACAGCCAGTCAGGAAGCACCCGAGAAGCCAGAGAGTCAATGTTTCCAGCATAAACTCTTCATCAGGAATGTTCTGATGCCTTTCCTTCTCCTCGGATGCTGCCTGACCTGCTGTGTTTTTCCAGCGCCACACTCTCGACTCTGATCTCCAGTATCTGCAGTCCTCACTTTCTCCTTCCACAATGTTGGGGCAGCTAGCCAATGGGGTGTTTGGGCTTAAGGAGTGGAATTAAAGGAGGAGATTCGGGCAGACAGGTGAAAACATTTAGGAGGGAATCCCAAAACTGAATGCCCAGTCAGGAACGCCGGAGCAATTCAAATGGGAAATGCTGAACAGGACAAAATTACACGAATGTAGAGATTTCTACGGGTTGTGAGGCTGGAGATGATCAGAGAGAAAACATGATAAGGGAGGGTCCTTTCCAAGCTCTGTCACTACCCTTCCACTATTACGTGTTTTTCATTAATGCTAGAACAGGTTTAAAAAATGAGTAATAGAGCAAAGAAGTCAGTCCATTGACCAATTGACCCTGTGCGAGCTCTGTAAAAGAGAATTATCCATTAGCTCCACTGCTCTCTACTTAGACTATAGACCTGCACTTTTTTTGTTTTTAAGTAGAGATTCTGAAATCTAAGATTATATTTGCTTATATCGGACTTTCTGACAGTATATTCCAGGCAATAAGCCACCAGCCTCTCCAACTCTCGATTCATTCCATGCTGCAGTTGCATTCTTGTGCATTTTGAACAAGTGAAAATTCGGTTACAGGTACACCTGGATAGTGGGTACACAGTAAGTGGGTCAGGTGCAGGTACACCTGGATAGTGGGTACACAGTAAGTGGGTCAGGTATGGGTACACCTGGATAGTGGGTACACAGTAAGTGGGTCAGGTATGGGTACACCTGGATAGTGGGTACACAGTAAGTGGGTCAGGTGCAGGTACACCTAGATAGTGGGTACACAGTAAGTGGGTCAGGTATGGGTACGCCTGGATAGTGGGTACACAGTAAGTGGGTCAGGTATAGGTACACCAGGATAGTGGGTACACAGTAAGTGGGTCAAGTATAAGTACACCTAGACAGTGGATATTCAGTAAGTGGGTCAGATACAGGTACACCTGGATAGTGGGTACACAGTAAGTGGGTCAGGTACAGGTACACCTGGATAGTGGGTACACAGTAAGTGGGTCAGGTATGGGTACACCTGGATAGTGGGTACACAGTAAGTGGGTCAGGTATGGGTACACCTGGATAGTGGGTACACAGTAAGTGGGTCAGGTATAGGTACACCAGGATAGTGGGTACACAGTAAGTGGGTCAAGTATAAGTACACCTAGACAGTGGATATTCAGTAAGTGGGTCAGATACAGGTACACCTGGATAGTGGGTATTCAATAAGTGGGTCAGGTACAGGTACACCTGGACAGTGGGTACACAGTAAGTGGGTCAGGTACGGGTACACCTGGACAGTGGGTATTCAATAAGTGGGTCAGGTGCAGGTACACCTGGATAGTGGGTATTCAATAAGTGGGTCAGGTGCAGGTACACCTGGATAGTGGGTATTCAATAAGTGGGTCAGGTATGGGTACACCTGGATAGTGGGTATTCAATAAGTGGGTCAGGTGCAGGTACACCTGGATAGTGGGTATTCAATAAGTGGGTCAGGTATGGGTACACCTGGACAGTGGGTACACAGTAAGTGGGTCAGGTACAGGTACACCTGGACAGTGGGTACACAGTAAGTGGGTCAGGTACGGGTACACCTGGACAGTGGGTTTCAGCAAATCAGTGGACTGGTAATCCAGAGGATTAGATTACTCTTCAGGGCATGAATTCAATTCATGTTGGGAATTAGCTTCAGTTTATTAATAAATCTGGGATAAAATATGAACCTCGTCAAGTATGATCATCAAACTACAGACTGACTTTGTTTGTTAACGCCCTTTGTTTGGGCAATTCCCTCTATCAGGAGATGGAAAGCTGCCATCCTTGACCTGTCTGGCATATATGTGAGACCAATCTCACAACAATGTGGCTGACTATTAACTGCCAAGTAGACTTGCAAGTAACATCAAATTGTTCCAGGAAAAATGCCTAGTGGGTGAATGTGAATCAAGGAGTAGCAATCCACCCCCTCAAGCCTGCTCTGTCATTCAATAAGATTATGGCTGATCTATTGGTATTAGCTCCATTTTCTTGCCCATCCACAGTCTACGATTCACTTACTGGTGAAGAACCTATTTACTTTCACTTTATAAATATTCAGGATCTCAGCCTCAACAGCTCTCCAGGGAAGGGACTCACAACCATCTGAGAGCAAAAAAAAAAGTCTTAAATTGGAGAGTCCTTATATTAAATTGTGCCCCAAGTCTTAGTTTTTCCCAAAAGGTTCTTTCAGTACCTACCCAATCAAGGCCCCTCAGGATTGTGGAAGTTTCAATAAGATTCACCCTCCCATTCTTCTGAGTGTCATTAGATGCAGGTCCAACCTTTCCTCATCAGATAGCACCCCTCCATCCCAGACATCACTGGGGTGAGCCTTCGCTACACTGCTGGTAATGCTGGTAAGTCCCAAGTGTTAATTAGACATTAAATATTTCTGAATAATAGGTTTGCAGCATTGCATTTTGCAGTCTCCAACCAGCCAGTCCCTCATTATAATTTCACTGGGTACTTAATTAAACAATGAACGTAACATAATTAACATATGATTAACAAGGTAAAATGTCCAAACAGTTACCAATCTTATGGAAACAGAGTACTTAGTTATTAAATGGCTGCGGGAACTGCTATTTTTGCTGAGTTTGGCCACTGCAATGTGGGTTAAATATTCCACTTTGAGCTTTGATAAGACACATCTATTCCTTTAGACTCGGCACATTCTGTTCACGTCTAGTGTCAGTTGCAATTAGAGGTGGGTCACCGAGTGAGGAAACAGGACAGAATGTTAGCAGCACTTGTCTCTGAAGACTGATCCTAATCAATTGGTTCTTTTCAAGGGCAGTTTGATCGTGTTGCTTTTTTTATTCAGTATTAAATCTCTAAGCACAGCACAGGGATAAAGATAAGTCCATCACATGTGAAAATAATGACTCTTGATCGTGTAGCTCCAAAGACCAACCCAGGTTTGCCAAACATAAACATGATATCTATGTTCCTTTATGGAAAAGCTCCTTTAAATAGGTCACGACCTGTCTCCTTTCCTCATCTTAGCAACTCTACAATGTTCAATGGATTTCAACACTAATTTACAAAGTAGAGTATCTTTTTATTTTTGTGCTTTTTAAAATTGTATGTCGAAATGGGAAAGAACTGTTATGAAACCAGAGTTATAGAGTCATAGAGAGGTACAGCACAGAAACAGACCCTCTGGTCCGACTCGTCCATGCTGACCAGCACTTGGCCCATATCCATCTAAACCCTTCCTATTCACATACCCATCCAGAAGCTTTTAAAATGTTGTAATTGTATCAGCCTCCACCACATCCTCTGGCAGCACATTCAGTTTAAAAGTTTGCTGCATGTTTTGAAAAGCAAGTAACCTGGCACTCATGGCAAGCATGATCTGTACAGCTGTTTGACCAAGCAATAATTTAAGTGACTGTAGGTGAACTGAGGGGTTCTCTCTACAGATGCAGTTGGATGGTAACAAGAAGTTGATTGGTCTATGGACGAGTGACCAGTTATTAATAACAAAAGCCTTTTTGCCTGCCAACAGCTGTATGATTGGCTCTCACGTAGTGAACACTTTGGGATGGGGAATGAGATAGGGACGAGTGTTTTAACTTCAACCAGCACAGCAGCTGGGGCGCTGTTCTCCGCAGTCAAACACCATGTTAAAACTGGAGAGACCTAGTTCAACCTTCCTTCAGCTGTTGTTGTAAACTATGACTTTTATCTGTTTCGTCAGAGACCTTTCAGAGGTGAATCAGCCACCCGGTACCTGTTGCAAACCAGTGGGATCTCCCAGGGGAAAAAAAAAGTGATCAAACAGCAACATTCTGACCAGCTTAGGGTCATCTTAGTAACCACAGAACTGCCTTCCCAGTTTTACTCTCTCCAAGACCTAGCTTTGCCTGTTTGCTTGTCTGCCTGTGTGTTTGTATAATGGTGAGTTTGTCTGGGAATTAGAGTTTTAACTTGTGGTATGTGCCGATGGTTTTTAACTGTTTAACTGAAGTGAAAGCCTAATTACTTGTATTAAAGAGTGTTCTTATAAAGTGCAGAAACCTGGTCCATGCTTTCTATAAACCTGAGCTTGAAAATCAGGTAAATTGGGAAATCTTAATAATTATTTTAAAATCTTTAATGTTTATAACAACTCTGTGAACAGCAGGGTTTAATTCCCAGCACATTATCCCAGGGAGGTGTGAAAATTGACATTGTGACAACATTACCATAACTTTCTGCATTAGATATTGCACTATTAAACCTGAAAATAGTTTTATTTTTTAAAAAGAAAGACTAAAATTCTTTTTCTCCTTTTGGGCAGGAATTTACAAATGACCATCAATTTCCAAACTTTGCTTACTCCCAGCATTTGAAATGCATTCAAAGGAGCTGCTTAAACAACAGTTAGAGAATAGCTTTATTTGTTTCGATTAGCAAACATTGGGGAGGATAGCAGACGGTTTGGGGGAAAGTAAAGGGGTACACACAGTGGTCAGGAAGATTGTGGGATATGAACTGAGCAACACTCAGAAGGTTTGTCGATTAGCACCGATTTTTAGGTTTTAAGTTCTGAAATAATCCACTTGAAACAACAAACAGCTTACCACTGATCCTAGAACAGGGGAGCCATCGGGCACTTTAACCTAGTGACAGGAAAATAAATCGTACATTAGGTTCTGGACTGCACATGTTGGAAACGCAGAAGCAGTTTGTTCTTGTTCAAGACCTACCTGGCATTCTGATCAAACAATCACATTCGAGTGAAACTGTGTAAAGGATAACAGTAAGGGGCCGGGGGGGGGGGGGGGGGGGGGGGGCGGGGGGTGGTGAGTAGGGAGGAGGGGGGGGTGTAGGGGGGAGGTTTGGATGGACAAGTTGAGTTAATGCTTTGGGGAGTGCACCAGGACTGTTTCAGGGTCCCAAAGCCACTCCCAAAGGCAACACTAACTTCCACTGGTTTGGGACTTTGACCAATTATCCACCTTGTTGCTGACTGGTCTCAGCAGGAACAACTCGACTTTGTGGCCTTTAGAGGACAGACAAGGTAAAGCTGCAGCAGAAAAACACATTGCCTCTTATTGTGTAAAATCCTCCTCTGTCCTTGCTCAGCTGAGTGAGAAAACCTGGTTGAGGCATGTTAAACATTGTTAAGAGTCACACAACGCTCAGACCCTTGCAGGTTTAGAATGGTACAATACAACTCTGACTGGCACAGTTTCAGTCCCTGGTTGGAATTGGTTGTAGTGATGCTAAGCACAATTGGCCGCAACACACATGGACTAGAAAAAATAAAATCAAGAAGGATCTTGGTGTATATTTTATATCCCAGCTGTATGCAGAGATGAAATTAGTTTCTCTGTATATAGTAGGCTTTATTGACAAGGTTTTAAAAGTCCACTCCATGGTTCAGATTTGGCTTCTCCTCTTTCTAGGTTGTTGTTCACCTTTACTCTCATTCCACACCCAGCCTTGACTAATCAAGCACAGTGAGCATCGTTTGTTAACAGACTCACATAATCAAACACAGAACAATTGATCACCATAACACCTGTTTCTGGGTGCTAACCTTAAAGTGAACTTTACAGAATTAAAATGAGAACATGATCAGGTTTATTTGTGATGCTCCCTATCCAGTTCAAATACAACACTCATTACACACAAATGTCAAAAGATTGTTCCAACCTCCATCCTGATGCTCCCAGGACACTGCAAAACAAATGGCAATTTGAAGCTCTTTCCCAGACAGAGTTGTGAAGCGTGAACATTTCAGACAAATTAATTCCTTCGTCAAAATAAGATTTTCCATTGAATTCAGAGAAACACTGAGCACTGGTGTCACCCCCAAACCTCAGGGGACCAATGCTGTTTAAAAACGTGCTCATCACTGTGTTTCTTGTGTCCTTCGAGTTGCAAAGATGTTATCAGATCACTGAAAAGTCAAGGCAACACTGCAATTTTATTGTGACAAGATCTATCCTGAGCTCTCCCTGATCTCTTCTTTCCTTGAAAATATGAACAATCCATCTCTGAATACATCTGCCTGAGCAAATATATTAATGTCATCAGATAGTTAGAGAAAATCTGTTCAGGAACCAAACCGGATCACAGGGGAGGAAATGGAGCTGTTTAAGCAGATTAAAGAATTACTTTATTTGTTTCGATTAGCAAAACTCCTGTCATTGGGAAAGATATCAGACAACTTGGGAGAAAATGAAGGTGGACATGCCATGCTCAGGAGGATTGTGGGATATGAGCTGAGCAACACACAGAAGGTTTGTCAATTAGCACCGATTGTAGTTAACTTTGGTTATGAGGTTTTAATTTCTGAAATAATCCAGTTGAAAGAACCAACAGCTTACCACTGATCCTAGAACAGGGGAGCCATCAGGCACTTTAACCTAGTGACAGGAAAAGAAAATGCACATTAGATTCTGGACTGCACATGTTGGAAACGCAGAAGCAGATTGTTCTTGTTCAACACCTACCTGGCATTCTGATCAAACAATCACATTAGAGTGAAACTGTGTAAAATAGCACAATAAAGTTTGGGGGGCAGGGTGGGGTGGGGGGGGGAGCAGGGGGAGAGTTGCATTAATGCTTCAGGGCTGGGAACCCGCAGCCCAGCACTGTTTCTGGATCCCAATGCCACTCCTTGGACTTTGACCCTTCAATTGTCCAATTACTTTTGGCGGGTAAGCTTTCGAAGCTGTAAATCCAGTCAGACCTTCCAGCTTGAGGTAAGCAGCATTTGGCAGTAAAAGGTAAATCACAAAGTGTTGAAAGATGAAGAGCCCAACTCTCTGACATTTGAAGTAGAAAAGACTAGTTTGCTTACTGCTGGGGGGGTGTTGAGGGCAGGGGGTGTGGAGGGTGGTGTTGGTTTCTCTGGAGGGCGGCTTTCCACTGCACCCTCACCAGGCAGGCAGGCCAGGAGGGACCCATAGGCCTACCCAGAGTGTTGCCCTATGGTCTCCCAAACCTGGCACCCTGCCTCCACTCGGCCGGCAAACCAGAGGCCAATTAGAAAACCCCAGCCAGACTTCTTTAACCGCCCTTATCAGGGCATCTATTGAGCGTATAAATGGCTGGCCCCCTCACAGGGACAGGCTGCTCCGTCACACAGTGAACCGCTGCCTCCGCCAAGCTGACCAACATCAAGAATACAATCATGAGCCTGACATGTCGGCCAGTGCCAGTATGATGGTACCCTGATTACCTCTGTGCCTGACCTTGGTGAGGTGCAAACCTTCCTCCCATCATTGACAACTCCTCCAACATTGAAACACAAACCCTCACAAAAAAAAGGGCAGGTGATGGCCTAGTGGTATCACCACTGGATTGTTAATCCACAGACCCAGGTAATCTTTTAGGGACCTGGGTTCGAATCCTGTCACGGCAGATGGTGGAATTTGAATTCAGTAAAACATCTGGAATTAAAAGTCAAATGATGACTGTGAATCTGCTGCCAATTGTCAGAATAAACCATCTGGTTCACTGATGTCCATTAGGGAAGGAAATTGCCACCCTTACCTGGACTGGTCTACATGTGACTCCAGAACGACAGAAATGTGGTTAACCCTCTGGGCAATTAGGGATGGGTAATAAATGCTGTCTACATAGTGACACCCACATCCCATAAGTGATTTTTAAAAAAACGCGGGCCCAAGGAAGATCCAGAAGATATCTCTTCATGCTATTGGTACCAGAAAACAAAATCTAACAACTGATGGACCAAGTGAAAGACATATTCAGTGTTGGCTATTTGTTTCACACACCTCAGGCTAATTCACTAGCAGAAGACATTTAGGTAATAGCCTCCCAGAGACCTAGGGCCCTGCCAATCTAACCATTCAGATATATTCAGTATACCACAAAGTGTTCAGGCCAAGATAGTCCAGATTGAACATGAAATATTTCTTGTCAAAACCTGATCCTGATACCCATTTGTATGTGTTACGCATAAGGTAAAGGAAAGGAAAGGAAAGGCTGATTTTTTTTTGTGTGTGTGTGACTAATCAGCTCTTTAAAATATTCCAAGCCAGGCAGCATCAGGAAGTGGAGAATTCGATATTTCGGGTATAACCCTTCTTCAGGACTTGAGTCAACTTCTCCATCTCCTGATGTTACCTGGCTTGCTGTGTTCTTCCAGCATCCTGCCTGTCCACTTTGGATTCCAGCATCTGCAGTTTTTTTGCCTTTACAATATTCCAGCAAGTTAGTTTTACACAGAGAGTGGTGGGTGTGTGTAATGCACTGCCAGCAGTGGTAGTAGAGTCAGATACATTAGGGACATTTAAACAATTCTTGGATAGGCACAATGAAGGGTATGTAGTTTAGTCTGATCTTAGTGTGGGATAAAAGGCCGGCACAATATCGAGGGCCGAAGGGCCTGTACTGTTTTATGTTTAATTTGACCATGATCCACACAATAAAGAGAGAAGAAGAAAAAGAGAAAGAGAGAGGAAGAAAGAGGGGAAAAGAAAGACAAAGAAAAAAAAGAGAGAACGTGGGACAGAGAAAAATGAAAAAAATAGGAAGAAAGAGAGAGAGAAAGAAGAAAAAGAGAGCAAGTGGGACAGAGAGATGGAGAAATGGGAAGAAAGAAAGAGAAAGAACAAGATGGAAAGAGAGAGAAAGAGAAAGTAAGAGGAAGAATGGGAGAGAGAGAGAGAGAGAGAGGGAAAGTGAGAGGAACAGAGAGGCTTTGATACACAGTTGAATGCTGCCACCGAGCTTCTACATTGCCACACAGATGGTAAAGAAGTAAAAGGCAGCAGCAACATCAGATTTTACTTGTGGAAAACATTCCACATGACTCACCCGCAGACTAAAAGTCATCATCATCTTGCTATCACATAAACAGAAAGAAGGCAATAGTACACTGAGTTGGAGCACTGCGTACTTACTGATACAGCAGGATCATCAGAAGCGATGCCAGGGAAGAAGTCTTCAAGCTGTTAGGAGGATCAGACGTATGTAAGAGAACATGCCCAAAAATGGCTTCAAGCTTTAGCAGCAATGTTCACATTAAGGGTGCTACATAAATGTCACAACTGTTTCTACCACTATAAAGTCTATTCAGCAAAAGATCAAATTTAAGCTATTTGAAATATAACATAAGGAAATGTGCAATCTCTTTAAATTATTCTGTAAACAAAATAATGCCTGTTTTTCTGTCCATTATCTATTTGCTCTGTGAAGTGAGGAAACTGCCATTGTACAGATCGGCTGACTCTCCCCAGGTTCTGTTTCTACATTTATGAGCCCAGGTGGTGTAAGTGAGCTATATGGCAATGAGAGGCAGACCACTCCAACTCAACACAGGTTTCATTCAATCCTCGTGTAAGTGGTGTCGGAAACGGAATCAGAGTCGGATAACCTTTCCTGTCTCACCGTATCACCTCAATGACGGTCAGGTGAAAAGCAGTTAACTCAGTGTCGATCAAGGTTTGTATCTGAGAGCTTCCTGATCGACTGCCTTGTTCAATTAAACATTGAATACGGCATCGAATACTGACACACTGAGCCAGACCACACCATCTGCCCGCTCCCATGAAGAGAATTTGCTGCATAAATCACACAACGTAAACCTGAAGTGCCTCTTACTTTTGATAAATCATATCCATGTTTTATTAAATACATACTGGTCGTGTTACTGAGTTCATAATCCAGATGCCGGTGCTAATAGTCTGGGGACATGAGATTGGATCCCATCTGGGGGAATGTAAATTCAATCAATGAATAAGTCATGAACATAATATTGGTCTCATTAATAGTTATTTACAAAGTTACTGGATTGTCGTTAAAACCCATCTGATTCATTATAACCATCATGGGAGGAAATCTGCCATCCGTACCTGGTCTGACCCACATGTGACTCCAGATCCACAGCAATGTGATTGATTCTTCACTGCCCTGTGAACTGACCCTAGCAATCTGCTCAGCTCTAACAACAGAAGTCACATGACACCAGGTTATACTCCAACAGATTTATTTGAAAAATCAGGTGAACCTGACGAAGGAGCAGTGCTCCGAAAGCTTGTGATTCCAACGAAACCTGTTGGACTATGACCTGGTGTCGTGTCACTTCTGACTTTGTCCACCTCAGTCCAACACCAGCACCTCCACATCCTACCTCATGCAGAAGAAAGCATTGTCAGGTGCACAAGACAATGTCTCTCTCCTGGTGCAATTAAGGACGGGCTATTAATGCTGGCCTACCCAGTGATGTCCATATCCTGTGAACAAATAAACCGAAAGATGAAAGAAAATTGATGGCTCCTCTTTCCCGCCTTCCCCCCCCCCCACCGGAAGCAGCTGCATTTAACACTGAAAATAACACAAGCTTGTGAGATTCTTCCTTAAAGTCGAACAAGTCAAGACATTGTATCACGTTCAGTCTGACAAGATATGCTGCTCAGAGGCTCACGCTTTTTGGGTCTTTTAATACAAACTGCAGGTCTCAGCACTGACTCACCTCACTCAGATGGGATGCATTTATATCAGCACTAACTATCCACTTCTTATCAAAGAAGCAGATCCTAAACCTTTCTGCAGTTCCCTTGGTGAAAACCCCTCTTTTGATTGGAACAGGGCAACACCTGAGGTTTCCAATAAAATTATTCTTTTTTTTTGTTAAATGACAAGTTAGACACAAAGTGGGCAGAAGTGGGAGTAATGATTGCAGGAGTATTCCAATACTGCCTGGTTAGGCTGGGAATGACTCTCTGTGCTTTGGAGACTGTGCAGTGTGCACGTCATCAAGGTAACTGCACGTATGCACATTCCCAGCGGGGAGTAAGAGATGGTGAGTTAAACCTGCGATGCTCTAACCTTTCACTAACCTCCACTCTGGGTTTGCCTTCTTGCCAGTGGAAGCAACTTCCTCTGACGCTTTCGAAGAAGGAAACTTCACTACACTGGGTTTGAGCAAGCCCTACGCCCCCTTAGCGCGTTGGAAAGTGAGAGATTGGTAAAATCCAGTGGATGGCATTCTGTCAGCTCTCAACTTCCTGAAGGTTTTATGAGGGACTAGGGAGACCCTACATAGAAGGGGAACAAACACAGTAACACTTGAAAATGAATGCACAGGTCACAATGGAGCTCCATTTTGAAGTACACAACATGAGTCATTCCTTTTAAGTCACATTTGCCCATTTTATTAGTTTTTCCAACTAGGTGAGGCCTACAGTGTGCCTTCATTCCTATTTAACGTTCTCATTTTGTCTCCACTGGTATTTTTCCCATGAAGGCACCACACACATTGCATGAGGAGTTCATGCCGGACATCTGGCAGCGATTAGCTGCATGGACAGATGTTCAGCGCGCGGGGGAGGCACTCCCTACTCGTCAAAAAGTCTTTAACTTGGTTAATTTTTTGCCGTTAAGGTGCAGCACGGTGGCCCAGTGGTTAGTACTGCTGCCTTGCAGCTCCAGGGGCACGTATTCAATTCCAGCCTTGGACGATTGTCTATGTGCGATTTGCATGTTCTCCCCTGAAATAACTCCACAGAGGCCCGGTTTCCTGTCACCAAGTCACCCTTTTATTTACACAAGCATAGCACTTGGCACTGCTCCAGCTCCCTCAGAGTCGGCTCTCAGGGTGAACAGAACCTCTGACACTCCTGTTTATATTTAATATTTTTTCTCTCTTTCTTTAAAAAAAATTCCCCCACACACCGCCTAACAGCGGTAGTGCTTATTTTTCCCCAACACCCATGACGTGTGTGTGCAGATGTAGGGCACGGTAAGGAACAACAACTACATAAATCTTTATTTATATTCCACCACCAGGAAGAAAGGAAACACCCGAGTGGCCAGTGACAATCAGTGCCCTTCACATCAAAGGGCAATGCTGTGTGATCAGACAGTGAAGGGGAGGGCAGGGATTATATCAAAATCAAGTTGGAGGGAGGAATAATACTCTACTCCCTGTGGTGCCCACCTCTCCCGGAGCAGCTCAAGGGACACTGCGTGCTCCTTCTCCAGAGGCACCCAGGCTCGAATGTGACCACGGAAGAGGGGCAAGCAATTGGCCCCAATGACCCCCTCCACGGCCCGCTACCTGGACCAGTTTATGGCCAGTTTGGCCAGGCTGAAACTCCTGTTTATATCTGTCAGCTGGGGCTCCCTGAATGGACCAAATTAACAGCCCCAATCAGGGAACTCATATTCTATGGGGTCCACCAGGCTGACCTCGTCACAATCACTACATCTCCGCATCTCAGAGGTTTTGTCTGGGTGCTCCGGTTTCCTCTCACAATCCAAAGATGTGCAGGTTGGGTGGATTGGCCGTGGGAAATGTGGGTTTGTGGAGATAGGGTGGGGGCTGGTTCTGGTGGAATGTTCTTTGGAGGGTCAATGTTGATTTTTTGGGCCGAACGGCCTCTTTCCACACTACATGGCTACCATTGATTCTAAGATCATGTGTCACCTTTAACCTTCCACCTGCCTGGCCTGGTGTACCTGGCCCCCAAGACACCACACAATCCGGAAACTTCCAACACTAGACTCAATCCAGAGAGGTGTGACTGCCTGTCGTTCTGGCATTGGCCACTATTCCTTGTGGGGGTGGGGGGTGTGGCTAGAACAACTAAAACCTATCAGCTGTCCAATAGGCTGCCAGTTCCCGAAAACGGAACTTCCAGACAAGAAAAGGATAAGAATCCTGCCTTAAAAGCAGCAATGCTGCTCCCAATGCTGAGCTACTGTAGGCCCGTCGCCTTGACCATGGATAGACTCTGCACCCCTGCCATTGATATCTCAGCCAGTAATGCGTAGGGGAGTGAAGCAAAATATCCACCACCGTGATTTTGAACCCTTTATTTCTTCAACTTCAAAAAATTCTTATTTAACAAAGCCTGATACTACAACTCCTATTCCATAGTATCATAGAATTCCCCATGGCTAATCTACTTAGCCTGCACACTATGGGCAATGTAGCCTTGCCAATCCATTTAGCATGCCCATCTTTGGACCATGGGAGGAAACCCACAAAGACATGGGGAGTACGTGCAAACTCCACAGTCAGCTGGGGGGGGGCAGTTGAACCCAAGTCCCTGGCGCAGTGAGGTAACAGTGCTAACCACTGAGCCCTTTGGACCCCAATCATCAACAATCACTGGCTAGACATCCCAACGCTGAGGTTTGCACCTAGAGGGGGGTAAAGGGTGCTACGTAAATGCAATACTCCCATTAACAGATCCCGGGAACAAATATACTCACACAGAGTTTTCTCCAACCATTATGTAGTCGAATGAAAACTTTTCCTTCTTCTGATACATAGACCAGAGAACCTTCAGGAACCATCGGAGTTGCTTTCAGCATGAGCTCAACATTCTTGAAGACCTGGCTCTGTATCATATAAAGTACATTTAACGTATTGCATTAGGAACACAGGCAAATCTATAAACATCAGAGAAATATTATGCGTGAGATTCAACGTAACGTGTGAGATTCAGTGTAATTCCATGTGAAAGACAGGACCTGGGTTTCTATTTAAGAGTAAGCTGCAACAAAATGGGACACTTCTTTTCTTAATGTTCTTGTGCCAATCTTTTCTTCTCCCTCAGAAACATAGCAGAGTGGGTCATTGAATTTCTACAGTGCAGATGGAGGCTACTCGGCCCATGAGTCTGCACTAACTCATCAAAGGGCACCCCACCCAGACCAACCCCCCACCCTATCGCTGTAACCCTGCATCTTCAATGGGCAATCGCCTAACCTGAACATCCTTGGCCACTGTGGCAATTTAGCATGGATAATCCACTTAACCTACACATCTTTGGACTGTGGGAGGAAACCAGAGCACCCAGAGGAAAGCCACGCAGACATGGGGAGAATGTGCAACTCCACACAGACCTTTTGCTGGGTATTGTTTTATGACTGGCAGTCACCCATCCTGACCCTGTTAATGGTCATGACTCAAGCCTAGTCTTTATGACGAGTATAAACCGACAAGAAGCAGACCAGAGCTGAGCCCAATTCTGTTATTTAAAATGGCCCACCCCTCAAAAGACCCACGATCATCCCCAATTTTCACCCCTACTCCTACTCCCCACCCAACATCTGCACTCTGACAGGGTTTACTGAATGTTAGTGATTGCAGACATTTGCAGGATACAAATATTTCACAGGAGTAAGTGAGGACTGCAGATGCTGTTTTTGCTTGGAATGTCGACTCTCCTGCTCCACAGATGCTGGTTGACCTGCTGTGATTTTCCAGTGTCACACTTTTCAACTCAAATATTTCACGGCCTGACATTAATTTGATTGGCAAAATACACATAAAATCGAACCAAGTCTGGGACAAACCTGTTTATTGAGCTGCTAATGAATGGGTAATGTTACTTCAGAATGATGGTCCTGAAAGGATTAGCTGAGATACTAAAATAGATCCAGCCACCTAGATATGACTGACTATCTGTGGAAGGAGCTAACCAGATTGTTCATCTTACCTCCACAGTTAACAATCAGGTAACTGAGAGAAATTTGTCCCAGGAGAAAGTGAGGACTGCAGATGCTGGAGATCAGAGCTGAAAATGTGTTGCTGGAAAAGCGCAGCAGGTCAGGCAGCATCCAAGGAACAGGAGAATCGACGTTTCGGGCATTCAGGAAGAAGGGCTGATGCCCGAAATGTCGATTCTCCTGTTCCTTGGATGCTGCCTGACCTGCTGCGCTTTTCCAGTAACACATTTTCAGCAGACATTTGTCCCAGACTTGGTTCGATTTTATGTGTATTTTGCCAGTCAAATTAATGTCAGCTGGTGATTCAGTGGTTAGCACTGCTTCCTCACAGCACCAGGGACCCGGGTTCATATCCCGCCTCGGGCAACTATCTGTGTGGAGTTTGCACATTCTCCCTGTGTCTGTGTGGGTTTCCTCCGGGTGCTCCAATTTCCTTCCACAGTCCAAAGATGTGCAGGTTACGTGAATTGGCCGTGCTAAAATTGCCCGTAGTGTTAGGTGGATTAGTCAGGGGTAAATATAGGGGGGTGGGTTTCTCTTCAGAGGGTCGGTGTGAACTTGTCGGGTCCAAGGACCTGTTTCCACATTGTAGGTAATCTAATCTAATCTAATCAGTTAGCCAGATGGTTGGTCTGCCACACATTGTGATGCCAACAGCGCAGGCTCAATTCTCATACCAGCTGAAGTTACCACAAAGGTCCCACCTTCTCAACCTCACCCTCACTTGAGGCGTGGTGAGCCTCAGGTTAGCCATCGCCAGTCATCTCTCTCCAACAACAGAGCAACCCTATGGTCCTCGAGACTATGGTGACTTCACCTTTAACTTAGATAAACCTAGTATCTCTAGGGAGTTAGTCATAGGAACAGAGGAGGCCATTCAGCCAGTGGGCTGGGGACCCAGAGGAGTTGGCCAGCCGACTGGGGTGGTCAGTCTGTCAGAGATCGTGAGCCTGGTAGGTGGAGGGAGAGCAAGTTCACATCTGGAAAGCCCACACCATGGAGAGACTGCAGGCAGGAGAAGGATTGTAATGTTTGCCCTTTAACTTTATTTCTTTACCTTCCTAATTTATACAATGAAGAATGTAACAGAGAACTTTTAGCTTTTCTCTTTATTCCTCTATTTTTGTACCTAAGATCCGTACATAGCAACTTTATACCTAAGATGGTGCCTTGTGTGGTGACATGGTACACGTTTCACTGTACTCCTGTATTTTGTACTTGAGTACACGTGACAATAAACCTCATTCTAATTCTAACATGAAACAATATGTTGGATACTCAAAGGCAAAATACTGTTGACGCTGTAAATCTGAAATAAAAAATGTGCTGGAATCATTCAGCAGAACAGGCAGTATCTGTGGAGAGTTTCAGGTCAATGCCCTTTCATTAGGAGAAAGGTAGATTTGTAAAAAGAATTTAAGTCGGTTGGAGTGGGGATCTGGAGGCAAGAAGGTGGAAAGGCAGGGCAGGATGGATTAAATGACAAAACAGAGTGTCGGTGGGAACAGTGAGAAACCCAGGTTTGGTCAAGATGATAACAACATCAATGATCATTGGGACTGAATTATGGGTCATTTCACAAGCTTACCTTCAGGCTGCTGTCAAAGAGATTATCATTGGGTTTGGGACTTTGCAGGTCTGGAAAGAAAGAAACAGAACAGTGTTTAGTTATGTCTGGGTCACAAAGTGTGTGTGTGTGTGTATATATATTTGTATGTGTTTGTTTGTGTGTGTGTATGTGTGTGAATATACGTTGTATGTGTATGTGTGTGTGTATATTTGGGTGTGTGTGAGTGAGAGAGAGATGCCAGGATCGTTTTCTCAATGTTATTACATTGATGTACACTTCCATCACCGTGAATGCATTTTTCATGGAATTACCATCTTGGTATAGCTTCCTGCCTGATCGTTAACACCAACTAGTTAACAGGAAAGTCAATTGTCAGGGGAGCTCCCATTATGGACACAACAAGCTAATGAAATCTCATTGATTACTATCTTAACACAAAATGTAACTTATGTAAATCCAATTGATGTAAACAGCCAAGCAAGTATTGCTTTCCATTTTTATATGAGCTGACACCTTTACTTTCAAAATCATATGTTGTAGAAATTCAAGATTAACTATTGATCCTTGAACTTGGTACTTGAATCATTGGAAACAATAGTTGGTGGATGAAAGCATTTAAGGAGTGCTGTATATTTTCAGACGTTTTATACATTTTCCTACATTTTCAACATTATAGATTTGCCAAAACAAGGAGATGACTTCTTCCAAACTTATCCCATTTCTGGATTTGAAATTAACACCCATTGGGATTTTTATCCAAGGTATAGTCAATGGTGTCAATTCTGACTGCCTTCAGCTGTTCCCCCAAGTTCTGGAATTCCCTCCTTAAACATGTCTTTCCTTCTTAAAGATGCTTCTTTAAAGCCTATCTTGTTGCCCAAGATTTTGGTCACCTCCCCTGATAATTACTTGTTTGGATCAGTTTCAACTTCTGTGCTCAAATGCCCCTGGGAGGCCATGCAGGGACTAAGTAAGTGCAAGTTTTTGTTGTTGCTAACAGCCTCCAGCAGCCACCTTCCCACCTCAACAACATCGAGTGACGTGATTGGCTCTATTTCGAAAGTGGCCTGTTGTTAGGTGTCCAAAGCATCTGCCAGGTTCAGGGAACAGGCTCTTTCACATGAAAAGTAATTTGTAATAAAGCATGGACAGGATTCCAATAAGGATTTTATGTCACTGTTGTGACTGTAATGAGGTCAGCCAACTGCACCTCACATAGTATAGGAGTTCACTAATTGGGCTGTTAATCTGGTACAATCAGGGAGCCCAGGCTGACAGGTTAAAAAAAAGCAGTCGCCGCAGGGTGTGGAGTGCCTTCCAACTCTATTTTGATTTAACCCCTGCCCTCCCCTTCACTGTTTGATCACACAGCATTGCCCCTTGATGTGAAGGGCAGTGCTTGTCACTGGCCACTTGGGTGTTTTTCTATCTTCCTGGTGGTGGAAATTGAATAAAGATTCGTACACCTTGTGTCTCTCACTGTGTCTCACACCTGCACACACACACCATGGGTGCTGGGGGAAAAAAATAATAATAAGCACTACCGCAGTTAGGCGGGAGTGTGGGGGTATATTAAAAAAACAAAAAAAAGAGAGAAAAAAAAGCAAAAAAAAAAGCAGTGTCAGAAATTTTGGCACTCTGAGAGCTGGCTCTGAACAGGCAGTACCACCTCTGTGCACTCATTTCAGTGAGGACCAGCTCGTTCCTATACACTACAGGCTTTAACCAGATTCATGGATACAGAACCATCAAAGTCATAGAGGTTTTACAGCACAAAAAGAGGCCCTTCAGCCCATTGCGTCCATGCCAGTGACTGACTGGCTTGCTAAACTATTACCTCTGACTCTCAAGGGCAATTGTTAAACAAGAAGGGTCGTTATGACAACTACTGAGACTAGGGAATTCATTGAATCTGAAGGTTGCATGAGACATACTCGAGGTGGCTGGGAGAACTTGACTCATCACTGCCACAAGATGAATGTGCATTTTAAAAATGGTCAGCCAGGACTATTCATAAATAGCACAATATCCGATTATGATGGGTGATTCTGTCTTTAATAACAGGGTCAATCTTGAATTAAGTTTAAGAAAGCGTTATTCCCTTCCAACTGCCGAACCGATAATGTGGAGAAGCGGGTGTCGGTCTGGGGTGGAAAAAGTTTATTTGGAAGCACCAGCTTTCGGAGCACCCCCACTCAGGTGAGTGACCAGTCAAAAGAGCAGCGCTCCGAAAGCTAATGCTTCCAAATAAACCTGTTGGACTATAACCTGGCGTTGTGTGATTTTTAACTAATACCATTAAAGCTATCTGGATCCTGATCATCTGGACTTCCCCTTTTGAATCTTGTATGAGAATTCCAGATCCTTGGGTTCTGGATCACGGGGCCGTCACTGGACTGCCACTGGAGGCAGTTCAAAAGAGATTCACTCGGCAGATTCCTGGCGTGAGGGATGTGACTTATCAAGAAGGGCTAAATAGGTTAGTCCTTTACATATTAGAGTTAGGAAGAATGAGGGGTGATCTTATCGAAACATGCAAGATTTTATGTGCATCTGACTGGGCAGGATGTTGAGAAGGTGTTTCTACAAGTCACGGAATCTCAAACTAGAGGATATAGTTACAGAATACGGGGACACTCATATGGAGGTGCAAAGGAAATTCTTCCCCCAGAGGGTAGTGGAGGTCTGGAAGTCTCTGCTGCAGAGTTGTGGAAGCTAGATCACTAACAGTATTAGAAGAAGTGAAAGATCTTCTTTTAAAAAATCAGGGAATTGACAACTGTGCTGAGCTGGCACAAAAGAGGAATTGAGGACCGGGGCAGATTGGCCTCATTCCTGTTGACCAGGACAGCAGCTTGAGGGGCTGAATGGCCACCTTCTGTTCCTATTTCTTACAGAATTCAGCCTTAAGACTGCAAGTGGTTTTCTTAATTAGAATATTATTATTATTATGAAATGCATAAGTAACTGTTGTCTGCAATGAGAATTGACACTTAGGGGCAGCACAGTGGCTCTGTGGTTAGCACTGCTGCCTCACAGTGCCAGTGACCTTGGTCCGATTCCAGCCTCGGTCGACTGTCTGTGTGGAGTTTGCACATTCTCCCCGTGTCTGTGTGGGTTTCCTCCGGGTGCTCCGCTTTCCTTCCACAGTCTAAAGATGTGCAGGTTTGGTGGAGTGGCCATGCTACATTGCCAGTAGTGTCCAGGGATATGCAGGCTAAGTGGATTAGTCATGGGAAATGTAGGATTAGATTAGATTAGATTAGATTACTTACAGTGTGGAAACAGGCCCTTCGGCCCAACAAGTCCACACCTCCCCGCTGAAGCGCAACCCACCCATACCCCTACATCTACCCCTTACCTAACACTACGGGCAATTTAGCATGGCCAATTCACCTGACCTGCACATCTTTGGACTGTGGGAGGAAACCGGAGCACCCGGAGGAAACCCACGCAGACACGGGGAGAACGTGCAAACTCCACACAGTCAGTCGCCTGAGGCGGGAATTGAACCCAGGTCTCTGGTGCTGTGAGGCAGCAGTGCTAACCACTGTGCCACCGTGCCGTCCCCTTATGGGGATGGAATTGGGACTGGGTGGGATGCTCCTTGGAGTGTCAGTATGGATTCTATGGGCCAAATGCCTTGCTTCCACACTGCAGGGATTCTATGAATTCTTTACAGTTCCCAATGTCTCTTCTATGAGACATTCTACTCTTTATTGCCGAAGTTCCCATTAAACCATCTTCTGGGATTTCTTGTTAATGATTGCTGCTCAAGAGAAGTGCCACAGATTGGGATTAAGCCTCGTCAGGGACACAGTTCCTTGAACAAGGACTGAAACAAATGCAGAAGCAACAAAAAGCCTGACAGATTGAAAACTACAGATTTAACTAGTAACTGTTCCAAGGACTTACTTTCTGGGATTTGTTTCAATTCTTTTGTGAAAGACGACTGAGGTAAAGTTTTAATTAACTACAAAAGACGGGCGCCTAAAATTGTAACAAATTGCCATTATGAGAAGCTAAAAATCCAGCCAGATTTTTGCAGAGTAAGGAAGACTCTGTTGAGCTTTCAAAATGAAAGGCAGTAGCCAGATTCTGAAGGCCTTCCCTCATTTGTGACCGATTAATGTTTTTGCTGGACTGGGTGAAGGGGGAGGGTGCTTTGCTCAGCAGCGATATTTAAACTGAGTCATGATTTCAAACCAATCCCATTTTGGTTGTTGTAAGATATGTAATCTAGAGGACCGAGTCACGAGTCAGTGAGATATAGTAAATATTCATCTCAAAGGGCTGACATACCATCTGTTTAAGTGTTGTGATCTGAAGTTCTTTAAACTCCCCCACTCATTAAACTTGAATAAAAGTCTTAAAATGACACCGAGAGTTGAAAACAAAACTCCCTTGCACAGAGCTTGACTGGACAAGTAACCTGTTATAGTTTAAAAAAAATACATTGACAATTGACTGTACAGTTTCAGCAGAACTGTTTGTTAAAAGTTCCTCAGGACTGTTATTACACTGTACATTATGAACACTTCGCTGAGTTTCAAAACCAACAATTATCTCAGCAGGGCATTCTGAGTTCACAGTTTGATTATCGGTTAAATGAGGCTCGTAAAGGATTAGCTGTCTTTGGTGTGGGGGTCTGATTAGAAAGGTTTGTTCTTATGAAAGATTAACCACAGGTTGTTCTGCTATAATGCGCATAATGGGGATGTTGTTTCTAAAGCACAAACTTTTAAAACGTGTGTTGGCGATTATGTCATCAACGCTTTAAGCGCTGTTTCCCTAGCGTGAATTTTCTATAATGCAGAGTTGCACAAGAACGCAACCATCACATTATAGAATTACTGTCTGGATTTGAAGAGATTTAAAAGCTTTGAATTAGATTTTTGAAGGGGAGTTTATTTTTCCATTACCAAGTGTATCGGCATTAGAGTTGTATTAGGTTGTTAGCACTTCATTGCTTTTAGTCTCCACATAGCTCCTAAGGTCTTCCTGTTGGACAATGGGCTATGGAGGTGACACGGGTATGAGAGGACATGAGAAGATGATGAGGTGGGTGCAGACATGAGTAGGCATGGAACTAGCATGGGGTTGTAAGGAGCATGGGGGTATGTAGGAAGGGTGTGAAGATGTGAGAGGTAAGGGCTGGAGTGGCTGTGTATCTAAAACTATGGTTCCCAACCTAATTCTGGTGTAGCTCAATTTTAATGCGACACACAGCGCAATGCCAGAGTGAGAATTTGAGGTAGGGTAGGGGGAGGGAGGTTGAGTGGGATGGGCATTCAAACAGCATGGACACAGGCACAGAAACAAAACTCAGGCACCACACATTTTGTATGCTATGTAGGTGTTAGTGAAAGGACCTCAAAGCTCAGTGGATTAGTCCTCATCCACAGGTAAATAATATTATGCACGTTTAAAGAGGCCTTGTAGCCAATCCTGGAACTATTGAATCCAGGTCTTCCTCACAAAATCACCAGAGCTGCCTCAGAGTTCCCCAGCCTCACATTCGACTTATGACCCTACTGAGGGTCATGTCCCATAGTTGGGAATCCGTGATCTAAAGCTACCAGGACCAAATTCCAGAGAATCTCTGCATGTCTTCAAACCCCAGGAGAAGGTGAGGACTGCAGGTGCTGGAGATCAGAGTCGCGAGTGTGTGGCTGGAAAAGCCCAGCAGGTCAGGCAGCATCCGAGAAGCGCTTACCCTGAAACATCGATTCTTCTGCCCCTCGAATGCTGCTTGACCTGCAGTGCTTTTCCAGCAACACATGTCTTCAAACCAGCCCACCTTGGCACTGACCCATCTCAGTGACTTCCTAAAGTCTGCTGCATGGGTCGATGGGGCAGACTCGATTCCCCTGCTCCCGTCTACCTGGGGCAAAAACTGGGACCGCGCCACACATTTTCCAATTTCAGTGCAATTACATTTCTACAACATGTGCAGATACCTGGGCTCCTGATGTCTTGATTCACCTGCCGAAAGAAACAAGTCAAATTATTGAAGGTGACAAAAGCGCGAGCTGTGAAGCTGCTGGTCAGCAATGCATGAAAATGAGCTAACACCCAAAATCTTCCCAATCCATCCCCATCTGTACTCACTCCCAGGTTAGTAGGGTGCAAATCCTAGCAAGGCATGTGATAGAATTTAAATTCCACTCGTAAGACCTGGAATCCAAAGCTAGTCCCTATATCAGTGACCAAGAAACCATTGTTATCTATTGCAAAAAACACACCTGGTTTGTTCATGCCCTTTAGGATGGGTATATGAATAGGAAGGGTTCAGAGGGATATGGGCCAAATGTGGGCAAATGGGACTAGGTCACACATCCAGATGGGATGAGTTGGACCGAAGGGTCTGTTTCCGTGCTGTACGTCTCTATGACACTAGTGAAGCAGGGACCACACTAGTTTCTAAGTGTGTGACAGGTTTTGCAACTAGTGCTTTTAAATATCTCTGCAATCACAAAATGCCCTCATCATGTTTACCCAAGCTTCTAGTACATTCTGTGGCATCTGAGTCAACTTTACTTTAGCTCTGAGTCAACACTCAGGCTTAATCAATCAAGAATCAAGGTCACAGTCACACCCAGGACTAACAAATGCAATCGTCAGTTTGTGCAGGACAGAATATGACCTCACCTCAAGTCCACCTTCCCACATTATCCCCAAGA
Organism: Chiloscyllium punctatum; assembly: GCF_047496795.1. Taxonomy (NCBI): domain Eukaryota; kingdom Metazoa; phylum Chordata; class Chondrichthyes; order Orectolobiformes; family Hemiscylliidae; genus Chiloscyllium; species Chiloscyllium punctatum. The sequence continues at coordinate 14,431,326 of NC_092780.1, read as the reverse complement.
TTCCCTTCGTGGTCAAAATTTAACAACCTTTGGCTTAAATTTGGTGAATGACTGAACGTTCTCAGTTCTCTCGGGCAGAGGATTCCAAAGATTCACAACCCTGTGTTGAAAGAAAATTCTTCCGACCTTAGACTTGAACATTGGATGGTTGTTCCGGGTAGTTTATAAATCCCTGCAGTGCAGAATGAGGCCATTGAGCCCATCAAGGTTGTACTGACCCTCTGAGGAGCATCCCATCCCTATAATCCTACATTTACCCTGATTAATCCACCTCCCTGCACACAATGGAACAATTAAGCACAGTCAATCCACCTAACCTGCACATTGTTGGACTGTAGGAGTAAACCGGAGCACCTGGAGGAAACCCACACAGACACGAGGAGCATGTGACTCCACACAGTCACCTGAAGCTGGAATCGAACCTGGGTCCCTGGCACTGTGAGGCAGCAGGGCTAACCACGGAGCCACCGTGCCACCCAGCGTATTGGGAATCTGAAGGTTGACGAGTACATTCCAGTCGGTCTGAATTAGCTACATTGAACAAGGCTCTTGATGAGCATTAATTGGTTTGGCCAATGGCATTTCCTAGCCCTGAACTCCCTCTTTCCACACCCCTCAAAATAGTGGCGCTGCCACTGATGAGATGAAACTAGCCCCAAACCCATTCCCGTATTCCTGGACAGTCTCTGGTTTCTTTGACCTACTACGTCAATCAAATAGAGAGACAAGGAAAATTGCAATGCCACCCCTTCTCCCCCATCCCCCGCCCCCACCCTACCAAGTGCATTGAAAACCCTTCGTCCTTTGCACTCACTACGAAATATATCATTCTGAAGTAAATGACACCTTACACCATGCCAATTAAAAAAAAATACTTGCAGGTATTTTGCAGTGAGGTCTCGGAGGAACAGGGAAAATTCTCTGCAAACACAATAAAGTAGTAAGCCTTAGTTAAACAGAAAGACAATGCTGAATGAAAATGATTCAGTTACTGAATGAGCCTACATTATAGTAAAACAATCCTGGAATTCCTGGAGATCCTGGTGGTCCTGGAGGTCCTGGAATACCAGGAACACCTGGAGTACCTGGGAGTCCCTAAAATGGAAGGAAAAAAGGGATATTTTAGGCAAAAAGAACATAAGCTTGAAATCATCAAAATGCTTGAGAGTGGATCACTTTTGCCTTCCTCATGTTTTGATAACACTTCCAGCTCAGATCCGGTATAAATGAGATGCATATAAAGCTTCAATCAACATCATTCTGATATTTAGCCTCAATTATATTTTACTTGACTGATTTACACATAGAGTGATGCAGTGATTAAATTTAGTTTCTAAATGTGTGACAGATTTCGTAACCAGTGTTTTTAAATATTTCTGCAATCACAAAACATCCGCATCATGCTTATCCAAGCTTCTAGAATATTCTGTGGTGTCTGTTTCCTTTAGCTCTGAGTCAGCATCCACACTTCACCAATCAAGCACAGTGAGTATAGATTAGTTTCCAGGCTCTCCTAATCAAACACAGAGACATTAAATTATTGAATATCATGTGCAGTAAGCTCTACTCTACTCTCTGGTCTTCCAGAGATCTGTTGAGTTGTCAACTCTGTCCTTGACACTGGTATTTGTCTCAATGAACACATATATATTCCAAAAAGGTAACACAATATCAGTGATTGTGAGAAGATTTTTATCGAGAGATTTCCATCCCAGCAGATTGGGATGAAGTAATATTCTGGTAGTGTATGGGTTTTTTAAAAAAATTCCATATTTTTCCCACTAACAATGGTGTTTGTTAAAGTTTGTTTCCACTGGCACTAGTTGACATCTTGCCCAAGTATCGATTTTACAGAATCACAGCACAGTTTTAGATAATAATCCAATTCCCTTTTTCACAATTCAATGGAAATTGTCTCCACCATATTTTCAGTAAGCACATTCCACTTGCTGTGTGAAAATGTTTCTCCTCCTGTCTCCACTGCTTCCTCTCCCAATTACCTTAAGTTTGTGCCCTCCGGGTTTTCGATCCTGCCAACAATGGGAACAGTTTTTGCCTATCCCCTGTGTCCACTTCCCTCAGGAGTTTTGGGCTTCATTCAGAGATCTTACAGACAGGAGGATGGGAGTTCTGAGCCTATCTCTGGTGATGGAGCCTACTGAGCCCCCAGCATCACACTGTATGTGAAGGCTATTCTACTATAGAAGTCATCATTGCTTACCATCCCCAATCCCAACTATTCAATGCCCATGAATGCGCACACTCTCTAATGTGCATTGAGCAAATAAAACAATGTAATTCATCTGTGGTGGTGTGGTCCTCATATTAGACCCTGTTAAAGATGATACAGTTATTGGCTGGCATCTTATGGAGTCCAGGGGAATGCTGGGAGGCAGCGTGGTACAAAATGATAAGGGGTTACTATGCCACTGGTATTTAGAATAGAATAGAATCCCCCCCAGTGTGGAAACAGACCCTTCCGCCCAACAAGTCCACACCAACCTTCCAAAGAGTATCCCAACCTAAACCTATTCCCCTACCCTATGACACTACATTTACCCCAGACTAATGCACATAACTAACACATCCCTGAACACTATGGGCAATTTAGCACAGTCAATTCACCTCACCTCACCACCGTGGAAGGAATCCAGAGCACCCAGAGGAAGCCCACGCAGACCCGGGGGGAATGTGCAAATTCCACACAGACAATCGCCCGAGGCGGGAATCGAACCTGGGTCCCTAGTGCTGTGAGGCAGCAGTGCTAACCACTGAGCTACTATGCCACCCTATTTGTGTGCAGGCACCTAGCCATGTAAGGAGACAGCCAGGTTTTCCTTTTCGACTCCCCATGGACTCGGGGTTGAGAGGTACAGGATAGTCTTGCCAGTTGGGTAGCCATGCCTCATAGTGTGCCCCCACAGTGTCAAGTGCAATCTTTGTCAGATGACCCCTTCCTTTTCCCTCAGGTTCGAAACCTTCCCCCCCCCACCTCGCTCGCCAGGATCTGCCCGATTGGTCTCAGTGATCCCCAATCTCCTTGCACTTGGGGATTCCTTGGTGAACACTGGAGTCCCAGGAACTGCAGTCCCAGGAGTGGCCACCACCTGAGGTGGCGCCACTGGGCTAGAAATGCTGCTGCCTCTCTGATTAGCTGGCAGCTCCTGGGTGGGGGATGGGGGATGGGAAAGTTGGAGAATATCCTGCTTCCACGGGAAGGGGAGGTAACAACGGTGGTCAAGAAGCTGCTTGATGAACTCAAAATTCATTTGGGGTTTCCGTGGCAGTTGGAGAAGGGGTAGACTCCAATTTTCCAGTTGCTGGATGAAACCATCGTCTCTGTGTAAAATGCCAGCTCTCACATCACAATGAGTGAGGTACGGGATATAGCAGCAACGTGTTTAGGGTTAGAGGGTTCCTGATTCCTTTTGGCTCTGTTTCTGTAATTTCTGCTGTTTCTCTCTAAGTTCGGTTTTGTAATCAAATGTGTAACCAAAATGGCGCCGGTTACATTGGTGGAGGCAAGATAGCGCCGGAGAATGGGTGACCTTCGTTCCAGCTGTGTTGATGTGGCAGAGGGACATGTGCCTGACCACCAGGCCTATGGCCCATGATGGAGCACTTCACAAGAAGGACTGTAAGGTTAGAGAATTTCTTTATTCCTTCATTTTTTTTTCTTTATATTCTGTGTTTTGGTTCATTTTTCTGTGCTTTAAGATGGTGCCGCAGAGTGGCAACACTGTACAACACTTTCCACTGTACTTTATAACAAGATACACAAAACAATAAATAAATTAATGGGCCAAACGCAGGCAAATGGGACTAGTTCGGTTTGGGAAACTCGTCGGCATAAATGAATTGGGCTGAAGGGTCTGTTTCTGTGCAGCATGACTCTAATAAACAAACGATATAATACTTCTACATGAACTGCTGATGCCTCAAACACTTGTCTCGAAATTCACAACACAGACAGACTGGACAATATTGACTGACTTTTTCCGAATTCCAACATGCCGTGGCCAGCAATGATTCATTGATTGTTTTCCATGCTAAGATCAATTTGCTTTGACAATTGACAAAGGGGATTGAAATTGAAACTTTCTGGGCCACCGAGCCTGGTGCTGATATCTGAAACACAGCTGAAGCCGGCTTTGAAAAGTTTAGGTTCTAAAGTGATCTTTTGTCACCACCAACTTCCCTGAGCTTTATTGCACATCAACTCGGTGTCAAGGGTGTGGCATATCGACTCACACACGGAACCGCTCCATGTTCTCCTGAAACACCCGGCTCTCCCTTCTCTCCTTTCAGTCCAGGACGCCCCTGTGAGCACAAAGAGGGAACGGTCAAGAAAAACCCCAAAGAGCAAAATATTGCGGAAACCTGGACTAAAGGCAGTAAATTGTGACAATGCTTAGCATGGCAGGCAGCGTCTGTGGAAAGAGAGACAGGCACCAGGTCTTCCTACCCTAGTGGTGGCAGTGAGTGGGGCAACTAGACTAATCATCCAAAAGCTCAGGTTAATGTTCTGAGACATTCAATTCTGGTCTCACTCCTGTAGGAAGGATGTTGTGAAGCTTGAAAGGGTGCAGAAAAGATTTACAAGGATGTTGTCAGGGTTGGAGGGTTTGAGTTATGGGGAGAAGCTGAAATAGGCTGGGGCTGTTTTCTCTGGAGCGTTGGAGGCTGAGGGGGGCATGGATTGGGTGAATAGCCAAGGTCTTTTCCCCAGGCTAGGGGAAGTCGAAAACTAGAGGGTGTAAGTTGAAGGTGAGGGGGGAAATATACAAAAGAGACCTAAGGGACAGCTTTTTCATATGCAGGGTGGTGCATGTATGGAATGAGCTGCCAGAGGAAGTGGTGGAGGCTGGTACAATTACAACATTTAAAAGGCATCTGGATGGGTATATGATTAGGAAGGGTTTAGAGGGATATGGGCCAATGGGACTAGATTAATTTAGGATATCTGGTTGGCATGGATGATTTGGACTGAAGGGTATATTTCTGAGCTATACACCTCTATGACTGTATTACTCTATGATTTGTGAAGAGACCTTTCCAGGGTCAGGTTTACCATTGCTGTTTCTGGGGGTTGGGGGGGAGGGGGGTAAGTTGAGACTGAGTGCCCTGTCTGGTTCCATTCCTTACATTAAGCTTTGATACAACTACGTGGCTTGCTTGGTTACTTTAAAGGGCAGTCAAGGGTCAATCACATTTGCTGTGGATCTGGACCAGTTACAGTCAGCAGATTCCTTTCTTAAAGCACTTGATTGACTCAGACTGCTCTGTACGACAATGGGAACCATTATGCCAGCTTTCCAATCTCAGGATTTTGAATTGGATTCAAATTTCACCATCTGCCCTGATGAGATTTGAACCTGTGGCCTTAAAATTTTAACCTGGGGCTCTGGAGTACAGAGACAATACCATTACATTACCGCCTTGCTCTTTTGGAGAGTAGCTTACATAAAGGAAGATAACAGATAGTCACTAAGAAATCTAATGGTTTAAACCAAAGAACAATACAGCACAGGAAAAGGCCCTTCGGCCCAACAAAACTGCACCAACACATGATGTCTTTCTAACCTAAAACCCTATTGCCTCTACCTGGTCTGTATCCCTCTATTCCCTCCCTATCATTTATCTGTCTTGGTGCCTCTTAAATATTGCTATTGTACCCCCCTCCACCACCTCCTCTGGCAGTATATTCCAGGTACTTACCAGCCTCTGTGTAAAAAACCTGCCTCTCACATCTCTTTTACACTTATCACCTTTTACCTTAAACTCACATCCCCCAGTAAGTGACATTTCTATCCTAGGAAAAAGACTCTGATGACCCATTCTATCCACACCTCTCATCATTTTGTAAGCTTCTATCAGGTCACTCTTTATCCTTCAACTGTCAAGTGAAAATAAACCAAGTTTGTCCAATCTCTCCTCATAGGTAAAAGCTTCCAGACCAAGTAACATCCTGGTAAACCATTTCTGTACCCTCTCCAAAGCCTCCATATCTTTCTGGTAGTGTGGTGACCAGAACTGTACACAATATTCCAAATGTGGCTGAATTAAAGTTCTATATGGCTGCCAATTTTTCATTCCCCAAAGCACTGAAGGCAAGTGTGCCAGATGCCATCTTGACCAAGTTCTCTACTTGTGTGGCCACTTTCAGTGAACTTTGGACCTGAATGCCTAGATCCTTCTGGACAGAGGAACCTTGATTATCCGAACGACATGGGAGAAGAGTATTATTTTTGGATAACCGAATGTTCGGATAATCAAATGCCGGATAACACAGTTTAGCCAAGCATCAGGACCTTGCCACCTTGTGTGGATAATCTGAAATTCGGATAATCGAATGCTGGATAATTGAGGTTCTTCTGTATATTGATACTACTAAGGATTCTGTCATTTACTGTATTCTTCTCCCCTGCATTAGATTTCCCAAAATGCATCTGTCTGGATTAAACTCCATCTGCCATTTCCCTGCCAAGTCTCCAGCCGATCTATATCCTGTTGTATCCTCTGGCAATCCTCCTCACTATCTGCAGCTCACCCAATCTTTCTGGCATCTACAAATTTACTATTCAGGCCACCTACAGTCTCCTCCAAATCATTTATATATATTACAAACAACAGGGGTCCCAGCACTGGTCCCTATGGAACACCACTACGGTCACTGATCTCCAATCTGAAAAATACCCTTCCACTGCTACTCTCTGTCTTCTATGCTAAGCCAATTCTGTACCCATCTTACCAACTCACTTCAGATCCCATGTGACTACACCCTTTTTTGTATCAGCCTGCCATGAGGAACCTTGTCAAAGGCCTTGCTAAAGCCCATACAGACAACATCTACTGCTCTGCCCTCATCAGTCATCTGTGTCACTTCCTCAATTGTGAGACATGACCTTCCCTTCACGAAGCCATGTTGCTTATTACTAATAAATCCATAGTTTTCCAAATGTGAATAAAACCTACCCCTGGCTATTTTCCAGTCCTCTGCGACCTCTCCTCAATGAAAGAAACCTGAAGAAATTTCTTTACTGAGTGAATGGTAAGGAGAGGGGTAGCGAAATGAATATTTAACATGTGGTTAAAGGGAAATTAGACAAGGATACAATGGTGGAGGATATTGAGGATTATGGGAATAGTGTTTGATGAGGTAATTGGGAAGAAGCTTCAATGGAACAACAGAACTGGCAGAGACCAGGTGGGCCTGTTTCTGGTGTAATTCTATATTCCATCCTTTGGCACCTGTGTACCAGCAAACCAAACTGGCACTTCTAATTTTCAGGAACATATTAGCTAAGGATTTGAGGTGAATACAGGAGAAGTTAATTGGATGGGTAGTGGATCACTCACCGGTCTTCCAGGTGGGCCCAACTCTCCCCTCAGTTGCTCCAACATCTGCAACAAAACCGAAAAGAGAAAGAATCACTGTCAATATTTTCCGAACTGATTTAAATCATCTACTGAGACAACTTAGTATTCTAACAGGTCTGACCCATGAGTACATTAATGCCTGTTCTGCACCCAGTGATTGACTGCTGAGTTATTTGCGATTTGGAGATGCCGATGTTGGACTGGGGTGCCCAAAGTTAAAAATCACACAACGCAGAATTTGAGCTACAGGGAGAGATTGAATAGACTGGGGCTGTTTTCCCTGAAGTGTTGAAGACTAAGGGGTGACCTTATAGAATCATGAGGGGCATGGATAGGATAAATAGACAAAGTCTTTTCCCTGGGGTCGGGGAGTCCAGAACTAGAAGGCATAGGTTTATGGTGAGAGGGGAAAGATATAAAAGAGACTGAAGAGGGCAACTTTTTCACGCAGAGCGTGGTATGTGTATGGAATGAGGTGCCAGCGAAAGTGGTGGCGGCTGGTACAATTGTAACATTTAAAGGGCATCTGAATGGGTATATGAATAGGAAGGGTTTGGAGGGATATGGGCTGGGTGCTGGCAGGTGGGACTAGATTGGGTTAGGATATCTCATCGGCATGGACAAGTTGGACCGAAGGGTCTGTTTCCATGCTGTACATCTCTATGACTCTATGACCAGATTATAGTCCAACAGGTTTATTTGGAAGCACTAACTTTCGGAGCACTGCTCCTTCATCAGGTGATTGTGGAGAATAAGATTGTAAGAGACAGAATTTATAGCAAAAAAACTATAAATTGTTTGCTATAAATTCTGTATCTTATAATGTTATTCTCCACAACCACCTGATGAAGGAGCAGCGCTCCGAAAGCTAGATATATTTACCAACATTTTTGGGTTAAGGATACCTCAGGAATCCTTTTCGAACCTTTTTGATGGAATAAAAAAAGACTGCATCTCACTTGAGTTTATTTCTCAATGTGCAAACCAAGGTGGAGGGGGTTAAGGGCACGAATTTGACACCCTCCATTTCACTATCACTAAAAGCAATTCATAAACGAGAGACAAAGTTAAACTCACTAAACTCTTAGCTCAGGTCTGCGCCTTAGTGCCCCAATTCACAAGAACATTTTTGAGCACACAACTGCAGCGTTTCCCCACTGCAGCCTCTCTTAGTGAGTCTGGCCAATCATAAATAAGCTCCGCACTGACCCTCCCGCTACCTACGTTGCTTAAACTTTTCATTTATTCTTTCCCGGGATGAAGATGTAACTGGGTGGTCCACCTGCCCTTAGACTGAGTGGCTTACTGGGCCATTTCAGAGGGCACCAACTGCATTATTATAAGTCTGGAGTCACATGTAGGCCTGGCTGGTTATGGATGGTAGATTTCTCCCCCTAAAGTCAACCAGGCTTTTAAAACAATTGATGATAATTTCATGACCGTCGTCACTAAGACTAGTTTTCAATTCCACAACATAGGAACTGAATTCATCTCCACTCTGCCAAGATGGGATTCAAACCTCTGTTCCCAGAACTTTAGCTGAGACCTCTGGATTGCTACACAAGTGACTGTCTTCCTCCAAAGTGTACTTTACTTAAACTTTCAAACTTAAATTTGTTTCATGTAAGTGTTTACTAAGAGAAAAACCTATCAATCCAACAGACTTTGAACCAAGCCTGGAACGCGACAGAAATGCTGGTTCCTGAGCTGTGTCAGCATTCATTTACCTGATCAGACGAAATGTCAAACAACTGGGAGCTGGCTGGTCCTGGGGGTCCCGGGGGGCCCTGGGGCCCTGGCAGACAGACACATTCCTGATCACAGACACCCTGTCACATGGAGCATGAAGAGAACAGAAAAAAAAGAAACACATTTACTTCATTCAAGAGATGGAAGAATATCTTTAGAATTCGTTGTTTGATGAGAAGTCAGTCTGACTGGCAAGAGCAGCATTTTATTAACTGTTCCTAATCGCTCATAAAGGAAGCACTTTGCTCAGCCATTTCAGAAGGCAGTTAATACTGTAGTCAACTATATTACAGTACACCAGAAATCACATTTAGGCCAAATCAGGTAAGGAACATCAAGTTCCTTCTCCAAAGCACGTGAGTGAACTACGGGACAACCTTGATTATCTGAACGAGGCAGGCGGGGGGGTATTTTGTGCGGATAATCGATTGCTCGGATAACTGATCTGATCGTAAACAAACAGCAATTTATGACTGACGGCTATCCGTCAATGCAGGCCATCATGCCTTTTAACTGATAACTGAATGCTGAGTTGCCTAATGCCATTTTTACGGGCCCTTGAAATTTTGTTTGGATAATCCAAAATTTGGATAATTGATGTTCAGATAACCGAGGTTGTCCAGTATATCAGTAAGTTCGTCGTCACCATCACTGAGACTAGCTTTCAATTCTAGATTTTGATTCATTAAATTCTATTTTCATGATCTGATGGGATTTGAACCCATATCTCCAGAACATTAGCCTAGACCTCCAAATTGGTGACATGTTATGGATCAGACCAAATCCACTCACTTAGGCTTTTGTGTTCACGATGTGAACTCTCTGCACAGCACAGTCAGTTGTAGTTGGTTCCACTCTTGTCTCTGACTCACAAGGTTCTGAGGGCAAGTTCTACTCCAGCTTTTGTGTTTAAAAAATCTACGGTGACATACCCAGTCAGTACTGAGGAGTGCTGCAGAGTTAAATAAAGCAGTTACCTAGACATTACCACATTACTGTTAATGGGGCCTTCCTGTGTGTAAATTGGCTGCGACATTTCCTTTAACACAACAGTAGCTACCCTTAAAGAATACTTCATAAGCTCTGAAGGGGCATTCGGTGGTTGTGAAAAATGCTATTCAAAGATTTTCTTTCTATTGTGTTGGTGACACCAGAGCTTTTCAGACCAGGCTAACAAATGGATTGATATAGCTGGTGAGGATTACACTTCTGAAGATGCTGGCGATCAGAGTCAAAGAGTATGGTGCTGGAAAAGCACAGCAGGTCAGGCAGCATCCATGGAGCAGGAGAGTCGACGTTTCAAGCATAAGCTCTTCATCAACATTCCTGATGAAGAGCTTATGCCCGAAACGTCGACTCTCCTGCTCCTCGGATGCTGCCTGACCTGCTGTGCTTTTCCAGCACCACACTTTTTGTCTGGAAAGAAAGAAACACAATCTGAGCTTTTGGAACCTGACGGAATATTGTCACTCATTTTTGGGACACCAGCTATTCAGTGGGCTGTATCGGAGATCAGCAGTTTGGAAGATAAAGCCATGAAGCTGAAATGAAAATCTGGAGAACGTCATACTGACCAAGGGCCCGGGTGCTCCAACAGGGCCTGGAAGTCCTGGAGGACCAGCAGGTCCAGGGAAACCCTAAAGTTGAGAGACAGAAAGAGGAGATTTTGATTTATCAGACAGAGAGTCAAATGTTTCAACGTATAGCAGCAACTGGTGTATTTCACTAACAAGTGCTCTCGAGTCATACCATCACAGAGATATACAGCATGGAGGCAGACCCTTCTGTCCAACTCGTCTATGCCTAGTCCTATTTGCCAGCATTTGGTCCATGTTCCTCTAAATCCTTCCTATTCATACACCCATCCAGATGCTTTTTAAACGGTGTAACTGTACCAGCCTCCACCACTTCCTCTGGCAGCTCATTCCATACACGCACCACCCTCTGCGTGAAAAAGTTGCCCCTCAGGTCCCTTTTAAATCATTCCCCTCTCACCCGAAATCTGTGCCCTCTAGTTTTGGACTCGACTTATTGACTTACCCTATCCATGCCCCTCTATAAGGTCACCCCTCAGCCTCCGACACTCCAGGGAAAACAACCCCAGCCTATCCAACCTCTACTATAGCTCAAACCCTCCAACCTTGGCAACATCCTTATAAATCTTTTCTAAATCCTTTCAAGTTTCACAACATCCTTTCTATGCAAGGAGACGAGAATTGCGTGCAGTATTCCAATAGTGGCCTAACCAAAGCCCTATACAGCTGCAACATGACCTCCCAACTCCTATGTTCAATGCACTGACCAATAAAGGCAAGCATACTAAATGCCTTCTTTGCTATCCGATCTACTGTGTCACTCAGTTCAGTGAAAACACTGTTGTTTCTGGGTCAGAAGGTTGTAAATTCAATTCCCACTGCATGGTCTGAGCACAGAATCTAGGTCAGTCTTTCAATATGCAGTGCTGAGGGAGTTCCGCATTGTCATTCATTGACATTAACCCAAAGTCCCATCTGCCCCTTTATAGAATCATAGAGTCAGAGAGATGCACAGCATGGAAACAGACCCTTCTGTCCAACTCGTCCATGCCGACCAGATATCCCAACTCAATCTAGTCCCACCTGCCAGCACCCAGCCCATATCCCTCCAAACCCTTCCTATTCATATACCCATCCAGATGCCTTTTAAATATTGCAATTGTACCAGCTTCCACCACTTACTCTGGCAGCTCATTCCATACATGTACCACCCTTTGCATGAAAAAATTGCTCCTTGTGTCTCTTTCATATTTTTTTCCTCTCACCCTAATCCCTCTAGTTCTGGTCTGCCCCACCCCGGTGAAAATACCTTGTCTATTTATCCTATCCGTGCCCCTCATGATTTTACAAACCTCTATAAGGTCACCCCTCAGCCTCCAACGCTCCGGGGAAAACAGCCCCAGCCTTTTCAACCTCTGTCTATAGCTCAAATCCTCCAACCCTGGCAATATCCTTGTAAATCTTTTCTGAACCCTTTCAAGTTTCATAACATCTTTCCGATAGGAAGGAGTCCAGAATTGCACGTAATATTCCAACAGTAGTATAACCAATGTCCTGTTCAGGAAATGTAACGGATCCAATGATTTGTTACTCAAATGAAGATTGATCAGGAAGTTTTCCTGTTATCTGAATGAGTACCAAAAGAAAAATTACCTCTTCACCTGGACGACCTGGGTCACCTTTTTCACCCTATAACCAAATAAAAAGAACAGCCATTACAAACTCAACAGACCCATTGGGATTGAGAGACTCCTGCTGGCTGACCATTCAGGAATCAATAACTCATTCAAAAAGAAACAAGAGATTCTCTCCTCCAATTCTTCTTCCACAGTCTTTGGTTGACTCTCGTGCAGTCTCAGTGTTAGTCACACTCCCATGAGTAACACGCAGTGGAGGAATAAGCTTCAGAATTTTGTATCAGCCTGTGGATGCCATAGTTTAAAAATATCCTTCCCCTCCATCACCAACACTCAGTGGGTGATGTGAACAAGAGGTAATGACAGCGCTCATCACGGCCCCTTCCACAGTACCCTTCAACCTCATGACCTTTTCCACTGAGAAGGACAAGGGTAGCTAATACTTTCAAACAACTCCATCTGCAAGTTCCCTTCCAAGCCACTGACCGTCCTGACTGGCTCCATGTTCCTGTTCATTCATTGTCGCTCAGTCAAAATTCCCTAACAACACAGTGAGGGTGTTCCAATATCCCAAAGACTGCAGAGGGTCAAGAAGATGGCTCATCACCACTTTCCCAAGTGCAATTAAGGAAAGACCAACAAAGGATGACCACACCAGAAATGCCCACAAACCTTAGAAACCTTGGTCTTTTAGGTTAGAGTAGATCCCCTACAGTATGGAAACAGGCCCTTTGGCCCAAAACGTCCACACCGACCCTCCAAAGAACAACCCAACCGACCCTATATTTACCCCTGCCTAATACACCTAACACTATTATTTAGCATGGCCAATTCACCTGATGTGTACATCTTTAGAATGTGGATGGAAACTAGAGTACCCAGAGGAAACCCACGCAGACAAGGGGAGAATGTGCAAACTCCACACAGACAGTTGCCCGAGACTGGAATTGAACTCAGGTCCCTGGTGCTGTGAGGCCACTGTGCCACCCCTTGAGTATAAATGAAAGCCAAGGACATAATCAGCACATTGTGGCTAAGCTGGTTCTGTGTACAACATAGGCTCCAGGAAAATATTACACTGTCCTTGCCAAATGGGGTTACACTAACTACTGGGTGAGAGCAATGCCAACTGGGCCAAAAAGGTGGCATCCTGTTTACCACCTCCTGCCAATGCTCTGCCTGCAGTGACTTTGGGGTAGACTGGGTAACTAGTGAGCAGTTGTAACTGGTAAGAGCACACTTGAATTGATAGTGTGGGGTTCTGCACTCTATGTAGGTCCTCAATTGAATATGTAAGTACCAATGAGAAGAACATGTACTGCTGGATATACATGAAAGGGACTTCTAGAGGTCAGCCTTCAGAGCACTGACTCACTTTGTGCGGAGTCAGGGAGAAGGTACACATTCCTCTTGTCGTCTCTAGAACTTCCTTCCCTTATCTGCCATCTCCAGGACAACCCACCCCACTCCCATGGTGACTGTAAGGTTCTGCTTCTGGCTTGGCTCTGGAGCGAAGGTGCTGGATTTTCTGTTCCAGTGCTCCGTCCCACTATACCACATGCACACACACACATAGACACACACAAATATATACATACACACACATATACAGACACACAGACAGATACACACACACATATACATACACACAGACACATGGACACACACACACACACACACACACATACTGTCTTTCTCTCTCTCTCTCTCTGCAATCATTGGCTGCTTTCCAAAGATAATGTCATGGCGGTTGATCACAGAGTTAGTTCCGGCCTCTCTCACTGACGGTGCGATTGCTCTGCCCATTGTCTGTTTGATTTGCCCTCAAAAAGAAAGAACCAGCAGCTCCAACATTTTTGTCAGATGAAACTGAGCACTTCAGGTAAGACAGGATGAGGAAAGGATACACAGAGAAGACACACTGGAGAGGTTTTGTGTTTCTCCTGGCTGGTGGCTACAGACAGTTAGCATAGGTCCTCGATGGAGACTGAAAACTTGTCAGGTTGGCCACAGTGATGGTCCATTTAACTGAGAGTACTGGAGAGCTGCGAGGAACGAAATAACATTTCATAGTGGGAAGATGTTCTTATAAGGAAGTAGTGACTTAAACTTACCTTTTCACCACTAATGGTGTAACCTTGACAAGGAAACTCTGACCCATCTTGACATCGTGGTGTTGGACCGGGAGGTCCAATGTCACCTTTTTCACCCTGTTAACATCGAAAAGAAACGTCAGATAATTTCCAACAGTGCGAATCCAAGGTGCAGCTTAGCCAGCTGCAGGCTGTGCCTGTACTAGTTATAGTTGAGAAACTTGTGCACAAATCTAAGCTGACTCAGATTTAGTCCAGTGTGGTTTCAAGGGAGTGCTGTTTTTGGGAGAAATGTTGTCCTCTCGATCAGATGTCAAGCCAAAGTTCTGTCTGCTCTCTCAGGTAGATGTAAATGATCTTATGAAGCTATTTCAAAGCATAACACTGCAGTTCTGCCCACAGTCCTCGCTAATACTTACCCATCAACCTGTCAGTAATATTGAAAAAACTTTTCTGCTAACTTATGTTTGTTGTGCCATGCCACTATTGTGGTGTCTAATGAGTTAACGCTTTCCTTGTGCGTTGTGGCTTAAATTGGACAGGGGGTTGATAATTGAGGATGTTGATGAATTCTTCCAACTCTGCCTCTGTTTGAGTTCAAGCACTGCATGTGTGAACACAAAGGATTGTTACTACACAACTGAACCACCTAATACTTAGCTTGTGAGAATGAAAAGCAGCCCCTGAAAATCAAAAAATAGTTCTCTCAAGAAAATCTTAAGAACATCCCTTGCAAAAACTAATTTGAATACGGGTCAGGGTCAGAGAAGTAGAGCTATTTACACAATATGAACAACCAAGTTATATGTAATTGTCTGACAAAGCTATAATTGCAAACCTGGGTTTGTGATGGTCTTTATAAATAGAGGCATATACAATGGAACCCCCCATTATCCGGCATTCGATTATCTGAATTTCGGATTATCCAGCAAGATCGCACGGTCCCGATTCTTGGCTAGACATGTTATCCGGCATTCGACTATCCGGAATTCAATTAGTCAAATGAAATACTCCCCACCCATGTCCTTCAGATAATCGGGGTACCTCTGTAATCCAAAAGTGAAGAGGTTTGCTGAACTTATGGAAAGTACTTTGACCTCACTGTAGCTATGGTCTCTGATTCTGAGCACCAGAAGGATGTGAAGAAACTTCACAAGAAATTGACAGGAATAAGTTTTACTATTCGGGATTATGGAGAAGCTGGTGTTGTTGTCCTTACAGGTTTGATGGTGATCAAATTATGAAAAGTTAAAATAAATATAAACTAAATCAAAAATGTTTCCAATGGCTGAAGCTCAACAATAATGTGACTTTCCAAGTTAATGGATGAACAAACCCGATACAATATGAGGAAAAATGTTGACACGAAGAGTGTTTAGGATTTGGAATGCACTTCTTCCCTAATACTGAGGTGAATACAGAATCAAAGCTGTGCTCAAAGCAAAATGGGATAAATATTTGAAATAAAACAGAAAGAATGGGTGGGGTTCGACAAGTTGGTAGAGCTTGACTTCTCTTGGAGAGAGTTGGTGTAAACCCGACGGGCTGAATGGGTCACTGTTGTATTCTGTAGGATCCACATTGTGAAGCCGTCGGGAGTTAAAGGAAGGAGCGTGACAAAGGGCCTAGAAACAGGAGAAGCAGCATGACTCATCGTTTCTCTCCCCGGCCCTGGTACCCGGTACTACACAGACTGTGGGCTAAGAAGGCAGCTTACCCTCACCTACTCCTGGGCAATTAGGGATGGGCATTAAATACCAGCCCTGCCAGAGATACCCACATCCAGTAAAAGACTGAACCAAAACGACATTCCTTAACAAGAAGAAATACCTTCAATACCACCAGCTGAGAGTATTCTGTAGAAACTTGATTATCTGAACGAGACGGGCGGGGGAGTATTTTGTTTGAATAATTGATTGTTCGGATACTCAATCTGATTGTAAACAAGCAGTAATTTATGATGCCAGTTATCCAAACATTTCTCGGTTATGCACGCCACAATGCCGTTTAACTGATAACTGAATGCTGATTTGCCTAATGCTGTTTTTACGGGACCTTGAGATCTTGTTTGGGTAATCCGAAATTCAGATAATTGATGTTTGGACAATTGAGGTTGTACTGTATTTATCATAAAGCATGAGTTCTTTATCTTTATTATGTAAGAATTGAGCATCTATTATTCTGTCTGTACAAATGCTCTCTGCTGTACACTACTCTCTGCAAAATCACTCCTCGGTTACCACAGAATGATCAGCCCTGTGAAGGTTATCGGTATAACAGTTCCCAATATTGACAATCCTCAGTATCCAATGATTCTGAACAAACCAATCCCTAATACTCCTTACTAATTACACTTGAACATCTCGTACTGTTCACTATCTAAACCATCAACATTACCTTTGCTCCGGGATAGCTAACCCCTGGCCATCCTCGCTGCCCTTCTTCACCCTGGACAAACAGAAAGATCAGACAATTCACTTGTTATAAAATTCAGAAACAAGCTAATAGTGGGAAGAAACTTACCCCTCACCACCCCAACACCCCCGCACCACCCCCCCCCCCCCCACCCCCCACCCACCATATAGATGACTGAAAGGTCTAGATTGCTGCAGCTTGTAGATCAGTGCAGTATACAGATCACTGGGCTCACTGATCATCGTACTATTCACTGCAGCTTATACATTGTGGGGCATATAAATCACTACAGAGTATACATCTCTGCAGCTTATGGATTGTTGCAGTTATAGATAGCTATAGCTATAGAATGTTGTGGCTTATAGGTTGCTGCAGCATATAATTGCTGCAGCTTACAGATCACTGTAATGTACAGATAACTGCATTGTATAGATTGCCACAGCTTAAAAATTGCAGCAGCATTTGGATCATCGTAGTGTATAGATCACGGCATTGTATAGATGGCTGCAGTGTATAGATCACCATGGTGTATAGATTACTGCAGTGTATAGACCACTGAAGCATATGGGTCCCTGCAGCATATAGATCGGTGTATAGATCACTGTGGTGTATAATAGACTGCATTGTATAGATTACTGCAGTGCATTTATCACCATGGCATATAGATCTCTGCAGCATATAGATCAGTGTATAGACCACTATGACATATAGATTGCTGCAGTGTATTGATCACTGTGACATATAGATTGCAGCATCGTATAGATCACTGTAATGTATAGATTGTGGCAGTGTATAGATCACTGTGACGTATAGATTGCTGAAGTGGAGTGAGAGCAGAGTGAGACTCTGTCTCTCAGTGGCAGGAAATGAACAGTGCAAGGCAGAGCCAGAGTTGCCCACAAAGGAGGCAGGAACCCTAGGACCCAGCTATCTCAGGGGCATTGGCAGGGGAGCACTTTCCAACTGAGGGTGGGTGGGAGAGAGATGGGATTGAATTGGAGGTTTCAAAGCATGTACAGGCAGGAAGAGGAGGGGGAAAATGTCTCCTGGGGGGGGGGGGCCTTCCCATGATGGGGGAAGGGCGTCTTCCAACTTAGCACCCACTTCCTACTCACTGCTTTAAAACTTTGAAGAAAAACAGTTGACCTCCCTTGACCTACACCAAACGTGCGATATCACGGGCAGGGTAATATTAGCGTCAAATAAAAGCAAAATACGGCAATAGCTGGGAATCTGAAACAAAGACAAAAATTGTTGGAGGAACTCAGCATGTCTGGCAGTACTTGTGGAGAGAGACAAAGCAGAGTTAACGTTTAACATCCAGTGACCCTTCTTCAGAACAGTCCTTCAGCTCTGAAGAAAAGCCATCTTGGACACAAAACATTACCTCTACTTCTTGCTGCACAAATGCTGTCAGACCTGCTGAGTTTTTCCAGCATTTTCTGTCATTGTTTACATACTGGCACCAATGGATCCTCACTTATTTATTTACTTATAAGGTGAATGGACTGCACTGATTCTCTGTAATGATATAGGTTCACACACAGGTCGGTTAGGAAAAACCATGAACAACAACCCAAATCAAACCTGGAAACAAGCACACTGATTGGACCGGAGCTCCAATCTAAAGCACACAAGATGAGTTGGAAGAGTTTGTGTTGCTTGGTGTGTTTTTTTCGTCCTGGTTACCTGCAGTCCCCAACCAAAACCCACACGCTAGGGCAGGGGGGCATGTAATGTTCAGCCCAGTGTTACAGAGGCAATAGGAAGTTTAATAAAAAAAGACATGTTTTTGGGTTCGACAGGGAACACACATTTGAGAGCTGGATAACTGACCCCAGGAATTGGCACATGTACGGGGTTAACTGCCCCATATTTGCTGGTGACCATTTACCTTTTGCTGGGGCCAGTATTGTGCTGGTTGAGAGAATTTGCTCCAAAATCCAGCCTGAATCTGGGGTTCAGTAATACTGCCTTTAAGAACATGGCACTGTCAGGTCTTAGCAATAAATTGGGCCCACCCAGGGTCTTGGAAAGGGGTCCCTTCTCCAGCATCTCCTCAAAATAATTTATCAGCTACAAATTACATTGCTATAGCACCTTAAGCAAAGTAAAACATCCCATATTGCTTCACAGAAGTCTAATTAAGAAGAAAAGTCCCAATCGTTGGCAGGCAATGGCTAGAGTAAGAGAACTACACCTGTAATTCATTTTTATTTTAGTACAAACTGCACCTATTGAGACTTTTTTTTCCTGATGTTCAGAATTCTAATTTCCATTCTATAATTTAATGATAAACAGTTTATATCTCAGAATGAACGTGAATACTGACCTTGGGCCCTCTATCCCCTTTGTCTCCTTTTTGTCCCTATAGAAATAAGTTAAATATGAATTCATCAGTGTAATTCTATACAACAAAACTTTTATTGACACAAAGTCGCCACAGTCATACCAGACTATAAGGCTGTTTTCTTTAGAGAGAGAAAGAGAGATGACTGATGTTGGTCTAATCTGAGGGTTTATGTGCATGAGGTGTGTGTGTGTTGTTTTTGAGGTGTGTGAGAGGTGTGTGTGTGTGTTTGAGGTGTGTACGAGAATGGTGTGTGTGGTGTGTTTGAGATGTGTATGAGAATGATGTGTGTGTGTGGTGTTTCTAAGGTGTATGTGAGGTGTATATGTGTGTGCTTGAGGTGTGTGTGTGAGAATGATGTATGTGTGGTGTGTTTGAGATGTGTGTATGGTGCATGTGAGATGTGTGCATGTGGGTGTCTGTGAGGTGTGTGTGTGTTTGAGGTGTGTGTGAGAATGAATAAATGTGAGGTGCTGCATTTTGGGAAAGCAAATCTTAGCAGGACTTCTACACTTAATGGTAAAGTCTTAGGGAGTGTTGCTGAACACAGAGACCTTGGAGGCAGGTTCATAGCTCCTTGAAAGTGGAGTCATAGGTAGATAGGATAGTGAAGAAGGCGTTTGGTTTACTTTCCTTTATTGGTCAGAGTATTGAGTGCAGGGGTTGGGAGGTCATGTTGCTTCTGTACAGGACATTGGTTAGGCCACTGTTGGAATATTGCGTGCAATTCTGGTCTCCCTCCTATCGGAAAGATGTTGTGAAACTTGAAAGGGTTCAGAAAAGATTTACAAGGATGTTGCCAGGGTTGGAGGATCTGAGCTACAGGAAGAGGTTGAACAAGCTGGGACTGTTTTCCCTGGAGCGTCGGAGGCTGAGGGGTGACGTTATAGAGGTTTACAAAATTAGGAGGGGCATGGAAAGGGTAAATAGACAAAGTCTTTTCCCTGGGGTCGGGAAGTCCAGAACTAGAGGGCATAGGTTTAGGGTGAGAGGGGAAAGATATAAAAGAGACCTAAGGGGCAACTTTTTCACGCAGAGGGTGGTACGTGTATGGAATGAGCTGCCAGAGGATGTGATGGAGGCTGGTACAATTGCAACATTTAAGAGGCATCTGGATGGGTATATGAATAGGAAGGGTTTGGAGGGATATGGGCTGGGTGCTGGCAAGTGGGACTAGATTGGGTTGGGATATCTGGTCGGCATGGACAGGTTGGACCAAAGGGTCTGTTTCCATGCTGTACATCTCACTGACTCTATGTGTGGTGTATTTGAGATGTGTGTGTGATGCGTGTGAGATGTGTGCATGTGGGTGTCTGTGAGGTGTGTGTGGTGTGTTTGAGGTGTGTGCGAGATGTGTGTGTGTGTGTGTGTGTGTGTGTGTGTGAGATGTGTGTGTGTGTGTGTGTGTGTGTGTGTGTGAACACTTGCACTGATTTGCATGATGCTGCATTGGAATTTGTGACTGGGATTTTGGTGAAATTTATTGATTTCTGCACTGAGGTCAGAGATGAAAAAACATTGTCTACACATCAACATCTACATCACTTCAATCTTATAGCATGTGACACTGACCGGAGGTCCTGCTGGTCCACGTGGTCCTGAATGTCCTGGTAAACCAGTCTCACCCGGTAAGCCCTGGAATAGTAGAAGAGGGATTAATTGCAGCAGACAGAGGGAGATTATACCAGGGCTGTGTTTGAAGTCAAGGGACAGAGAAGGAGCTGCAGTTAATGTTGACGCTAAAAGAGCAAAGAGGGGAATTTTAGATATATTAATCATCAGGAGATAATGTTGCATATGCAATTTCAGGACCTTGAGATTTAAACAGGGCACTCTTAAATCAGTGAATTTCTATTGGATTAGACTTTGACCAAAACCAGTAGATGGCACCATTGGGCAACAAAGCTGACAGTTTCCAAGTGTACTGTTCACAAGTCAAAATGTCCTGAAATGTGGTTCACTGTACGACAGGTCAGACTTGTTGAGAAATTGTTTGTTACGTTTTGTATAAAATCAAGGCTGAAGATAAATTTTAATCAAAACAGTTTGTGGCCAATGTTACTTACAGTCCAACTTGTAGAGGCTAGGAGGTATAGTTAGTAAGTTTGCAGTTGACACCAAGAAAGGTTACCTCAGAGTATAACAGGATCTTGGATCAGATGGGCCAATGGGCTGAGGAGTGGCAGAAGGAGTTTAATTTAGATAAATGTGAGGTATTGCATTTTAGAAAGGCAAATCAGGGCAGGTCCTGGGGAGTGTTGCTGACCAAAGGGATCTTAGAGTGCAGGGTCATAGTTCCTTGAAAGTGGAGTCGCAGGTAGATAGGATAGTGAAAAAGGCATTTGGTATGCTTTCCTTTATTGGTCAGAGTATTGAGTATAGGAATTGAGAGGTCATGTTGCGGCTGTACAGGACGTTGGTTCGGCCACTTTTTGGAATATCGCGTGCAATTCTGCTCTTCCTCCTATCAGAAGGATGTTGTGAAACTTCAAAGGGTTCAGAAAATATTTACAAAGATGTTGCCAGGGTTGGTAAAGGGTTTATAAAATCATGAGGGGCATGGATAGACTCCTGGAGTGGGGGAGTCCAGAACTAGAGGACATAGGTTTAGGGTGAGAGGGGAAAAATTTAAAAGGGACCTAAGGGACATATTTTTCACACAGAGAGTGGTGCATGTGGGGAGTGAGCTGCCAGAGGAAGTAGAGGAGGCAGGGACAATTACAGCATTTAAGAGGCAACTGGATGGGAATATGAATAGGCAGGGTTTAGAGGGATATGGGCCAAGTGCTGGCAAATGGGACGAGATTAATTTAGGATATCTGGTCGGCATGGCCGAGTTGGACTGAAGAGTCTGTTTCTGTGCTGTACACCTCTATGACTCTAGATATAGATCTGGGTGCCATATGTTTCAAACAATGTGAATGGGTTGGAGACAGTGCAGATTAAGTTTACAAGAATGGGGCTGCAGGGGTGAGAAATTTCAGCGATGATAGATTTAAAAAGTTGGCTCTGAGTTGCTTGGAGAGGAGAAAGCTGAGGGGACATTTAATTGAAGTTTTCAGAATCATGAGGGGCTGGGACTGAGTAGACAGGGAGAAACTGATCCTGCTTACTCATGGATGGAGAATGAGAGGATACAGATTCACAGTGATTTGCAAAAGATGCAAACGTGATGTGGGAGAAATTTTTCGCATACAGCAAGCGGTTTGGGTCTAGAATGCACTGGCTGGAAATGGAGGCAGGTTCAGTTGATACATTCAAGAGGCCATTGGATGATTAGTTAAATAGGAACAACTTGCAAGGCTATGGCGAAAAAGCAGGAGATTGGCACAAAATCAAAGCACTCAAAAAGCCAGTGTAGATACAATGACACTTCATGGCTCAATTGGAGTTTTACATCAGGGAGTAAGCTGGCCAGCAAAGGATCTACTGATTGTGAAGGACCTCGAAGCACAGGGTGGAGAAAGAGCAGGGACATCTTCCAGTGTTTTGGCTATTATTCATTCCTCTATTCCCCCATACTGCCAAAACAGATTCACTGCACATTCAACTCATCCCTGTCTGTGGGATCAGGCTGAGCACAAATGGCTACCATTTTTGCCTGCAGTTGGCAATTCAGAAACAACTCAGTGTGTGGGAAGCACTTTGGGACTTCCTGAGAAACCTAATAATGCTCTATATGAACACAACTTGCTTCTTATTACAAATATTAGACTCAAAACTTACTCTCGGCCCCGGGGGTCCATCTAAACCAGGATTCCCAGGAATGCCAGGACTTCCAGGAACTGCTTCACTCTGGAAAAAAAAGGATATTATTATATGTCAGAATGGTTTAAAAAAAAAACCTCTTTGCTCTTCCTGTTTCTCCCAGCACCAAAATGGTTCAAACAGAATTACATTTCAGAAATGGAAGTTTGTAACATCAGCATTTCAGACTCCAAGGAAATGTCATCCAAGTATTGAATAAGCCTTCAGCTACATTCGACTTTTAGTCTTTGAGATATTTACACTTTCTTTCCCTTTCTATGTCTTAGTTTTCAGACTGCTTGCAAAATTTGAAAATGCAAATGGATGGCACTGTGGCACAGTGGTTAGCACTGCTGCCTCACAGCGCCAGAGACCTGGGTTCAATCCCCACCTCAGGCAACTGTCTGTGTGGAGTTTGCACATTCTTCCTGTGTCTGTGTGGGTTTTCTTCAGGTGCTCTGGTTTCCTCCCACAGTCCAAAGATGTGCATTGGCCGTGCTAAATTGCCCATAGTTCAGGGGAGTGGGTCTGGGTGGTTTGCTCTTCAGAAGGTCAGGTTGGGCTGAAGGGCCTGTTTCCACACTGTAGGGAATCTAATCTATATTTTCATGAAATAACAATTGTTTTGTTTCTCATATGGGGAGGAGGTGGTATAGTGGTAATGTCCCCAGAGTAGTAATTCAGAAGTCCACATTAGTGATTTGGTGTCATGATTTCAAATCCTACCTCGGCAGATTATGAAATTTGAATTCACTAAAATCTGGAATTAAAAATCTGTCTAATAGCAGACATGTGTTCATAGTTGGTTTTCATAAACATCTTTCTGGTTTGCTAATGCCCTTTACGCAAGGAAATCTGACTTCCTTACAGATGACTAGTGACCATACAGCAATGTGGGTGACTTTTCTCTGTTTTCTGTAATGGCCTGGTGAGATGGTCAGCTCTATCAAACCGTTACAAACACTGAACAAAGAAAACCAGACAGAGCACCTGGCATCAACCTTGACACTGGGCTCAACGATGGCAAACTCAGCCGTGTCACACACTAACAGGAAGTGCTGGAGAAACTCTGCAGGTCTGACAGCATCAGTAGAGAGAGAAGCGGAGTTATAACATTTCGAGTCCAGTGACCGTTTATCTGCTAATCACGGAACATCTTCCTTACTAACCTTTGGGAGTTTGTCCCTAAATTGGGAGAGCTGTCCCAGAGATTGGTCATACTTTCAGAATCATGCCTTACAAGCAATGTTGCAGGGCAGCACCATCACCATCCCTGGGTGTGTCCCGATCCCACTAGCAGGGTAGACCCACCAGACGTGGTGGCACAGTGGTATACAGTAAGAAGGGAGTTGCCTTGGGAATCCACACGAATCAGCTCTGGATCCCATGAAGTCTCATGGCATCAGGTCAAACATGAGAAAGGAAACCTAACAAAGTGCGCCATGCACACTATAAATCCATCCTCCTGCAGGCTGAACACCAGTTGGAGGCAGCACTCGGGGTAGCAAGGGTGGAGAGTGTACTCTGGGTGGGGGAACTTCAATGTCCTTCACTCAAAGTGACTTGGGAACACAGCTACTGACCGAGATGGTCAAAACTGACAGGATGTGCCGGCCAGATCTAGTCTGTGGATGGTGGAGGGGGAACCAAAGGGAAGGATACCTGTGAGACCTGCTATTCATCAATCCAGCTGCTGCAGATATAGCTGTCTTTTAAAGGCCCAGGAAAAGTGATGACTGCATCATCCAAAGTCCCATCCTCACCTTACGAACACACTCCATCGTGTTGTGTGTGGTGTTATCACTCTGCTAAATGGATTCAAACAGATCCAGCAACTCAAGACCTCATGCCCAGTACATCCCTCCCTCTGCCATCACCACCAAGCTGAGGGAATCGACCCTGGTTGAATGAAGAGTGTAGGAGGGGTTGACAGGAGCAGCAATGGGCATATCTCAAACTGAAGTGTCAACCTGATTAGGGACAACACTTGTGCGCCAAACATCAGAAGCAACTAGGGATTGACAGAGCTAAGTGATCCCATAACCAAAGCATCCGATTTAGCTTCTGTCACGTCCAGCTATGTGAATGATGGAGAACAATTAAACAAGTCATTGTGGGAGGAAGAGGAGGCTCCATAAAGATTCCCATCCTCAATGATGGGGAGTGCAGCACATCAGCACAAAAGATAAGGCTGAATTATCTAACTTCGGCCAGACGTGTTGAGCAAATGATCCATCTTGGCCTCCTCCAGAGGTTCCCAGCATCATGGCTACCAATTTTGAGCCAATTTGATTCACTCCCCATTTTATCACAAAGGACACTGGAGATTGCGAATGGTTATGGGTCCTGACAACATGGTAATAGTATTGGATTTGTGCTCCAGAATTAGCTGAACCAGGAAAGCCAACACTGGCACTGAAGCAGAAATTTGGGAAAATGCCCAGAAGTATCTTGCCCACAAAAAGGTCAAATCCAATCCAACGAATTATCATCCCTTCGACATCTGCAAAGTGATGGAAAGGGGGGTTGACGGTGCTCCTAGCAGCATTAGAACAGCAATAACATGTTCAGTGACACTCAGACTGCGTTCAACCTGGCGGATTCGGCTCCTCGCCTCATTCCAATCATAATGTCAGAAGTGAGATATTTGCTGATGATTGCATAATGTTCAGTTCCATGCAAGACTCCTCAGATATTGTTGTGCTAACTCCCTCTCTGCTACATTACCGAGCTAACTCCCTAACTGCTGCATTACTGTGCTAACTCCCTATCTGCTGCATTACCGAGATAACTCCCTATCTGTTGCAATACAATGCTAACTCCTTATCTGCCGCATTACTTTGCTAACTCTCTATTTGCTGCATTACTGTACTAACCTCCAATCTGCCGCATTACAGTACTAACTCCCTATCTGCTGCATTACACAGCTAACTCCTGATCTGCGGCATTACAGGCTGAATCCCTATCTGCTGCGTTACACAGCTAACTCCCTATCTGCTGCATTACAGTACTAACTCCCTCTCTGTTGCATTACAGAGCTAACTCCCTATTTGCTGCATTACTGTACTATCTGCCGATCTGCTGTACTACAGCACTAATACCCCACCGGCTGCACTGCCGTGCTGGGTCAGTAGCTCCGTCCAGCATCTATTTCACAGTAGCTTGGTGAAGTACCAGATGGAAAAGTAGAAAGATTTCCCACTTCTCAGAGCTCACTATGTGTCCTGCATAACTGCAGGGTAATTAAGGACCGAACACCAGGTCAAACACAATTGTCCCAACGTCATATCTCTATAGCAATAGAAAGATGAAAGGAACTCACCCCAGTGCCAAACCATCCAGTTTCTCTTTTTGATCCAGGTGGTCCGGGTAATCCGGGTGGTCCAGGTAATCCGGGTTGTCCAGGTAATCCGGGTGGTCCAGGGTGTCCATCAGGACCAGCTGGACCCATCGGGCCAGGAGCTCCATCTTCTCCATGTCGACCTGGTTTGCCTGGGAGCCCCTGCTCCCCCTGTGGGGAAAATACATTTGTCAGGTAAAAGAGCAACTCTGCTGGATGAGATTTATCACGCAGACAGCCAGAGACCTATTTGTCTGATGAAATCCTACATGTAAAAAGGTGGATGTTTAGAAGTCTCTTCCACAAGTGGCAGCGGATAATGGATCAGGTGTTAATTTTAAAACTGAGAGAGATAAAGTTTTGGTAAACTGAGGTGTTTAGGGATATGAGCCAAAGGCGGGTCTGCAGAGTTGGGCCACAGATCAGCCCATGGTCTTACTGAATGACAAGACAGACTCGATGGGCTGAATGGGCTCTTCCTGTTCCTGCATTCCTGAAAGTTGCCAAGCTGAAAGACAGTGAGGTGCAGCCTCATACACTTCCCATGGATCGTAATTTCAGTTGGCTTTACGGAGATGTCTGCAAATATACGTTCACAGGAAACACCTCTGCTCTGTCTTTCATTGAGCAGTAGGAAACAGGAACATCAGCTTGACCCTAACCCCCTACATCAAAAACTTTGACAGAAAAAATGTTGGGAATTCTCGAGAGAGCCCCAAGTGAAGAAGGCTTTTTATTAAGTATCCTGGATTCCAACAGGATAGGAGTTATACTGCAACCCAGTGTAATGTCTCAGACGATAAACAGAAAATGCTGGAAATGCTCATCAGGTTAGAGGAGCATCTGTGGAGATGTTTTGTCTGATGGAAGGTCACAGACCTGAGACAGAGCTAAAGTTTTGGAGTCAAAGACAAATTTTCTTTGGAAGAAATAATTTTGAACTCTAAACGTTAGCTCTGTTTCTCTCTCCTCAGATGCTGCACAGAGTCTGTAGCAGTTTCTGTTTTTTTTTAATTTCAGGTTTCCAGTATCTGCAGCATCCTTTTTCTCAACCCAGTCCCAGGTTATTTTGTTTTCGATAATTGAATCCCAGGACATTGGCTTGAAACCAGAATAACACTGCCACTTCACATTACACGTAAAACTGAAGGTGATTCTTGTTGACTACAGAGTGGCACTATAACAGATAAAAACATTTCTCATTTAGTTCTCACAGTTTTATGGTGATAGATGTTTCCTAAACAGATTAAAATAGAAATTATTCTGGCCTCGTTTAAGTTGACCTGATAATTTTTCTCTCACACTCCTCTCCAGTCTCACTGGAGCCTAATTACAGACACTGAAGACAAGGGCTATCCAATTTGCAAAGCTTTGTAAAATGTCAAGTAAGCAGTATTTGGTTAGTGGGGAGGCATTGTATTTCCGTTAGTAGTAATCCAGACACCTGAATCCTGGTCTGGAATCATGAGCTCAAAGTCCTTCAAGGCAGCTGAGGGAATTTCAGTTTGATCGATTAGCTTAGATTAGATTCCCTCGAGTATGGAAACAGGCCCTTTGGCCCAAATTAGGAGGGCAAAACGGGGACATGAGATAGCTTTGGCATACAGAATTAAGGAGAATCCAAAGGGGTTTTACAAATATATTAAGGACAAAAGGGTAACTAGGGAGAGAATAGGGCCCCTCAAAGATCAGCAAGGCAGCCTTTATGTGGAGCCACAGAAAATGGGGGCGATACTAAATGAAGATTTTGCATCAGTATTTACTGTGGAAAAGGATATGCAAGATATAGACTGTTGGGAAATAGGTGGTGACATCTTGCAAAATGTCCAGATTACAGAGGAGGAAGTGCTAGATGTCTTGAAATGGCTAAAGGTGGATAAATCCCCAGGACCTTATCAGGTGTACCCGAGAACTCTGCGGGAAGCTAGAGAAGTGATTGCTGGGCCTCTTGCTGAGATATTTGTATCATTGATAGTCACAGGTGAGGTGCCGGAAGACTGCAGGTTGGCAAACGTGGTGCCACTGTTTAAGAAGGGTGGTAAAGACAAGCCAGGGAACTATAGACCAGTGAGCCTGACCTCGGTGGTGGGCAAGTTGTTGGAGGGAATCCTGAGGGACAGGATGTACATGTATTTGGAAAGGCAAGGACTCATTCGGGATAGTCAACTTGGCTTTGTGCGTGGGAAATCATGTCTCACAAACTTGATTGAGTTTTTTGATGAAGTAACAAAGAAGATTGATGAGGGCAGAGCAGTAGATGTGATCTATATGGACTTCAGTAAGGCGTGACCAAAATGAAGGAGCTGGTCAAAGCAGAGTGGAGGACTGTATCAATGGTGCTGAGGTGGAGATGGTTTGAGAGTTTCAAGTTCCCTGGAGTAAGTATCATCAACTGCCTTGTGGTCCATCCACATCAACACTACAGTCAAGAAAGCACACTGATGACCAGTGACCAGTGGAGTGCCACAAGGATTGGTGCTGGGCCCTCTACTTTTTGTCATTTACATAAATGATTTGGATGCGAGCATAAGAGGTACAGTTAATAAGTTTGCAGATGACACCAAAATTGGAGGTGTAGTGGACAGCGAAGAGGGTTACCTCAGATTACAACAGGATCTTGACCAGATGGGCCAATGGGCTGAGAAGTGGCAGATGGAGTTTAATTCAGATAAATGTGAGGTGCTGCATTTTGGGAAAGCAAATCTTAGCAGGACTTATACACTTAATGGTAAGGTCCTAGGGAGTGTTGCTGAACCAAGAGACCTGGAGTGCAGGTTCATAGCTCCTTGAAAGTGGAGTCGCAGGTAGATAGGATAGTGAAGAAGGCATTTGATATGCTTTCCTTTATTGGTCAGAGTATTGAGTACAGGAATTGGGAGGTCATGTTGCGGCTGTACAGGACATTGGTTAGGCCACTGTTGGAATATTGCGTGCAATTCTGGTCTCCTTCCTATCGGAAAGATGTTGTGAAACTTGAAAGGGTTCAGAAAAGATTTACAAGGAGGTTGCCGGGTTGGAGGATCTGAGCTACAGGGAGAGTCTGAACAGGCTGGGGCTGTTTTCCCTGGAGCGTTGGAGGCTGAGGGGTGACCTTATAGATGTTTACAAAATTATGAAGGGCATGGATAGGGTAAATAGGCAAAGTCTTTTCCCTGGGGTTGGGGAGTCCAGAACTAGAGGGCATAGGTTTAGGGTGAGACAGGAAAGATATAAAAGAGACCTAAGGGACAACTTTTTCACACAGAGGCTGGTACGTGTATGGAATGAGCTGCCAGAGGAAGTGATGGAGGCTGGTACAATTGCAACATTTAAGAGGCATTTGGATGGGTATATGAATAGGAAGGGTTTGGAGCGATATGGGCCAGGTGCTGGCAGGTGGGACTAGATTGGGTTGGGATTTCTGGTCGGCATGGACGGGTTGGACCGAAGGGTCTGTTTCCATGCTGTACATATCTATGACTCTAAGTCCACACTGATCCTCTGAAGAGTAACCCACCCAGACCCATTACCCTGCCTAACACTATGGGCATTTCAACCTGGCTAATTCACCTGACCTGCACATCTTTTGACTGTGGGAGGAAACCGGAGAAACCGGAGGAAACCCACGCAGACACGGGGAGAATGTGCAAACTGCACACAGACAGTCGCCCGAGGTTGGAATCGAACCCAGGTCCCTGGCACTGTGAGGCAGCAGTGCTAACCACTGAGCCACCATGCTGCCCATAAATTGATTGATTGATTGTATAAGACATTTGTTTCAGTGATGACAATGTCAAAATTACTGGATTGTCGCAGTTCAGCTTGTGATCTGCAAAGGTAGGAAATCTGCTATCCTTACTCAGCCTGGTATTATGAAGGTGTAGAGGTACTGTACCTTTAAGAGAGTTGAAAAGCTAGCAAAACCATCTGACACAGCACAAAGTGTTCTGATCAAGATAACAATGTAACACATGGTCAACACAAATAGAGTAGCTGGGTTGCCTGGAGACAGAAACAAATTCAAATTCAGCCAACCAATTTAAATTATACCCCAAGATACCAAAATCCAATCAAGTTTGAATTTAGTATTTTGATAATATTAAAACCAGTGAAACGATCCGATGTTTTGGGGTATAAAACTGGACATTTTGAACACTTAGGATGAGAACTGCCAAAAGATCAACAGATGTAGGCTGCTAGTTTCAGAGGTCTCTGAGAGGTATCCGTCTGTGGAAGAAGTCTGCGCAGCAGAACATAGAAACCAACCTGGAGAGAATCCACAAGGGAAAATCATAAGGCTGACTGGCTTTGAAATGTGATTTTTATTTTCATAAATCGCATTCGGGATTTTTTATCGGACTAGTATTGTAAAGTAGGAAGTAAAAGATAGGTTTAACAGAAAGGAGTTGTAAATAGTTGTTAGTTAATATTCTCTGTTAGACTTACAGAATAAAGTTGTTAATTTTTACTTTAAATGGTGACTTTTGGGATAGTTCTTTGCCTCTCGAATTTTAACAGTATGGGGTGAATCCTTTCTATGTTTAAATTAGCCAAGGGATTTACCCCATGTTGCAACACTGGCTTATATGTGACTCCAGATCCACAGCAATGCGGTTGAATCTTAACCGAGATGGTTTAACAAACCACTCAGCTGCTTTCCAGAAGATGACTCGCCATCATCTCCTCCAGGACAACTCAGGATGAGTAATAAATGCTAGCCCTGCCAATGACCCCCACATCTTATGAAGCACTTCATCTCCAGGCTGAGCAATTGTTACCATCAACCATTGTAACTCCATGTTGCCTCACCCTTTCAGTTCTTCTACTTGTTAGTTGTTAGCTCTTCCAGGGCTGAGTAAGTCAACCATTGTCTTTACAAAGCGAAAGTGCTGTGAAACCAATTCATTATCATAGATCATCATGTTGGCCATTATTGGTTTAGCAGGACTCCACAAAGTTTTTTGTCAATTTTTTTTACCAAAATGCATCAGAAATATTAATAGGCTGATGAAATAAGGAAAATGTGACCAATCAGAGACTCCTGTTAACAACAGCTTCAAAATGACTGAATCCTGAACAATATGACATATTGTGTAGAATGTCCTGGAAATGTTAGCCTCAGGAGAAGACACTGCAAGTTAACGTTCACTGATTTCCAATCCCGATTGACAAAATCTCAACTGTAACTGTTGAATGTCCAATCATTTCCCTACCTTTGTCCCTGGAGGTCCTGGGGAGACAGGACAGATACATGGATCAACTTCTTCCTGGAAGAGAATATGTGGAATTAAACTTCAGAAATCAGAGATCATCAATTCAGCAACACCACTCACCAGCGAAAACTGCACCGATACTTGTCATTTTCATAACGTCGATGGTAAAATGGGCAAGATAAAATGAATTCTGCCAACTCAGAAGAAGGGAAAAATCATTCCAGCTTGGATCATTGCTCCGATAGTTAAGTTAGACTAGGTGGATTAGCCATGGGTTATTGCCCATAGTGTCCAGGGATGGCAGGATGGGTGGATTAGCCATAGGAAATGCAGGGTTACAGGGATAGGCTAAAGGGAGGTGCATTTGGGTGGAATGCTGTTCGGCAGGTCAGTGTGGAGTCAATGGGCCAAATGGCCTACTTCCATACTATAGGATGGCAAATTGGGACCCTCCTGCGGCCAATAAGGGTGTAAATTGGTGGCAGGTCATGCAGGTTCCCAGTGGAGCTGCTCACACTGAACTGAGGGGAAGAGGCGCCAAATATCTTCCCGGTGCCAACTTGCCCAATTGTTTCCCTTTCTCATCGACTTCAGGGTTGGTAAAATTCTCTCCCTTGTTTCTTTGAGCCCCTGCTACCTTGGGTTTTCTCTCCCAGCTGCTCAAAGAGCTGCTAAGCATTTCCATACAGTACCTATAGTTTACATTGTCTACAGTCTCCACTGGCACGGGATCAATGGTCAACAGAGACTAATGGTTTAAGGCAAGTTAGGAATTTAGGAGGAGAAAGTATGTTTTTACTCAATGTTATATTCTAAGCCTTTGAGGTATGCAAAAATCACCAGGGTGTGTGTGTGTGTGTGTGGAGATGGGTGGGTGTGTATGTGTGTGTGTGTGTGGGGGGGGGGGGGTGGGGGGGGGGAGGTGGGTGGGTGTGTGTGGGGGTCAATATGTGTGGGGGTGGTATGTGTGGGTGGGTGTGGGTGTGTGTTTGTGTGGGTATGTGTATGCTTTATTTGCAATAGTTTAAAATGTCTGTTCAATGCTTACAGCAGCTGGCCTGCAGTTTAGGTTATTTTTCTAAGTCGTCATATCCAGGCTCAACTAACCACACACAGAGAAAAAGGACCAGACTCTTCTCAGAGTCGATAAAGTGTGGCACTGGGAAAGGCACAGCAGGTCAGGCAGCATTTGAGGGGCAACAGGGTTGATGTTTCAGGCATAACACTGCAACAGTCCTGATGAAGGGTTATGCCCGAAACATCGATTCTCCTGCTTCTCAGATGCTGCCTGACCTGCTGTGCTTTTCCAGCATCACACTTTATCAACTCTGACTCTCCAGCATCTGCAATCCTTACTATCTCCCAGACTCTTACAATCAAACATCAATCAATTGAACCCTTCACCACATAACAAGTTAATCCATTGACAGTTTGAAGTGATGGGTGGTAATTTACCAACATAGAGCACTCTTTAACTTCAATTCACCTTGTCTCCTTTTGGCGATGGCGAGATCTCTTTCTCAGGTCTGATGTCAATGTCTTCTTCCATATCTATCATCAAATAGATCAGTTTAGCTTTTCTTTTGATGATTAAATATTTATCATCAATCTGTTCAGCCACGTTCAGACCTCCAAATCAGATGGGATTCGTACCCAGACGTCCTGGCTCAGAGATAGGGACACTACCACAAGAACCCTTTGCTTTTGATTATTAATCATGAATTTCAGAGTTAAATCTGCTTATCTCTATTTTGCATGCATTCAGTTTGCCATGCCATAATTTTTTTCAAGCAACATTCCATGTAACACATCACAATTTAAAAAAAAATTATCTGCAGCGTGTGGGGATCACTGGGCAAGGCTGGCATTTACTGCCCATCACATGTTACCGGAAATGGTGATGGTGGGGTCTACAGAATTAGAATTAGATTCCCTACAGCGTGGAAACAGGCCCTTCGGCCCAACAAATCCACACCGACCCTCTGAAGAGTATCCCATCCAGACGCATTCCCCTACCCTATATTTACCCCTGACTAATGCACCCAACACTACGGGCAATTTAGCATGGCCAACTCACCTAACCTGCACATCTTCGGACTGTGGGAGGAAATCGGAGCACCCGGACGAAACACAGAGAGAATGTGCAAACTCCACACAGACAGTCACCCAAGGTTGGAATTGAACTCAGGTCCCTGGCGCTGTGAAGCAGCAGTGCTAACCACTGTGCCACCATACCACCCCTACATCTTTAAGGATTACCCTATGTTTAGTGAAGATACTCTCACGCAATGTTGTTAGGCAGAGGCTCATCCTACTTCAGTGTCACCAAGTGGGTCTTGCAAGTCTATTTCACTGAACACTTGAAAGCCAATGATATTGGCGTGAGACTGGAGCCCATATAGGTCAGTGCAGGTCCAGATGTCAGGTTTGCTTCCATGAAGGATATTCACTGTGTCTTTTTCTTTAAAAAGCAAATGTAACAACTTCATGCAGTAAGGTGGAGGAAGAGAATTCAAGAGCTTGCAACTGAATTTGCAACATATAGTGAAAATCGAGGGTACACAAGAGGAAAGAATGGGAGGCACACAGAGATTTTGAAAAGCTATGGCACTGAACCTTGGTGTGTTATTTCTCCCTGAGTTGTGTTTCCAACCTCAGATCCTCTCCATTTCCAACCTCAGATCGTCTCCCACCTGCACCTTCTATAAGCTTGAGCTCATGTCAATCTCATTTACCCATTAATCACATCAAGATCCAAACACCTCTCACTATCAGATGTACAGGTGAGAGACAAAGGCTCAGAGGACCTTGACAACACAGATGTGAATTTTTAAACCAAAGTGTTCCTGGCTCAGGATCTGGTCTAGGTCAGTGAGCCTGGTAGTGAGAGGTGTTTGGATCTTGGTGTGATTAATGGGTAAATGAGATTGACATGAGCTCAAGCTTATAGATGGTGCAGGTGGGAGACCAACCAGATAGGCGTTGGAACAGTCAAGTCTGAAGGCAACAGGAATGAGGGTTTTAGCAACAGATGAGCTGAAGTTGAGATGAAGATGAGAATTGTTAGGAAGGCGGGAGTCTTGGCAATGGAGAGGATCTGGGGTTGGAAACGCAGCTCAGGGAGAAATAACACACCAAGGTTCAGTGTTAGGTAATGGCTGGGTAGAGAGAGGCTAAGGGACAGATATTGGGGCTGGAACCACCTACAATGAAGAGTTGGATAAACTGGTTAAAGAAGCACACGGTATGCTTGCCTTTATTTGTAAAGATGTACCATTTAAGATTATGGAGGTTGTACTGAAATTATATAAAACATGGGTTAGGCCAAAGCTGTGGCATTGTGTGCAGTTCTGGAATCCACATTATGGGAGAGGGTAAAGAGGAGATTTATCAGGATGTTGCCTGGGCTGGAGAGTTTCAGTTATGAAGAGACACCAGACAGTGTGGGGTTGTTTTCCTTAGTGCAGAGGAGATTGAGAGGGAACATCACTGAGATGTATAAAATGATAAGACGCATAAGTAGGGTATACAGAAAGAAACATTTCTCCTTGATGAGGGATTAATGTCTGGGGCACAGATTTAAAGGAAGGGGCAGAAGGTTTAGAGGAGATATGAGGGGTAACCTTTTTACGCGGAGGGTGGTGGGAATCTAGTACTCACTGCCTGTAAGGGTTGTAAAGCCAAAACCCTCATAGCAATTAAGAAGCTTTCAGATGTGCACTTAAGATGCCAAGGCATACAAGGCTTTTGGCCAATGGGATTGGAATAACTAGGTAGTTGGTTTTGACCAGTGCAAGCAATGGGCTGTGCTGTAGATCTCTATGTCTCTATGACAATGACTTTGGACTTCCCAATATTACCCTTGGTAAGTTTTAAGTTCATCCCAACCCAGCCGTCACTCAATCTATGTGACAAATCACAGGCTGCGTGGGGAAGGTTGAGGGCTATAAGGGTGAAGGGGAGCTGGGTTCTAGTGGATACGTGCTATCTGAGGTTGTACTTTTGGATAATGTCACCAAAGAGACACGTGGCAGTGTGTTCTCACATCCTCCAAACCGGTTAATGGCTTATAGTCAAATAACTCATGTTTGAAATACATTCATTGGTTTGAAATGGGTGGGGACCGAGCATTTTGCATTCAGGAAATTCGCTCAAACATTCATGAGATAAATGATCAATTACATCCAGTTTGGGTATATGGGTTGAGATTTGGATGTTGGTCAAGTCACCAGGAGAACTCTCTGCTGTGTGTATTGTCTGTTTGTTGTAAATTCTTGTGTTGTGTGTCTTTGTGGGTCTGGTTCTGGGGAAGGTGGACCTGCTAGACAGTGGCTGTCCCTATGTAGCAGGATACCCCATTGACCAGCCTCACTCACACTGAGCTGCTCCAGGATCTGAGGAGCAGGAAAAAGATGCCACTTCACAAACTGGAAGCACGAGCTGCTCCAACAGAAGTGTTTTTCCCAGCAGAGAGCTGCTCTCGTCTTCCATGGTTTAACGATCACCAGGTTATAATCCAACAGGTTTATTTGGAAGGACTAGCTTTTGGAGTTGCTGCTCCTTCATCAGGTGGTTGTGGAGAATAAGATTGTAAGACACAGAATTTATAGCACAAATTTATAGTGTGATGTAACTGAAATTATACATTGAGAAAGACCTGGATTGTTTATTAAGTCTCTCATCTTTTAGAATGATCATGTTGGTTTCAGTTCTTTCATATGTAAATTGCAAAACTTTTTTTTTATAAGTTACATTCTCAAGTGAGAATGTTTTGCTTTTATTTTTTGAAGTGCTTCACACAACAGGGGTCCCCAGGGCAGCGAAGTTTTGGTGCTTTTTGGTTAATACAAGTCAATGGCTTTTCAATCAGGAGCAAATACCCAGCTATGGCCCTGCCCTGAACAGGACTCATTCACAAATCTGCAGGATATCTCAAATAACATCGATCTGTTTCAACCTGCTTTCTGACTATATACAAGAAACTCAGAATGGTGATGATTGATGGTGACCTGCCCTGATTCACATGAAATGCCCTCAGCAATGTTAAACTGTGTGGATCTCAGCAGGAAGGGTCATGCTTATGGACTCTTAGCTGCTACTAATAGACTGGAAGCTCAGTGTCACTCTGAGATGGTTTTCCAAGAAAAAGTGAGCATTGATGCATTCCCGATGAAAGGTTTATGCCCAAAACGCCAATTCTCCTGCTCCTCGGATGCTGCCTGACCGGCTGTGCTTTTCTAGCACCACACTGTCAACTGAGATCATTTTCTCTTGAATATGGCTGCAGTCTCCTTGGGTCTAGCACATCTATTTTCCCATTTTCCTTTACCATTACTGGTGTTTGTGGATGTGGCATTTCAAAGCAAGAGTGGTTTTGACAATATTCATCCCAACAAGCTGAATGAAGCTCTGTTCTCTACTGGCTGTTCCCAGGAGTGCATACTAAGTTAAAGGGGCAAGGAGGTAATATTGGTGCTGTGTATAACGTTAGTTAGGCCACAGTGGAGTATTGTGCACCAGCCTATGGGAAGGATGCGATTACATGAGAAAAGGTGTAGAAGAGGTTTGCCAGGATGTTGCTTGGGCTGGAGCGATTTGGCTATAAAGAGAGACTAGTTAGGCTGGAATTGTTTGCCTTAGAGCGTTGAAAGCTGGGGTGGGGCAGGGGGGGCAGGGGAATGGCATATGAGTGATGTGTACAATGTTCTGAGTGACATATGCAAGGTAAATAGGGGAACCTTTCCCCTTAATAGAGAGGTCAATAGCCAAGAGGAACAGATGTTGCTTGGATCAGGAGATTCAGAAGGGATTTGAAGAATTTCTTTTTTACCAAGAGGATGTGAGTAACTGGAACTCACTGCCTAAAAAATGAAAGAAGCAGGAAACCTCAAGATATTTAGGAACTATTGAGATGAACACTTGAAATGCCACTGTATATAATGCCATGGGTTAGATGCTGGCAAATCAGATTTGTGTAGATGGATGTTTGATGACCAGCACAACATGATGAGTTAAAGGGTCTCTTTCTGTGGTGTAAAATTCCATGATGCTAAATATCAACTGCTGGAGGACCATCAACTCAGTGAAAGACACTTTGGTCTGTCCCAAACATGTTGGTCTTTGAACTATTGACAATTGACTACTACAGATTGGCACCTTCCAAACTCCAAGATTACAGTTTAGGGAGACACTAAAGCTTGGAGTAGCCACCACAGAGATTCAATGGGGATGGGCCACAGTCTAACGTCTTCCCTCTACAGCACACTAAGGGTCTGCAATCTCTATAACAGTAAGCTCAGGTTGTAATGTTGACATGAAAATACATATTGACAATTTACACTGCAAGTGAGTTGCCTTACCAGACACACAGACAGCATGCTATAAGGAAATACAATGAATTGCGTTGCACTTTATATGCCAATTTTGTACTGCTACTAAACGTTATGAAAAGAGTATAATAAAAGATAGTAAAATAAAATATTGATTCTGCATGAAGTGTCTTAAGTGTAGGTTGTTTGGAATCATTGCAGAGTTGATGTTCACCTGACGTATCTGGTTTGACGGGAACACTTGTGATAGCCTCCTCCCCAGAGCCTTGTATGGATTTGTGGTCAGAAGCTGCTTCTGGCTGATCAGGCACTTTCTACAAGAAAATGGAAAAGACACTCTCACGAAGCAGCAAACAACGGTTTAGCATACAACCAAGGAATTGTTAAATGCAAACGTTACAATTGCAGACATACTTCTATCATTTATTATACATGGCAATATTCTGAGCGATTCTGAGCGATTCTGAGCAGTGTAACCATAAGTTACATACTGTCCATCACTCACTAATCCCATTCCTCTGCATCATGTGTATACTTATATGGTAAAACTGGGGAACAATTGCCATACACATTGCAAAAGTCATTGAACCATTAAAAATTGTCCTTTGCACAGAATGCTTTGAATATGCCTCACCAGGCCCCTCTAACAGTGTCCTCCAAACACAAAGGTAAACCTCATAAGATAAGGGAATCAGATGCATAGGAACACCACCACTAACAAGTTTCCCTTCAAGCCACACATCTCTGTGATTTGGAATCTATTATTCTTCCATCTCTGTTGCCAGGTGAAATCCTGGAATTTCCTCACAGCTTTGTGAATGCACGGTAACTGTGTGGACTGCAGCGATTCAAAAAGGCAACTCACCAATTTTAAACACCAGAGCTTACCAAGATTGGTTCGACAAGGGTGGAAGCACTAACATTTCTAGTCACGGTATTATCCCTACTTGCATTCAACAAAACTTCCACCATGCTGATTACCAGTTCTCCGCACATGTACATCTAGTCAAGTGCTAACTAAATTTACCCCTCTAGCTAACATAAAACCATCGCCTGTCCCCCAGTTCCATTCAGTCTCAGGAAAGACCCTACCAGACACTAACAACCACGACCTTCCCTAGTACAACAGAATTCCTCTACTGGTGCAGTGGTAGTGTCACTCCGTCTGAGCCAGGAGGACCAGGCTCAAGTCTCAGCTACACCTGAGGTGTGTTGTAACATTTAGGGTGGTTGGGAAATATTCAAGTGCAATTAAAGCTGAGCAATTAATACAGGCTTCACATTGCAAGTAAATAAATAACACCCTGTCCCCTACTTCTTTAACCCTCTGATGAAATGTGACTTCCGGAGAGTGAGGTGATGGAGATGATTTTCTGGAATTGTTGTACTTTATATTGTGGAAGAAGACAGTTCAAGCCAACAAGATTGTTCCAAGATTATTCTTCTTCTAAGACGTTTATTACTTTTGCTAAAACATGATTTGCCTTTTACAAATCCTGATAGCTGACATTCATCAGTGCATAAGTTTGTAAGTTTGTTTTAACTTCATTCCATATTATACCCTTTAGAAGCCTACCCCAAGCAATACTAGTTAGACTGTTTTACAGTTACCCAGCGTATTCTTCCCTCCTTTATCGTACTGAGGTATGGATCCTCCTAATCCTTTTTTTATGTTGGTGGAAATTCCTTTAGCCTCTGAAAGGTTCAAAATTCCAGCTGAGATTTCAGAAAATCCACTGAATAATAAAACAATAAATGCTTTCGGAAATCGGTGTGAATCATGGGTTCAACTTGTCTGAGGTTCTGTCTGGATTGTTTTACAACGTTTGAACATGAAAGTGCTGCCTTTGATGAGGGAAATAGAAATGGCTTCATTGGAAGTTTTATAATTAGCAATCTTTATCATGAATTTACAAGTTCTGCAACATAGCTTTGTCAAAATGAAACTTAACTTGTTGTATTTTGTACTTGGGGATAAGGCAGGGAAGACATGTCGCCCCTGGCTACAGTAATCAGTGATCAGCTTTGTTGTCCGCATTTAATAACCAAAAGCAAACAGGCAGAATTACAAAGGTTGGAATGTAATCAGACACAGATACCTTATCAGGGTTTAATACAATACAGTGGAATAATCTAAGTTACTTAGAAAAGCCAGATGGGCAAACACCCTCAAATTCCTAAAAAGGTGGCACAGTGGCTCAGTAGTTAGCACTGCTGCCTCACAGCACCTGGGACCTGGGTTTGATACCACCCTCAGGCAACTGTCTGTGTGGAGTTGTGTATGTGGGTTTTTTTCGGGTGCTCCAATTTCCTCCCACAATCCAAAGATGTGTAATTTAGGTGGATTGACCATGCTAAATTGTTCAGGGATGTGCAGACTAGGTGGAGTCGCCATAGGAAATATAGGGTTACAGGGATAGGGGAGGGAGTAGGTTTGGGTAGGATGCCCTTCAGAGGATTGGTGTGGACACGATGGGCTGAACGGCCTGCTTCCACAGTGTAATCTCTATGATAATTAAACGATTAGTTACTCCACTCACGGAATTAATGCAGTGCCTCTGGAGGAACTGAGTCTTAAAGACCAGTAAGGTTTCAATCTCAAAGGCCCATCGATGTTGGGGCAGCTACAACGATTTGTTGCGATCCTAAATTAGATGCAGGAAAATAACCTGTTGTTTGTTATTCCTGGTTGCTCTAAAGCGAGGTTTCCAAAAGTCAGGGAGAGGAGGATTCTGTTTAATTTTGAATCCCTCTGCTTTATCAAACAGCCCATTGACACAAGGGTTGGAGCTCATGTTGCAAATACAGTGTCAATGGAGTGTGCATGTGGGCATGCTCCAGTTGTGTTTAAGAGCAACTGGTTTCCACTCATCAAGGGCTGGTTTGTGAAAGGGACAAGTTGTTTTCACTCATGCTGCGCTGAGCGTTGTTAATCAATCCGCTTGGAAGATGAACCAGGTCCCCATCCTTTCTTTGCCAGACGTGTGTTTATCGGACCAACGCTCATCACAGGAGAGGAAAGCCATGCCGATGACGTTGCAAAACCAGAGAACTTCAGCAGGTGTAGCAGTAAAGTTGTCAAGCTTCCACCTTCCTGTTTCAATCCACGTGTGTGATCACTGTTGTATGAGGTTACTCCTGAGTAAAACCCAGAAGGTTTGAATATGGATGGAGTATGAACATCCTTGCGCTCACTGACCTACCCTGACTCTCAGTCCAGTAGCATTTTGCTTTTTAAAAGCTTTCATCTTTGATTTTAAACCCATCCTTGGTCTGGTCCCTCCATCTCTCTGTAATCTCCTTCAAGCCCACATCCCTCCATGATATCTGTACAACTGGATCTGAACTCAAAAGCTTCCCCGACTTCAACTGATCTACCATTGGAATCCCTTTCCTACACATCTCCCCCTCTATAAGTTATATTTTGTTTTTTTCCAGTAGGTTCCTCCATTTCCCACTGGACTTTCAAGGCCATAGTATGTTATTCCATCTAAGCGAACATTAAAATTATAGTAATATGATATCATAAAAATTATAATGGTTGAAAAGTCTTTAAAGTATGTTGGCCACACTAGTATTCTCCACCTACCGGTTGTGATGTGGTGATCTGAATGTTTGGATCCACAACCTCCAGCAAACCAGAAACCTGTCAGTGGAAAAGGTACCAAATAGTCAAATCTGTTCAAGAGAGAAACTGCACATTTCCCTCTATTAATTGTCTCTACAGCTGGAGTATTGTGTATAGTTATGGGCACCACACTACAGAAAGGATGCGAATACATTGGAGAAAGTGCAGAAAGGATTTCCAAGCATATTTCCATGGGTGGGAAACTTGGCGAGGTTGGGACTGCTGTCCTTGGAGAGAAGATGACTAACAGGAGATTTGAATGCTTTCAAAGTCAAGTGTGGTCTGGCTAGAGTAGATAGAGAGAAATTGTTCCCACTCGTGAAAGGACATAGAATTATAGTGATTTGAAAAAGTAGCAAATGTGATGTGAGAAAAACCTTTTTCATACAACGAGTGGTTAATGTGTGGAATACACTGCGTGGAACTTTGTTGGAAGCAGAGTCATAGAATACAGCACGAAAACAGACCTCTCGGTCCAACTCATCCATGCCAACCAGTTAATCTAAATTAACCTAGTCCCATTTGGCCCATATCCCTCCAAACCCTTCCTATTCATATACTCATCCAGATGCCTTTTAAATGTCGTAATTGTAACAATCTCCACCACTTCCTCTGGCAGCTCAATTCAAACACGCACCACCCTCTGCATGAAAAAGTTACCCTTTAGGTCCCTTTTAAATCTTTCCCCTCTCAGCCTAAACCTCTGCCCTCTTGTTCTGGACTCCTCCATCCTGGAAAAAAGGCCTTGGCTATTTATCCCATCCATGCTCCACATGATTTTATAAACCTCTATAAAGTCACCCCTCAGTCTCTGATTCTCCAGGGAAGAAAGCCCCAGCTATTCAGCCTCTCCCGATAGCTCAAATCCTCCAACCCTTGCAATATTCTTGTAAATCTTTTCTGCCCTCTCAAGTTTAACAACATCTTTCATCCAGAAGGGCAACCAGAATTGAACACAGTACTTCAGAAGAGGCCATACCAATGTTCTGTACAGCTGCAACATGACGTCCCAACTCCTACACTCAATGTTCTGACCAATGAAGGCAATTGTACCAAACACCTTCTTCCCCACCCTGTCTACCTGCGACTCCACTTTCAAGGAACTATGCACCTGCACCCCAATGTCTCCATGCTCAGCAACTCTCCCCAGGGAGCTACCATTAACTGTCTTAAGTCCTGCCTTGGGTTTGCCTTAGATTCAACTGAAGCATTCAAGAGGGCGTTAAATGGTTATTTGAATGGAAGCAATGTACAAGGTTGCAGAGAAAAAACAGCAGAATGGCACCCAGTCATAATGCTCCTTTGAAAAGCCAGCACAGACACAATGGGGCCAAATGGCCTCCTCCTGTGCCATAACACTTCAATAATTCTGCCTGGTGAAAGTTACACTGTTCATGACTCCAGACTGAATGTTTTCACAAGATTTATTTATAGGGACTAATACTTGTGTTCGGTGTATGTTACCGTCCTCCAGTATTACACTAAACATCAAGATGTACAGATAAAACGACCTAGTTCCCAGGCTCAGGGCAACTGCTCTCTACTCTCTAGATTACCTGTGTGTTGACATTTTGTTATATTTGGCAAGGTGAACAGGGCAAGCATTACATGGAAGCTCCAGTTTAAGCCGGAGCAAGTTACTTTAGAATTTATTTGCTCCCAGGTCTGTGTGACTGTCCATTAACCAATGTGTCCCACCATTCCTTAAACTGAGAGCTAGTCCACACCAATGCTGAGGATTATACCGACGGTCTCTCTCTCTCTCTCTTTGACTTCCCTCAACACTTGAGAAGTTTGCCGTGGCACCACCTCCTCCTGAAATCAGGAACTGACCATTTTGATATGCCAATGACCTGTCTGCTACTGCCCATATCTAACATTTTGTTTGTCGAGAGTTCACATATCTGTCGGGACTGTTTCAAAACTCGGTTGTTTTTGGCCAAGGCAAGTGGCAGTACTGTGGAAGTAAATGTCCCAAAATGCTTTACCAGGCCATTATAAAACAAAAAAACCACATCCAGCCACATCAAGAGCGATTAGACCCATGACTAAAAGTTGAGACAAAGGGGTAGGTTTTAAGGTGAGTCTTAAAGGAGGAAGGACTAAGTCGAGGGGCAGGGTAGTACGGAGAGGAATTGATAAACAGGAGTCAGTACAAGGTTCTGCGGTTAACATTCATCTAATGCCCTTTATACATTCCCATAATTGTGAAATGGCGTTATTTGTTTGAGTAGCTAGTTAATGTTTTCCTTGGTGGTTAAGGTGATGGATCGAGATCAGCCAATGCCAGTAACAAACTCTTTGTGGATCAATTTTTCTGGGATTTGCGTAAATCATTATACCCCAACCTCAGGTGGGTCTTACACAACTGTCTCCAAGTAAATTGTTCTTTTCCCAAGCCATCCAGCTGCTAGTTCCAATAGACAATAGACAATAGGTGCAGGAGTAGGCCATTCAGCCCTTTGAGCCTGCACCGCCATTCAATATGATCATGGCTGATCATTCCTAATCAGTATCCTCTTCCTGCCTTATCTCCATAACCCTGGATTCCACTATCTTTGAGAGCTCCACTGTCAGTTCTGTGTCATCCATCATCAACGAACAGAGACTGATCAACAGCCATTCTGGGGGAAATTGGCAAGATCAAAAATAGTCTTCAGGTGAAGAAATCTCTGATACCACTTTTCAAGAATAGAAACTCAGCCACCTTTCCATTTGAGCGCCTGTTTCCTACGAGAGACCAGTAGCTGGACAAAGCCAGCTATTGATCAACCTCTGTTTCTTAGCAAATATTTTTCACATCCCTGAATGGAACCGGCGCACGCTGTGGTGTGACACATTGAGGGGGTAAGGTCGTAGCCACTTGCACCACTCAGTCTCTAACTGCACAGCTCATACCTCCAGGTCATCTTCATCATCACCTTCAATCACCAGGTTATCATCACACATCATGTACTCTGGTTTTTCTGCATCCTCAGGGTTTGGTGTGATGGTCAATTGTTGAATAGCACCCT
Source organism: Chiloscyllium punctatum (assembly GCF_047496795.1). Taxonomy (NCBI): domain Eukaryota; kingdom Metazoa; phylum Chordata; class Chondrichthyes; order Orectolobiformes; family Hemiscylliidae; genus Chiloscyllium; species Chiloscyllium punctatum. The sequence goes on along the minus strand of NC_092780.1, from coordinate 14,386,917 downwards.
GAAAAAGCAAAGGCATGGCATTAGGGACAGGGTAGTCAAGTAGGAATGACATAACGTAGATTGTGCTTACCTTTGGCCTCAGAGGGTGTGCACTTCAAGTCACTTGGATCTGAATTCAGAATCTGAAATTTAATTAATCATCAATGAAAAAGGCACGTTTATCCATGAATCGGACCATCAGAAGCGGGTTAGCAACGGCAAATTGAAGAGAACGTTGAATAAGAACCTGATGGAAATTCAGCATCGTAAGGTGTGACAAATGCTGTCTCGAGAACTGACCCAACAGATCGCATCCTTTACCAGTTCAGTACATTTCAATCAAAACAGAATGATAAGGGAATGTGAATAACTTGCCTTTCAGAAATGTGTTTCTGAACAATAATTCCTTCAGGAATATAATTTTAGTCCTGCGTTTTATTTGGGCTTGCCAAATATTTTGTGCTTCCGAGTTCTGTGAATACCATCCCTCCACGTTGAGAATCAAAATAGCTCCAATCGGGAAAAACCCAAATTGTATCTTTGAGGCTGTGCTGATATTTCACTGAGTTGTAAAACATTGCAGAAAACTTACAGAGAAGCTGTGGTCATAGAGGCATAGAGTGATAGAGACGTAGAGCACAGAAACAGGCACTTCGGTCCTATTCATCCATGCCAACCAGATATCCCAACATAATCTGACACTTGGCCCATATCTCTCTAAACCCTTCCTATTCATATACTCATCCAGATGCCTTTTAAATGCTGTGATTGTACTAGCCTCCACCACTTCCTCTGGCAGCTCATTCCATAGACGTACCATCCTCTGCATGAAAAAGTTGCCCCTCAGGTCCCTTTAAAATTCTTCCCCTTTCACCCTAAACCTATGCCCTCTAGTTCTGAACTCCCCAACCCCAGTGAAACGACCTTGACTGTTTGTCCGATCCATGCCCCTCATGATTTTATAAACCTCTATAAGGTCACCCCTCAGTCTCCGACGCTCCAGGGAAAACAGCCCCAGCCTCTTCAGCCTATCCCTGTAGCTCAACTCCTGCAACCCTGGCAACATCCTTGTAAATCTTTTCTGAACCCTTTCAAGTTTCACAACATCCTTCTGATAGGAGGGAGGCCAGAACTGTGCATGCGGTATTCCAAAAGCTGGAAGAACGCAGCAAGCCAGGCAGCATCCTGAAGAAGGGTTACACCCGAAACATTGACTTCTCTGCCTCCTGATGCTGCCTGGCCTGCTGTGTTCTTTCAGCCTCCTACTGTCTATTATCATCCTTACCTGGTCTGGCCTAAATGTAACTCCCGCTTCACTGCAATGTGATTGCCTCTTAACTGCCCTCTGGGTAATACTCTTTGCCCTAACTGGTGAAGCCCACCTCCCATGAATGACTACTTTTAAAGGAAGAGAGTTTTAACCTTGTACTGTATGTTTGAACCAGCCTTGACTACCTCAGCAGTGTCATTTTACTGCCTGACATGAAGTAGATACTAGAGTTTCTAAATATGGCCTATAACTTGTTTTCCATTTTATTTAAAGTCTAAACATGGAGATTATTAAGTCTTTTGTTTTTGTCTCCTTGGCATGTTGTAGTTTCCGAAAGTCAAACCTTTTATTGGGATGTATTGTCTGCGAAGCTGTAGGTTGACAGAACAAAAGGTTCTAAAAAGTTTAAACACAGGATTGGAGAGAGCTGCTATTGTTACAACTGATGACCTACTTGCAATTGGAATCATTCACTCAACCTTCAAAATGCGATGTAAAACTGAACACAACCTAACTACTTTGATGATGATGATTAGGTTCCCTGCAGTGTGGAAATTGGCCCTTCGGCCCAACCAGTCCATACCGACCCTCTAAAGAGTAACCCACCCAGACCCATTTCCCTCTGACTAATGCACCTAACACTATGAGGCAATTTAGTATGGCCAATTTACCTGGCCTGTACATCTTTGGACTGTGGGAGGAAATCAGACCACCCGGAAGAAACCCACACAGACTTGTTGTATAGGATGCTCTTCATATCACTGCCACCAATTAAAATCATGTTATAACGCAATATTCAACCAGTTATTTATTTCTTGTGGGCAACAGCATAGAGGCCATCCATATTAGATAGTCACCCAAAATCAAATAGGAAGTTTGAAAGAAACGCCTTCATCCAAAGAATGAAGAGAATGTGAAATGCACTCCGACAGGAAGCAGCTGAATGAGGAGGAATTTCAGGAGAAACTGGAGAAGTGTAGGAGGGAAAATGATAGATTTAGATGAGAAAAAAATGAGAGACGTCTCGAATGAATCAAATAGCCTGTCTCTGTGCCGTACATCCTTTCCAATGTGATTCCATGTGAGTTCTAGTATTGCCTGACACTCCAGTCCCACAGCTATGCATGTCCTGGTTTACAGTCTCAATACTGTTTCATATGGAAGCAGGTAGGGGGCACTACGCTAACCTTGCTGTCGCCCCTCATACTCAGCAACACTCACTGTGAGCCGGCCTCATCTCACAAATCAATTCTTCCAGCTCTTTGTGTAATAGGTTCTGTTCACCCTACGCTGAATTACTTTATAGGACACCTTGCGAAGTCAGGCTATTCGTGGAGGACTGATCATAACCCCCCCCCCCCTCAGCTTGGAACAAACACACATAGACATTAGGTTTCACTGCAGCTTTAACAAAGGAGGGTTTAAACGTTAGAACCATCTAGAGGAAGACAAATACCAACGCAGAATGTCCAAAAGCTTCAGGAGCTGAAATTGGCCGTCCAGCCCACTGCTCCGTCATTCAATAAGATCATGGTGTGAAGTCTTCAAATCCACTTTCCTGCCTTTACCCTATAACACTGATTCCCTTATCAATTAAAATCTGTCCATCTCAGCCTTGAACACTCTTAACAACTCAGCTTTGACAGCCCTCTGCAGTAAGGAATTCTACAGATTCACTATACTCTGAGTCATCTCAATGGATGACCCCTTATTGTGAGATGATATCCTCTGGTCCTGTGTTCTCCCCCCACAACGGGAAACAACCTTCCCTCACCCACCCTGTCAACTCCCGAAGAATCTGAGATGTTTCAATAAGGTCGTCACTCATTCTTCTAAATCCCAATGAGGGCCAGCCCGACCTACTCAACCTCTCATAATTTGCAAGACTTCCATTATAAAGTTGTAAATCAGATTTTCTCAATCAAGTGGGTCAGTTATAGCAGACACATTACAAAGCACATTCCAAAAGGCTTTGAAGTGACAGTGTCACATCAAATTGAGCTTTGCATTCAGATAGAACCAGACCAAACAGGAACAGATAAAAATGTAAAATAACCTGCAAAGTTTCAGTTGGGAGTGCCATAAAATATTCATGGGTTTCATTTCACTTTGGCTGGTGACACAAAATAAGTCAATTCAACTTGACTGCCTGTGAGACACCTGACCAATCTCCTCACTATCAATGTCAATGGAAGAAGAATAGGAGATAACATAATAGGCACACAAGTTACCCACAGAGTTTCAGGGAAGTTTGGTAATGAGGTCAGCAAATGCCTGAAAGGTGTGATGTATGAACCATCAACTCAGGGGTCTTTGGTCTGCCCAAAACTTGCTGGTCTTCAGGACAAGGAGTTGACACCAACTGAGTGTTGCAGACTGGCATATTCCAAGGTCCAGGAGTATGTGCTGATGAATGCACTAAAGCTTAAGGCAGCTGCCACCAAGGTGCGGTGGGGAGAGAACACTGCTGCTAAAAGTAAATGGGTGTTCATTCAGTTACTGAACCCTCCCAGTGCCTCAACTACATGTAAATGTGGCCTTGTACAAGTCAGAGTTGTCTTTAATTTGTTGGACAGAGTCAAACTCCAATGTTTGTTTGTTTTCTTCATATGCTTCTGTCCAGAACCAAACTGCTTCACAATGTATGTATATATATTTTGTATGAATAAGGTATATTTTTGAAATTAAACAAAAATGAGATACTGGAGTCAGGGCAAATCAAGGCAATAGTGAGGGCATGATCTTTGGGAACTGGGCCAACCAATCCTTCATCCCCCTCATCGTTATGACAGATCACCTGAAGGTGATGGGAATGTGGTTCGGAGGGGCTTGGGTGTGCACAAAAACTTGAGGCTCCTTCTCTCTATTGTACATGGTGCAGGGCTGTCCCTTCCACTTCACCTGGAGATTTAAGATGAACCATGGCTGCAGGGATTCCATGTACAAAACTCTGGATAAGGGGGGAAGAACATACGCAATGCTGCCCTCACCCTGATGGCCACCTTTATGGGCTGCTGCATCCACCTGTGCGTAGACCCTTGGCACACAAACACAAGTCTCACTATGTATTGAGGTTCTACCTGACCCCCTGTTGTGAAGGATGGGACTGGCCTCGTTGCCACTGAATGCTCCAAGTAGTTAGACCATTCCATATCACCTGTGGAGAAATTTGGGGAGAAACACCTTTGACCATAATCCATCAGAAAGTGGTCAGCGGATAGAGTCCTCAAGACCTCGCGGGAAAGGGAGAGGGTAGATCCTGTCATGTGGTTCCCTGAGCAGACTGTCAAAACCATTTGGCGGAATGCCTCATCACCGTAACTTTCCAACATGCACCAAGACATCACTTGGCCAGTGGTGAGAAGCTCTGAGATCCTTCCTGTATGCCTGGTCAGTCTGTGCCACAGCTACTGCCCTCAAAGTGGCTGTGGGGTGGGGAGGGAGGTGGGATAGACTGTAACACACCTCCTTTTGAAATGTGCCTTTGCAAAGGAAGTCTGGAGAAAGATGCAGTGGTTTTTATTGAGGTTCGCCCCGAGCAGCTCTGTGACGCAGGACTCTGTGCTGTACGGTCTGCTCCCCGGGACGCACATGCAAACAAACATTGACTATGCCTGAAGGACCATCAACTCGGTGGAAGACACTTTTGGCCTGCCTGAAAGATATTGGTCGACAAGAACAAGGAGTTGACCCCAATCGAGTGTTGTAGACTGGCACATTCCAAGGTTCAGAATTACATGCTGAGGGATGCACTGAAGCTTGGGGCAGCTAACACCAAGGCACAGTGGGGAAAGACCAATGTCTAACATCTTTCTGATGAAGTACAATGAGGGTCCGTTCAGTTATCAGATCTTCCCTATGCCCCAAATGCATGTAAATATAGGATTGTATAACCAAGAAATGCCTTGGGTGTGTTTGTTCGACATTTGTAAAGATTGTGTACAGGATTCAACTGCTGTAGTGGCTGTGTGATGTATTTTTATGAATAAAATATACTTTTGAATTGAAAAAGAAGTGTGAGGCACTCTCTCTGTTGTTGTACATAATGCAGGTCTGGCCCATTCCCAGAACCTGAGCCATCTTCCACTAGATAAGTAAGCAAAGGTTGGACAGGTGGAGGGTGTTATGAAGATGTGGGTGTGTGAATTTGTCCATTTTGGCTGGAAGAATTAAAAAAGCATTATACTAGACTCATAGAGTCATATAGCACGGTCCCAGACCCTTTGATCCAACCAGTCCATGCCAACCATAATCCCAAACTAACCTAGTCCCACCTGCCTGCACCTGGCCCATATCCCCCCAAACATTTCTCATTCACATACTTATCCAAATGTCTTTTAAACATTGTAATTGTACCTGCATCCACCACTCCCCCCTGGAAGTTAATTCAACATACAAACCACTCTCTTTGTGTAAAACAATTGCCCCTCATGCCTTTTTTAAGCCTTTCCCCTCTCACCTTAAAAGTACACTCCCTAGTCTTGAAATCCCGCACCCTAGGAAAAAGACACCTGCAATTCATCTTATTTATATCTGTTATATTTTTATAAACCTCTATAAGGCTACCCTTCAACCTTCTACACTCCAGTCAAAAAGGTCCCAGCCTATCCAGCCTCTCCTTATAACTCAAACCCTCCATCCTGGCAACATCCTGGTAAATCTTTTCTGAACCTCTCCAATTCAATGATATCCTGTCTAGAGCCTGGTAACCAGAACTATATACAGTACTCCAGAAGATGTCTCTCCAATATCCTATACAACCTCACATGACGTCCCAACTCTTATACTCAAAGGTCTGAGCAATGAATGTAAGCGTGTTAAATGCCTTCTTAACCACCCCGTCTACATGTGACGCAAAGGTCAAAGAATTATGTACATGAACCCCTAGGTCACTCTGTTCTACAACACTATCCAAGGGTCTACTTTTAATTGTGTAAGTCCTGCCCATGTTTGTTTTACCAAAATTCAATAACTTGCATTTATCCAAATTAAACCCCAACTGCCACTCTTCAGCCCATTGACCCAATTGATCAAGATTTCTTTGTAATCTTAGATAACCTTCTTCACTGTCCCACCAATTTTGGTGTTATCTGCAAACTTACTAATCACACCTTCTCCATTCTCATTTAAATCATTTCTATAAATGATAAATGAAAGTGGATTCAGCACCAATCCCTGTGGAACACAGCTGGTAAAAGGTCTTCAGTGTGAAACACAACCCTCCACCACCACTCTCTGCCTCCTGCTGTTAAGTTAAAAATCGCAACACCAGGTTATAGTCCAACAGGTTTAATTGGAAGCTCTAGCTTTCGGAGCACTGCTCCTTCATTAGGTGGTTGATGAAGGAGCAGCGCTCCGAAAGCTAGTGCTTCCAATTAAACCTTTTGGACTATAACTTGGTGTTGTGTGATTTTTAACTTTGTACACCCCAGTCCAACACCGACTCCTCCAAATGCTGCTGTTAAGCCAATTTTGTATCCAATTAGCAAGCTCACTCTGAATCCCATGTGATCTAACTTTACTAATTAGGCTACCAAATGGAACCGTGTCAAAAGCTTTACTAAAATTCAAGCAACATGCCTCCCCCCTTTCCCCAAAATATGCCAGATACCAAGCAGATTAGGATACTGAGTGTCATCTAGCTGGGCCAACAATTATTGTTGTGGGACCAGAGTCACACATAGACCAAACCAGATAAGGAGAGCAGTTTTCTTCCTTAAAGCACATTAATGAACCAGATGGATTTCTCCAATAATGGTTTTATTAGGGTCTTAATCCCAGATTTTGCATTGAATTCAATTTCAACCATATGCCATAGTGGGATTGAACCCGGAACATTATCTGGCTCACTGGATTAGCAGTCCAGTGACACTACCACTAGTTCATCATCACCCACAAGAAGCACTTTCTAGGTCATTTTAGGGTTAATCATGTTGTTGTGGGCCAGACCAAGGAAGCAGATTTCCTTCCCGAGAGGGTATCAACAATAATTGATGATAGTCACCAAGACCCAGACTAAATCACAATTTCTAGATTAGATTAGATTACTTACAGTGTGGAAACAGGCCCTTCGGCCCAACAAGTCCACACCGCCCCGCCGAAGCGTAACCCACCCATACCCCCACATCTACCCCTTACCTAACACTATGGGCAATTTAGCATAGCCAATTCACCTGGCCTGCACATCTTTGTGACTGTGGGAGGAAACCGGAGCACCCAGAGGAAACCCACGCAGACACGGGGAGAACGTGCAAACTCCACACAGTCAGTCGCCTGAGGCGGGAATTGAACCCGGGTCTCAGGCGCTGTGAGGCAGCAGTGCTAACCACTGTGCCACCGTGCCGCCAATGATTAATTCATTGACATTAAGCTGCCATGGTGGAATTTGAACCCACGACCCCAAAGCACTGTCCTGACCATCTGGATCACTGGGCCAGTGACACTGCCACTGAGCCATCATCAGCTCACACTCTGAGAGCCTCTAAACTAGATCTTAAGGACCCATGCCTGTCGGCAGTACTCACAGTGTACTTGGCTTGGTCTGCTTCTTCAGCGTTTGCGATGAGTATTTTAGAATCTGGTTCAAACTCGAAAGGTTCCCATGACCTTTTGAATTTGAGTCGTTGGGGTCTCTGACATTGTTGATGCAGGGTCACTGTATTACCTTCGACACGGAGCCCGAACCGTGTCCACCTTTTGACCCTGGCTGGCACCTTGAAGGAAATTGCTTTTCTGGAAGCATCCAAGTATGGTGGGGTGTAATAAAGTTCAATGTGCTGAATGTCATCTTCCACTGGGGATAACTTAACTCCGAGATTAATGACCTTCCCAGAAGAACCCACCACCGCAAAGATCACTCCGCCATTCAGATTGGTTTGCTTCAGGGTGACTAGGATAGCGAAATCTTTGTAAAATGGCTCTGGAAAGACGGTTTGAATTGAGTGCGGTGTGGGGGTGAAATCCTTGTGGAAGTTAAGCCCAGTTTTCCCACCCAGTCCTTCCATCTTGGAGACATCTGGAGAGCCTTCAGGAACCAGACTGAGCAGATTGATGTTCTCCTGTAGTTCAATACCTGAAAGATAAATATCATATTTAGTGAGTGTGTGAGGGAAAGAAGCAGTGTTTTAATAAAACTTTCTAACCTCCCTCTTCCTAGATTTTATAGATAAGAAACTCGGGGCAGGCAGAAGAGCATTGAAATTGTAGATTTCCCTGATAGCACAGCTCAGTACTGTAAAAGCAGAAGGATAAATTGCAAGATATGCAAGCAAATCAATGTTCTGGTTTTAATGTGGTATAAAGAATCATATAAGGCAGCACTTAATGCCCTTCCAAGTCTAACAGTGGAGTGCACTGTTAATCAATCGATTGTCCTGTGTTTGATTATACGAGTCTGTTTATTATTGATAATCATGCTTGGTTAGTTAAGCCTGACTGCTGTCTTAGAAAAAAAGTTACCTGTAAAGTTGCTGGAAGCCAGAACAGTAAGCCTGAAGTAGACATCTTAAAGCATTGCAGAGCTCACTTTGTAAATAAAATTCCCACACATGTGGAACTGGATAGGTGGATGGGTAACACATGATCTCTGCATCGATTCAGTTACAAACTGCATAATATATCATGGAACCTTCCTACTTCTACTACAATTATTTTTTTTTAATTCTTCAATAGTATATGGGTGTCACTGGCTAGACCTACATTTATTGCCCATCTCCAAATATCCAATATGGAGTCAAGAATCAACCACATTGCTGTAGGCCTGGAGTCACATGTAGACCAGATAGCTACCGAACGGGCATTAGTGAATAAGATGGACTTTTAACAAACACTGTTGACATGGTCACAATTAGGTTAGCTTTTTAATCTCCTATTTTTAATTAATTCAAATTTCATCAACTGTCATGGTGGGATTTGAATCCATTTTCCCAGAGCATTAGTTAAGGAGTCTGGATTACTAACCCACTGCCATTACCACGACACCACTATCTTCCCAATGCTGGGGTGGATGACTTGCACACAGCCCTCCAGTGGGCAGAGGCCCATCATGTGACCTGTGTTAGGCATATGAGGGTTTCCCACACAGCAAAGCCCTGTCCAGGTTATCCACAGGCTCCTGTTGGAGCCATTCCCTTGTTCATGGATGCTCACTGCCTACCTGAGGAATTCTGGGTCAGGAGACAGGGGCACAAATGTTTAGTGAGGGCTTTCCTTCTTCCTTGACTGCTGACCTCCCCTCCTCTGCTCCTCCATGAACATTGTCCCACCATCCCCATCAGCGGCTGAGATGTCTCCTCAACTCTGTCCCTCTGGCGTGTTCATTATCATCAACAGCCACTGTTCCTGTTGGTACTACCAAGCAATCCACTGCCTTTTACTGGACAGCAGCCCAGGCCAGTGGGGGACACCTGATCCTGGGGAGGACATCTTGCCTTTTGAGAGGATTGTTTAATACAATGAGTCTGCTCAAATTGAGGACAGACTCAGTGATCTGCCCAGTCTCCAGTCATTACCTCATCACCTCTGTAATTATTGTCTATCACCATTCAATTTGCAAAACACAAAATAGTCCATTTACTGCTGTGATTTTTGAAAAAAATTCCTAACCTCCCTCTTCCCAGATTTTATAGAAAAGAACAGAAGAAATTGTAGCCATTTAGCCCCTCGAACTTCTTCCAATCCTTAAAGTCAACATCTTACTCAACCATCCACATTATCTCCATATCCTTTCATTTTCTTAGCATCCAAACATTTATCAATTTCCTACCGTGAATATACTCAGGACCTGAGCATCCCAGTTGTCAAGTTATAAAAATCCAAAGGTTCATAAGCCTTTGAGTGAAGTCTTTACCTCCTCATTTCAGTCCTTAATGGCCACCCCCACCCACCCCTTGCATACTGAACCATGTGACCCTTGAATTGAGACTTCATGGACAGCCCAGACATCCTCACAACATGAACTGTACCAAATGCCTGAAGAGTTTTACATGTCACTTCTCAATTCTAAGGCTGCTTGGCCTAAAATACTCAAACTCCCCTCGTAGGACCATTCCCTCATCCCAGGTATCAGTCTTTGTTGGACTTCTTCCAGGTCAAGTTACTAAAGATGGATATTTTCTAATCAACCCGATAAAGGAAGTTATTACACACCTCTGGGGCATGTGGGACCTAAACGCAGGTCTCCTGGCTCAGAGGGAGGGACACTACCACTGTACCATGAGAGCCCCAACATCACTGAGCTTATAATCTCACTCAAGGCATTATGATCTTACGAAGACAGGTGATGACAAACCCCTTTCTTTCATTATTTGTCATTATTAGGGAAGTAAATTGCTGTAACATAGCTGGTTCCTGTCCGAACACCGACTTTGTGCTAATTCTGGAGAGCTGCCGGCAGGTAGTATTGGATCAGTTTCTGGCCAAGGTGACTGATGGAAATGGAAGTTGATGAAGCTGTTCCCTCAACCCAACACCTGCCCCTTCATTACTCTTCACCCCCTATTCCCCCACCCCCAATAGACTTGCTCCCCTGTATCAGGAACTACAACATAAAGGCACCTTCAGTGAACATTTTCATTTCCATTCGCCCACTCACGTGACCATTGCCTGACTATAAGTCTTGAGAATGAGTGCCAGTACGTTATCTATTTGCACAGGCCAGGAGCACAATTGGGCCACATCTGTCCTTCAAACACACTGTACGCTTTCTCTCTAGTCCTTTCCTACTTCACTCCTCATGTGAGAGTTTGACTTTGCAGTTACAGTCTGAAGGTTGGATTTATGCATTTTGGAAAAGAAACATTAAAGGAAATAAGATTCCAGAGCAACATACACCCAAATCAATTTTCCCAAAAACATCTTTCGGGTATGGGCTTTCGGGTATGGGTTTTGTTGACGACAACAACTTGGGTTTATGAAGCACCTTTAATGTAGTAATTTAATGGAGACATTTTCAGAGAACTGTTTGACATCAGACCACCTCAGCAGATATTAAAGGGGTAACTAAAAGTTTGGGATGAAGATCAGGTTATAAAGAGAGAGAGAGAGAGAGAGAGAAATGCAGAGAGGTTGAGAAGGATATTCTAAACTGTGGGGTCTAGTGAACTGCAGCCACTGACGTAAAATAGCAAGAGCAACATTTATTCCCAGCCCCATGGCTGGGTGTAGTGGCCACTTCAGAAGTGTGAGACTGGAGTCACATGTTGACGAGACCATGTATGGACTGTACGTTTTTCAACAGGGTCTAAATACCACCCTGGAGAAGATAAAGACTTTGGATTTAAAATGTCAGGTTTCTGAAAGTCACTCAGTCGGTGGACTGGACTGAACTGGAGATGTTATGACTAATCCCAGCCAACAACCTTGTGTAAGGAGATAATCACAGTCTTTGGTATTTCATTTGCTGTTGTATACACAGAATAATGTATTTTATCATAAGAAGAAACCTGATATATTAGACCTTAGAATACAAAGAAATTTGAAGGGAAGGTTCAGAAAGCCCAGGGGGCAACTTTCTTAAGTATCTGCCAATTCCTCATGATAAAAGTCCTTGCCTATCTAAGGGTGCATTAACACTCCAACAATATCATTGGTACAAAATGGTTTAGCTTTGCATCTAGTTCCACTACAGTGGTCACGTTAATCCAGGTTCAAGGCTCAGTTTATTTTGGGAACAAGGCAGAGTACAATTCTCTGGAGGAAGGAATTCAGGAACACCTGGGCGGTCTGTTAGAATAATCAAAGTCAAGATTAGAGTATTGCTGGAAAAGCACAGCAGGTCAGGCAGCATCCAAGGAGCAGGAAAATCGATGTTTCGGGCAAAAGCCCTTCATGATCATTCAGGCTTTTACCTGAAACGTCAATTTTCCTGCTCCTCGGATGCTGCCTGACCTGCTGTGCTTTTCCAGCACCACACTAATCTTGACTCTGATCTCCAGCATCTGCAGTCCTCACTTTCACCCTGTTCGAATAATTAAGCCTATCAGCTCCATTTACAAAGTGTGTGCTATCAGCTGGCAACTTGTCCTAATTTTAGTGTGCAACTGAATGAGGAAATGGGTCGGGGGGTCCTCACTCCTTTTCTCCATTTGAAAAATTAGGGGGAAGAGGACCAGTTTCAAGGGGCAATGTTGCACATCTGGGTTACACATGGTGCCGTATTGATAAAGACCTAAGGTGCACGTAACCGTTTCGGTAAAAGCTGCTTTACCCGTCTGACCAACTACATTTAATGTCGCATTAAGATTTGCAGCAAGCTTTGCCATTTGAAGGTTTCCAAAGCTCTTGATTCAAGCACTATTATTCCCAACAGATCAATTGAGTGATTATCTGGGCACAGCAGCGTCTGCAAGTTAAAAACAAAAGAAGTGAATTCAAGGGGAAACTTCCTGATAACAGATAGTTGACATGAGTCTCTTGAAGGAGCCATAATAATCATCCATGTGGTGAAAATGCAAGAAGAGGCCAAGACTGATAACAGCTCCAGATAGTGTGTCTGGCTAAATAGATTAGGAAGGAAATGAAGGCAAAAGCAAGACAGGGAGCCAGACTCTATGTCTCAGACAACAAAATCAATCTTGAGATGGAAAACCATTTGACCAGATTGACTCTCCATCTGGAAAACCTTACAGAGCTCCTCTCCCACCTTCACTCCCCGCTCCCTATCAGACCATTCAACTTCCAGTTAATTGAGTGTCACTCCAGCCTCTATTCCAAAGTGTTGATCTCTCAGCTTCAAATGTGTTTCCTGATTTCAGCTGAAATTTTACCTTTAATCAGTTGGAATCTATTTTGTTCTTTAAGTTAAAGTGATTCATCATGAAGCAAGGTCCCAGAGTCACTGTTTAATATGTTACATTTTCCTAAGGTGCATCATCACTGGCAAACTAAATTTGCTTCCTTATAATCATGACCAGTCCCTTACGCTGTATTAGAATAGACAGATGCCTACAGTGCGGAAACAGGTCCTTTGGCCCAACAAGTCCACACTGATCCTCTGAAGAGTAAACCACCCAGGCCAATTCCTCTACTATCCTATATTTACTCCTAACCTCCACATCCCTGAACACTATGGGCAATTTAGCATGGCCAAATCACATAACCTGCACATCTTTGGATTGTGGGAGGAAACTGAAGCACCCAGAGGAAACCCACACAGCCACCTGGAGAATGTGCAAACTCCACACAGACAGTTGCCTGAGGCTGGAATCGAACCCAGGTTTCTGGTGCTGTGACACAGCAGTGCTAACCACTGGGCATTCGTACCATCCCGGCCGCAATTGGGAAACTTTACGTCTTCAATATGGTATTATACATCACTGACATAAAAACATATGTTGTGGTTCTGTGTGCACCGGATCATCAATGCCACTCACAGGAATCAGATCCATTAGAGAGAAAGAAAAGGACAACCAACTCCCATTCCTAGACGTGATGGTACAGAGAACACCGAACGAAGAATTCACCACAAAGATATACAGGAAAGCCACACACACAGACCAAGTCCTAAACTACGAAAGCAACCACCCCAACACACACAAAAGAAGTTGCATCAAGACACTATTCAAAAGGGCCACAACACACTGCAATACACCAGAACTGCAAAAAGAGGAAGAAGAACACCTCTACAATGTATTCGCCAAAAACGGATACCCCCGCAATTTCATCAACAGATGCCTAAGGGAAAGACAACGGAACGAGGACATGCCGCAACCCAAAGGACTAGCCACACTACCATACATCAGGAGCATTTCTGAACTGACAGCCAGACTACTGTGACCACTAGGACTCATAACAGCACACAAACCAACAGCCAGTCTCAGACAACAACTCACCAGGACAAAGGACCCAATACCCAGCATGAGCAAAACCAACGTAGTGTACAAAATCCCATGCAAGGACTGCACAAAACATTACATAGGACAAACAGGAAGACAGCTAATGATCCGTATCCATGAACACCAACTAGCCACGAAACGACACGACCAGCCATCCTTAGTAGCCACACACACAGATGACAGGCAACATGAGTTCGGCTGGGACAACACTACTATTATAGGACAAGCCAAACAGAGAACAGCCAGGGAATTCCTAGAGGCATGGCACTCATCCACTGATTCAATCAATAAGCACATCGACCTGGACCCAATATACTGGCCACTGCAGCGGACAGCTGGAACTGACAACCGGAAGCGGCAGATTCAAACCACTACAAATGCCAGAGGAAAGATCACAGAAGCGCTTCACAGGAGGCTCCCAAGCACTGAGGATGTCACCTAGACAGGGGACGAAACGTCTGCAACACAAATTCCCAGCTCGGCGAACAGAACCACAACAACGAGCACCCGAGCTACAAATCTTCTCCCAAACTTTGAATAAAAATATAGACTGATTACTGCTCAGCCTATTGGTAAATGCAGCTTTGGTGGCTTTCAGATGTAAAGGAGGAGGAATTTCATCAATTGCCAAAACTATCATGTAGCCTTAAACAGTAAAAACCAGAAATTTCTGGAGAAACACAGCAGGTCTGGCAGCATCTGCGGAGAGGTCCAATTCTGAAGAAGGGTCACTGGTCCAAAAATATTAAATTTGCTTTCTCTCCACAGATGTTGCCAAACCTGCTGAGTTTTTCCAGCAATTTCTGGGTTCTTTTTGTGATTTCTAAATCTCTTTGATGTGTTTGGTTAACCTCAAGCATTAATCTCCTTAGACAGCACCTTCCAAACCCACGATTGCTTCCATCTAGAAGGACAAGGGCAGCATGTACATGGGAACATCACCCCCTGCAGATTCCCTTCCAAGTCATTTACCATCCTGATTTGGAAATGTATCGCTGTCCCTTCATGGTCACTGGGTCCAAAATCCTGGAACTCGGTTCCGAGCAGCACAGAGAATGTAGCTATGATAATTGGAAATCAGCAGTTCAAAAAGGCAGCTCACCCTGCCCTTTTCAAGGGCAGCTGGGAATAGACAATGACAGTTCAGCCAGCCAGCAATGCAAACATCAATGAACAACCTTTTAGAAGTCTCTGGGAGAAGTCTCAGCGTCCGTTGAGGAACACAAATATGTTGTTGCAGAGAATATGTGGCAAGTGTTGGATGGGTGCAGTTCTAGTAACACTCAAGGAAACCAAGAATATCCGGGTCAAAGCAGCCTCTTTGATCACAATCCAATCCATCACCTTAAAGATTCACTCTGTCTTCCACCAGCGTGCGGTGGCAGCATTGCGTACCAACTACAAGATGTACTGCAGCATCTCACCAAGGCTCTTTCTCATGTACCTTCCAAACATATGGAAGGATAAAGGCAGCAGATACATGGGAATACCACCAGCTGACAAATTCCCCTCTAAGTCACTCACCATCCTGACTTGGAAGATATGTCGCTGTTTCCTCACTGTCATTCAATCAAAATCCTGGAACTTCCTTCTTCGCAGCACTGTGGATGGTCCTACATCAGGTGGACTTTAACAGTTCAAGAAGACAACTCACTATCACCGATTAGGGATCAGCAATAAACATCAGTCTAGCCAGTAACTCTTACATCTCAAGAATGCATAAAATAGATAAATACATATTGACCACCTGGCTTGCCAAAGCCTTGTCAGGTTTGAAGATGCTAATACTTAATGTTGTTTCGTTTTCACTTTGCATAGTTCAAGGCTGAGATAGACAGGGTTTTAATCTTTAGGGGATCTAAGGGGAAAAGGCAGGAAAATGGTGTTGAGGATTATTGGATAAACTATTGAATGGTCAAACGGCCTTGCTAGGCCAAATGGCCTACTCCTCCTCCTACATCTTATGATTTTACACTTCGATATAACTCAAGGAGGTCAAATAATACTCATTCCCCACCTTGCTCTTTCTTGGGGATTCTTTCATATTTTGTGTGGTTTGCATATTCCATCCTTTTTGCTGTCAACTTCACTCAGTGGTCAAAGTTAAAAATCACACAACACCAGGTTATAGTCCAATAGGTTTATTTGGAAGACTAGCTTTCAAAGCGTTGCTTCTTCATCTGATCCTGATGAAGGAGCAGTGCTTTGAAAGTTAGCACTTCCAAATAAACCTGTTGGACTATAACCTGGTGTTGTGTGATTTTTAACTTTGTCCACCCCAGTCCAACACCGGCATCTCCACATCATCAGTCAGTGGTAGCAATTTTATCTCTTCCAGCTTCTGGATTCAAGTCTCACTTAAACACAAAATCTGCAGTTGAGACATCCTTTAATTAATTTATTACTCATGGACAAGATGAAATCCGTGACCCAGAAGTGTAAAAGTCCAATTATTTTAAATATGGTGAGATCTTGGAGGATAATGAGGCTAGACGAGGGCATTGGTCTAAGAATTCGCCATTTACCCTGTTGGGGGGGAGCCCAAGGATTTTAACCTGGGGCAATTGACTCTAGGTTTGAGGCATGGGAGAATAAGGGAATCTCTGGGAGACTTATTCGAAGGGGAGGTCCTGATGTCATTTAGTCAGTTAAATCAGAAATATGGATTGTCTAATAGGGACCTTTTCTGATACTTCCAGATAAGGGACTATATACAGAGGAAGACCACACTCCTGGTCCAATGTTTCAAATCAGACATGGAGAGAAGAACACTCCAGTGTACGGGTACTTTTTCACTCAGTACTTTATATCATTTACAGAAAGGTCACGCCCTGGGGGACATGGAAGGACCCTATAGGACATGGAATCGAGAGTTAGGATATTTCATAGGAGGTATGGGAAGACATCTGGGGGAATGTAAGGAAAATCGCAGTATGTAACAGAGCGCAGGCCATGCAATTGAAGATCTTACACAGGGCTCATATGGTGCCAGAGAGGCTAGCTAAGGAGTGTCACCAGGGTGTCCCAAGTGTAACATTAGTACAGGCACTCTTACACACTGCTACTGGTCCTGTTGTAAGATCCAGAGGTACTGGAGTGCTATAGTATGGGAGTTAAAGGTTATCCTGGGGATAGAAATTAATGTGGATCCGGTATTTCTTCTTTTGGGGTTGCCAAATTTGCCCTCTCTGGGGAAACACGGGAAGAGATTGTGTAACATTCTTACCCATTGTGCGAGGAAGAACATTCTGGTGAATTGGACATCACAAAAATGACAAATTCTTATGGGGTGGTGTAGGCTGGTGATGGGGCATCTCCCCCAAGACTACCTCACAAAGACGGTGCATCACAAAATGGAACAGTTTTACACGACGTGGTGGTCCTTTTTAAATTATATTGTTGCAGATTTACCAGCAATATTAATTAGGGCCGTGGTATAGCCATGGGAATCAGTATGGGAGCCTTTGGGGCCCCGGGAGGATAAGACTGGGAGAAAAAGAATTCAGGTACCATAGGTGGTTCTCCCAGGGATGGGAGCCTCAGTGGAAGTGTAATGACTGAGATAGAATAAAGTAGTGAGATATTATTTAATTTAAATTATTTGAATTTAGTTTAAGTTAGTATTTATTTAATATGTTTGTAGTTTAGTTTAAGTTAATTAGATATGTTTGTTCTGGTAGAATAGTAGGCCGTTTATTAACAATCGAACTGTATTACAGCTTTTCTTGTACTGCCATTTTTTCTGTATTGATGGTGTTATTCTTTTTCTTTGTACATAAATGTTTTGTAAAAGATATTTTAGTGCAGTTTACTGTCACTGATTAAGGTTGGCACACAAGGAGACTACTCAGTTCATCATGTCGATACCAGCCCTTTATCAAGCAATCCCTTCAGTCCCATTTTCCCCATTTTAACTCCTTAATTCTGCAAACTTATTTCCCTCAAATGACCAACCAATTTCTTTTTGAAATCATCAAGGCAGCCTTTTGCACGTGTTATAATGAATTTCCGTTTGCCTGTTCAGATTGATGGAGAGTCTAGCATCACTTTTCCAGGGAAAACATATGGGGTCCTTGTCAATATTGATCCCTGAAGTCACATTAGCAACACAGGCCCTTTTCATTCTTCAGCATCTTTAACAATACTGGGACCAAAAGTCATATTCATCAAGAGGCTTCAGACAAATCTTCAAATCAACACTTCATCAAAAACCAGGATGACAACAACAAGGGAGTCAAAGACTTCAGAAGAGAAAAGAAAGGATGGAAATTGGAGATGGAAATCTGTTTGGCCTTTCTTCAGACTTTTGGGACAGTTCATCATCTCAAAAGGTTACTGTATAATTTAACAGCTTCACTTATTTTTCAGGGGCTTTATTTTGTGGTTATTTGCCCCTGTCATTGTTTCTTTGAGGTTTAATTTTTATCAGTCTATACTGGTGAGGTCTAGAGGGTTTGACAGGATCAAGTAAGTGTAGAAAAGAATCATCCAGCCCTTTCCTCGGAGATGGTGATGTCCAAAATCTGGCTCAATAGACTCTCTATGCTTCACATTTCCTTTCCTAACCTTCTGACAAGATTCACACAAGTCACTGAGTGGATGAGATAGTCCTTACTTGATAAAGTGCCACACACAGACTAGTGAGAAAAGTTAAAATCTATGGAGTAAAAGGGATAATAGTAACATGGATATAAAACTGGCTGACAGTTCATGGGGAACAGTTGTGCCTTTGGACAGAAGAAAGGTTTTTGGTGGTGTTTGCCAGGAGCTGGTGTTAGGTGCATTCTCTTCCCCAGACAAGCATGGCCATTGGTTATTTTTAAGACTAAGTTAGATCGATTCTTGATTGTCAAGGGAGCCAGTGGTATCTGAGATAATCAGAATGATAGAACTGAGGTCATAATCAGATCTTCTCAAATGGTGGAGCAGGGCTTGAGGGGCCAAATGCTTTATATTTTCATTTGGATGTTGGCATGTTCATCAATTATCAAAAACATCAGATGCCATAACAACGAACAATCATAGTTAGCAGTTCTTCAACATTGCAAAGAATTAATCGAGGGAGTTAATAATGAAATACATAAACAGGGTTTACAAAGGAAATTCAGTTATGTTACAGTAAATCAGTATTAACTTTTTGCGATTCATAAATGTACATGTAAATTGATGTAAATTTATTGCATACAGTTGGAATTTAGCTCACTAAATATTGTAAGAGAGCCAGTCTATTGATTTCATTAAGAGCTTTTTTATTCATTTCTGGGCTATGGGGCTAGAATTTACTGCTCATCCCTAATTGAGATGGAGAAGGTGTTGGTGAGCTGTTACTTTGAACCACTGTAAACCATGTGGTGCAGGTCCACCTATACTCTGTCCATTTACAATGAGCAATATTTCCAGAACTTGGTAAACCTAGTTTTATGTGCAAACTGGTTGCATTGCCCTTCTCTTGGAGCACAATGTTAGATTCGACATAAAGTCAGATGGTAAGCTTTTCTCAGTTGAGGCATCAACTATTCTTTCTACAGCTTCAGCTGCTAAAATAATTCACCTCCTGCCAAGCTGTACAATATCCAGATACACCGTGCTGCAAACTTAAACATCACCTCCCTCGATCTCAGGAAAACTTGTACATATAATTATTTCTGCTTTTTTTTTGTGGTAGTTGTTTACTCACCTGAAAGGTGTGTGTGGGGAGGGAGGGTGCATGATTAGGGTTGAGGAGGGATGTGTTGGGAGCTGCTGGAAGATTATCCAGGTTTTTCCTTGCACCAAGTGCAGGGTGGTCAATTGTCACCTGGGTCAATGGCAGCAGAGAATCCTCTGACACTGCCAATTCATTGTCAGCTTGTGGAAGCTCAGGGTCAGTTTTGTGATGCTGCTTACCATTTTAGATTTGGGTGTGAATGCAGCTGAGACTGGCCGCTGGACGTGATGGAAGAAACTAATCATATGGTGTTCCAATCCAAATCTTGGTGGATAACAGCATTTCAACACTCCTGGTTGGGTTGGATTTCTGTGAGACATTAGATTCTGTTAGATTTTACTAATTTCTTAATGAGTGTGGTTCAAGGAGCGAGTGTCTAGGAGGGGGAGCGAAGGAGAATATCCTTTCTTCTTGACATAATTAATCATGACTCACATGATTAATTGTGTTTATACAAGTATGGTTATAATGGTGTTGTGTATGATCTGTAACTCTCTCTGTAGGACACGCATTTCTGATTTTACAGAAAACTTTATTTAAATACTAGACATAAAATTCCCACATCTTTGGCAATGCTCCTCACAGAATGAGGACAAGAGTTAAACAAGTATCCGAGACTTGAAAACCAAAGGCTGGAAATTCAAGGGTTGAAACCATAGTTGAGCACAAAATTTGACATATACGTGGGAGATATCCTTGTCAAGACCATTCAAGGTCTTACATACTTCAGTCAGGTGAGCCCTTACCTTCTCAACTCCAATGCAAAAAAATGTCTAGCCTGTCCACCCTTTCCTCATAAGACAACCTGCTCATTTCATGTATCAATCTATGAACCTCCTCTGAACCACTCCAACGCATTTATGTCTTGAAGTGGCTTGGCAAGGCTCTCAGCTCAAGGGTTATTGGGAATAGGCAATAAACATAGGTCTGGCCAACGATGCTCACATCCTGTGAATAAATACGTTGGAAAACCTTTACAAGCACGCTGTACAGTGCAGAGTGGAGGAGGGTGGTGGACATTGTTAGAGGGGAAACCTTTTCTCATGCACTGATTCATTTCAGGTACAATATTGTATTATTAGGAAGCACATCAACAAGTAGAAATTTCATTGCCTCTGTGACTGTTTTCATAAAGAAGTCCCTGTCAACATCTGCGGTTTAGTGCTGATGACCTCTGTAGTTTGCGGCTAAGACATGGAGATCAGAAATAATCTGAAGAGGAGGGACAACACTTGTGTCATGCTTAATTACAGTTTCCGTGTAGAGAAGAAAGGATATTCTCCTTCGCTCCCCCTCCTAGACACTCGCTCCTTGAACCACACTCATTAAGAAATTAGTAAAATCAAACAGAATCTAATGTCTCACAGAAATCCAACCCAACCAGAAGTGTTGAAATGCTGTTAGCCACCAGGATTTGGATTGGAACACCACATGATTAGTTTCTTCCATCACGTTCGGCGTTCAGTCTCAGCTGCATTCACACCCAAATCTAAAGTGGTAAGCAGCATCACAAAACTGACCCTGATCTTCCACAAGCTGACAATGAATTGGTAGTGTCAGAGGATTCTCGTCTGTCATTGACCCAGGTGACAAATGACCGCCATGCACTTGGTGCAAGGAAAAACCTGGGAAATCGTCCAGCCGCTCCCAACACCTCCCTCCTCAACCTTCATCACGCACCCTCCGTCTCTACCCACACTGTTCAGGTGAGTAAACAACTACCAAACAAAAAGCAAAAACAATTACTGGGAATCATCAAATAATGCCAATGGGTGGTTTCTAAAAATGTTCAAACTATGAGCAAAATTGAATTCCAAGACTTCATATGCCTGCTCAGGTGAATGTGCAAGATCCTGTAACAATGTTTTTGAGGAAGGAAAGCTGTGTTATCTCCAGGGTCCTAACCAATATATATCCCTCAGGTAATGTTAAATGACACAGATTATCTGATCATCACCGCATTGCTGTTTGTGAGAGTTTATCGTGTGTAAATTGACCACCACGTTTCTTACATTACAACAGTGACTGCACTAAAGTGCTTTAGAGTGTTTAACGGTTGTGAAAGGTGCTATATAAATGCTTTACCTCTTGCCGTCTCAAAGCTCCAAAGTTTTATCTTTGAGATGGATAAGGAGACTGCGAGCAAGCTTTCTAACCAAAGACCCTTATTTGCTCAGCTAGACTTTCAAAAGTGACAGTGTCACTGTGCTGCTACCCTGATTACAATGCTGAAAATGTGTTGCTGGAAAAGCGCAGCAGGTCAGGCAGCATCCAAGGAACAGGAGAATTGACGTTTCAGGCACTCCGCCTTGATTGCAATGTTAGGATTATAGAATTAACCCTACTATTAGAAAAAAACAACAAGATATTTCATGTATATGCTGATATTAGAGTATTTGTCATACTTAAGGAAAACAAGGCTAGTTTAAAACCTACATTTCTATCTCCGTGTTAATCTTCTGCCTTCTTGTGAAGGCAGTTACCAACATCATTCCTCCATTTCTTGTCCAAAATGACCTTTGCATGTTTGAGTCTGAGTGAATATCAAGTGAAACTATTCAGCTAGAGAAGCATCACAGCCAAGTCTAGCTTTCTTCTCAATGGACATGCGCTGAATGTTTTTTCCAGCAATAAAATACTGTCTGATTTTGCTTTCCTCAGCCCTGGAGCATTGATCTCAAGTGAAGCACCCCAACCATTCGGAATCATGTTTCACCCTTTTTTTTTTAACTTCTGTAAGATTAATTTTCCAGTCTTGACAAAAGAAATAATGTTAGTTCTGTACCTTGAGCATTGTTTTCATCAGATGTCTTTTCGGAAGTTTGAATCAACTGCACATCATCTCGTCTTACGGGCCGGGAGAGTGTTGTCACTTCAGGCTGCTGCATTGACTGAGTGGTTGCTGAGGTCTCATCCCCATACCACCACCATGACCTTGCTGGCTGGCAGAGAGCAGACAGCAGCAAGAAACCCAGGAGACTGAAGAAGGAAGGAGGCATAGCAGGGGTGAGGCTCCCTCTGGAGTGGGCTTGAAACTGGAATGCAACCGCTTTTGAAAGACACTTGTTTGGGATTGCTCAGATGACTCGGTGTCAACTTATTCTTCACAACATGCTCCTTATACTAGCTGGGAATCTGCTCTGAAGTCGGCAACAAACTCAAATTCGCCTCTTGAACATCTTGTTATCGTCCCCAAGTCCTGATAACGTGTCAAGGATGACTGCCTGGCTCACTCCCAACAGCATCACAGACATTTGCTCTGTTTCAGAAGGCTGATGATAGCATACAGTCAGACATCATCATCTCCAATTAGTTTACTTAACTCATCGTTATGTATATAATCCACTTAATAAATTATCACACATTGGAAGGTGAATGTTGACATTTGCAATAATAAATTGCAGGTTACATTCACACTGCTCACTGTAAGTCGATTCTTATCATTTTCTAAAAGGAAGTTCAGTTATTCTTCCTACTTCCCTGCCTTCCTATTCATTTTCTAAAGTACGAAACAAAATCCAAGTAGAAATTGAATTCTTTCCAAACTGGTTCTTCAAGGTTTATTTCAGAAGTTACATAGTATGGTCAAAAGCATCACTCTATGGATTCCAGTCACTACTCTGCGAGCAATCCTATTCCCCAGTCACATTAAATGTCTAATACCAGTTACAGTTCGCTAAGAGAGTATGTATTGCACTTTACATGCCCTGTTGTAGGCTGGGGATATATGTGAACAGAGATGGCTTTCCATCATCCAGTTCCTTAGAATCCCTACAGTGTGGAAGTAGGCCCTTCAGCCCAACAAGCCCACACCAACCCTCCAAAGAGTATCCCACCCAAACCCAATCCCCATTATTCTACATTTACCCCCGATTAATGCATCTAACCTTCATATCCCTAAACACTATGGGCAATTTAATTTGGCCAATTCACCTAACCTGCACATCTTTGGACTGTGGGAGGAAACCGAAGTACCTAGAGGGAACCCACGCAGACACAGGGAGAATGTGCAAACTCCACACAGACAATCGCCAAAGGCTGGAATCAAACCTGGGTCCCTGGCGCTGTGAGGCAGCAGTGTTAACCACTGAGTCACTATGCCGCTCTCTCCATCAGGATGATGAAGAGCTTATGCTTGAAACGTCAACTCGCCCTCAGATGCTGCCTGACTGGCTGTGCTTTTCCAGCGCCACACTTTTTGACTCTGATCTCCAGCATCTGCAGTCCTCACGTTCTCCTAGAGGAATCTCATCCACCCTGACTGGCAGCCACTGGTGTGTATTGGAAGGCTAGGCAGACTGAGCCTGTTTACTGGATTAGTGGTGCTGGAAGAGCACAGCAGTTCAGGCTGTTTGTCCACGCTATGAACACACCTTCCTTAGCTTGGTGCTGGGATGAACCTCAAAATTGAATGAACCTGGGAATTCTGGCTCAGAAGAATGGCCACTATCCATTGTGCCCCGCGACCACATCATCAAAGATGTTATAAGATTGAATTCCCTTCATGGTTTAATATTGAGCCACATGTAATGACCCCAGGTTCTCTGGGAAAGGTTTCACCAGTCTGACTAGGCCAGGTCTGATGAAAGCATTCCACTGGCACCACTAAATTAAGTCAACTGTGGCTCAGTTGGTAGCCTTCTTACTTCAGAGACATGTAGTTCCAGGTTCAAGTCCCACTCCTGAATCTGAGTGCAAAAATCAAGGCTCTCACTCAATGAGAGTGCTACTTTGTCAATGGTACTGACCTTTGAACAGCATGTTAAAGCAAGGCTTCACTTGCCTGCTCAGGTGGTTGTAAAAGATCCTGTGACAATATCTTGAAGAAGGAAAGCTGTGTTATCTCCAGAGTCCTGACTAACATCTATTCCGCAATCAACACTAAATGACAGATTATCTGATCATCACTGCATTGCTGTTTGTGGGCGTGCACTGTGTGTAAATTGACCTTCACATTTCTTACATTACAACAGTGACTACACTAAAGTGCTTTCAGGTGTTTAACAGCCAGGAAAGATGCTATATAAATGCAAATGCTTCTTCCAACCCATCTTTCTCATTTAGGTGCTAAGTGACCTATTGTGCAATTAATGCATTTTAGTTTAATTTTAATTTTACTATTACCATTTGAATTTAACTCATATCATTCTAGTTGCATATTGTATAGAACTTCAAGTCACAGACGCATCCAGCAGATTTCGATACAAATTTGATTTTGAAGACAGAATGGTCTAGCCATAAAGATGGAATGCAAATATGGATCAAAATGAAAGCAACAAACGGTAACAATTGAGAATTTCGAGGTGCAAGCTCCCAGTGAGGGGTGGAGTTGTTTGAGTCCAGTTCACAGTCCTGTAGATGCGGAATGATCTGATGGAAGAGTGGTGACTGCCCTGATTGCTGACACCTTGTGGTATGTCAACTAGACAAAAGTGAGGACTGCAGATGCTGGAAATCAGAGTCTAGATTAGAGTGGTGCTGAAAAAGCACAGCAGGTCAGGCAGCATCTGAGGAGCAGAAAAATCAACGTTTTGGGCAAAAGCCTTTCATCAGGAATGCTGCCTGACCTGCTGTGCTTTTCCAGCACCCACTCTAATCTAGACTATGATCTCCGGCATCCGCAGCCTTCACTTTTGCCTAATATTTGCACCATGCAAGTTCAGAGATAGCAATGATCATCTTGAACAAGACAGAAACTAACCATTACCCCCTGATATTTGATGCCATTAATATTGCTGAATCCCCCGCTATCAACATCCTGGGGATTATCATTGACCAGAAACTGAACTGGAATAACCCTTCCTGATGAAGGGCTTGTGCCCGAAACATCAATTCTCCTGCTCCTTGGATCTGCCTGACCTGCTGTGCTTTTCCAGCACCACTCTAATCTAGACCTTGTGGTATGTGCCCCCTTTGCTAATTCATGAACACACTACAATCAATCCTCTTGACTATACTGTGTCTAGGAGCTGTCAGCGATAGATGATAGACCACTGGTCAATCTAAACAGAATCACTGATGAATAACGTTCCCTCTAAATATCTTTACTGCTCCATAGACCTCCTTGTGCAACAGCAGTTTCCAAAAGCAGAAACCAACACATGCTGATTGGGAGCATCTAAACAAAGGTGTTTGTCTTCATGAACAAGATGATTTACTTCTTGCAACAAGTACTGCTTGCTTCCCTTCTCAGGCATCAGGATCCTCGGGAGGTGTACAGAATACGCCTGCTCCATGCAATAGCTCATGTCACGTTTCTACTGTGTGAGATATCATCAGATTGGGTGGAGCTGCTCCAACTTCAACATTAACTCTTTCACAGCCATTCGCTTACACAACAGGCAGCAGCTCTTCCAGCTTCTTGAAGGGGTTGGCCGGGGGAAGACTCTATTCCAGGAATAACCGGAGAATTACCACATTGTGATATAATTTTGAATTGTAAAATGAAGCATTATTTAATAAAACAAGTAAAACTTTCTGTTACACAAACATGCCTGGGTATTAAACATACTTGTTTAATGATTTAGAGATGCTGGTGTAGGACTGGGGTGTACAAAGTTAAAAATCACACAACACCAGGTTATAGTCCAACAGGTTTAATTGGAAGCACACTAGCTTTTGGAGCGCCGCTCCTTCATCAGGTGATAGTCACTATCACCTGATGAAGGAGTGACGCTCCGAAAGCAAGTGTGCTTCCAATTAAACCTGTTGGACTATAACCTGGTGTTGTGTGATTTTTAACTATATACTTGTTTAACACAGTGTTGATCTACGTTGCTTTAATCAAAGAGTCAACTATTATAGAATGAGGCCATTCAGCCCATGTGTCTGACCTTTGGCAGAACTATCCAATTTGTCCCATACCCCTGCTCTTTCCCCATTGCCCCGTAAATGTTTTTGCCTTCAAATACTTTACAGTTCTATTTTGAAAATTAATATTGATCTACTCCCCTTCAGGCAGTGAATTTCAGATTACAACAATTTATTCAGTGAGGAAATGTTTTCACATGTTGACTTTGAGTCTTTATCAATCAGCTTCAATCTGTGTCCTCTGGCTACCAATGGATCAGCCTGTGGAAATAATTCCTCTTCATTTATGGGAAAGGACACTGTTATGCATTCCCCAGTATGCTGCATATCTTATATTTTGCATTTATCTCAGAACAATGCCGAGATGATATTCATTCTGAACTAACCTTATTTTTATTATAATACTTTAAAATTTCATAAAACTTACAGGATTTTCTATATGCATGGTCACAGGCCAGAACTTCCTTTCTTGAGTGGAACTTTGTCAGTTTACTTCACTGTCTAGCTGCATTAACAAGCTTAAGCAATTAGGTAGAGTATACAAAGACTAGCTACAAGCCTAACATGATCAAACACAGATTAGTCAAACTATTGAACTCCTCAATAAATGATATGACACACTTTTTGCGTATCTTCTTGACCCTTTCTACTCTAAGGACAACAAATCCAAATGTGTCAGTTTTTTCAGACAGCTGATGTTCCTCAAAGCTGGTAGTGGAGGCCAACTAATACAAAATATAGAAGGAAAAGGGAAATCTAAATTGACAAAGAATTAAGTATGCAAATAAGAAATGATTGACTAATTTTAGTAAAGCATCAACAGCTTGAATTCAAACAATAATTTATCTGAAATTGCCCTGTGAGTTTTAATATGAGAAAAAAAAATACAATCTTGAGTTTGACAATTCTTTGATCTATCTCAACAAATCTTTATTATACACCTAATTGTAGAGGGGTACTCCAACTCCCTACCCACCTACCCCAGCCCTAATCCTCTTCCATCAAATTGATTCCAAGGTCAAACTTTTGATTGGATGAATTCTCACTTAACCACCAGAGCATCTCACAGTGAACCACCACACCATCTTATTCCCTGTAGCAACTAATTCCAACTGCCAACAAGGTAGCTTGCTGGTTAGCACTGCTGCCTCACAGCACCACGGACTTGAGTTCAATTCTCAGGTGTCTGTCTGTGTTGGGTTTGCGCATTCTCCCAGTGTCTGTGTGGGTTTCTTCCGGGCTCTGGTTTCCTCCCACAGTCCAAAGGTGTGCAGCTTAGGTGGATTGGTCATGCTAAATCGTCCATAATGTGCAGCCTTGGTGGATTAGCCATTGTAAATGAAGGGTTATGGAGATAGGGTAGGGGGCTGAGTTTGCGTGGGATGCACTTCAGAGGGTCAATGCAGAACTCAATGGGCTGAATAGCCTCTTTCTGCATTGTATGGATTCTATTCTAACTCTGATCTCCTGATGAGATCCCTCACAGATGTGGACATTTATTTACTCTCAGGATGGGGGTGATTCTGAAAGACCACATTAATTGCTTGTCTCAAGGTGTCCTGAAGGGACGCTGTAGGCTTTTTTCTTGAACCACTGCATTTCTTATAATGGTAGTGTTTCCATTGTGGTTTTAAGCAGAATGTTTCAGGAAATTGAAACTGTGGAGGAACAATCCAATTAAGTGTGACCTGGAGGGAAATTTGGGAATGACGATGTTTCCTGTGGCATTGGTCTTCATGTTGATCTAAAACACAAGGCAGGAAAGTAATCTTGAAAGATTTTGATCCCACCAGCTAATAATCTCATTCATTGTGATGATGTCCATAATTAGATGGATCTTCAAGGTAAGCATTTAGATTAGTAATCCAAAGCAGGAAACCAAAATATCCTACTGTCAGAGATGTGACTAATTGGTTCCCCTAACACACAAACACACACACACTCTCTCTCTCTTTCTCCTTCTCTCCCTCACACACACGCATGCACTCTCTCTCTCTTTCTCACACACACACGCACACACACACACACACGGGCTGAATTTATCTTTGCAGACATATTCTATTTTGTTCAAAAAGCACACAATCTGTAGGCAGTCAGTCCATGTGACATTTTATAAATTCCTACATTGGAAATAGAACCAGGCTGACTCAAGATTGGGATACAGACAGACTCTAACCTCACACCTTTAATGCATTGTCTGAGCTGAGATGTCACCTTTATTTAATATAAGACCTTAAGCTATCTCGAGAATGTGACTTACATCTGGGATTTACATGTTAATGAATCGAAACCAGCAACCCATTCTAAGAGATTAAGAATTAACAGCAATCTAGGTTTGTTCAATGCAGCGCATCACTTGTATGACATTTTGATCTTTTACTATAAATTCTGTGTCCTATGATCCTGCCCCACTAGCTACCTGGCTAAGGAGCAGCGCACCGAAAGCTTGTACTTCCAGATAAACTTGTTGGACTATAACCTGTGTTGTGTGATTTTAAACTTTGTCCACCCCGGTCCAACACTGGCACTTCCATGTTCAGATAGCTAAGGTAGTGATAGAGGAGTTAACTCACGACTTTACTCAATATGGATCACCAATTGCGATCCAGTCAGATCAAGATTTCACACTGTATGGTACCCTTGCACACCATTTCCATCCAAACAGTCATCCAGTGTACACTTGAATGTCTCTGAGAAACTGGCAAGTTCCTGACGAAGGGTTTTTGCCTGAAACATCGATTTTCCTGCTCCTCAGATGCTGCCTGACCTGCTGTGCTTTTCCGGCACTACTCTAATCTTGACTCTAACCTCCAGCATCTACAGTATCTACTTTTGCCTAAGTTCCTTCAGAACCAGAGGTAAAGAAACATTGGCCTTTGGCAAACCAGACAGTCTTTTCCAATGCCAAGTGACGCCATTTGAGCTAAAGATGCTCCAGCAATTTTTTAGAGATTGAGGAATGAAATGATCCGAATTGTATAGCTTGCCTTGCAAAGGTATGTTAACGGTGACATTTGGAACGGCCATTTGAAACAACTAAGACTAGCCTTGGGAAATTAGAACAGATTGATTTGGGGATAAACATTTCCAGAAGGGAGCTTGTAAAGATGCCAGTCATCCACCTCAGGTACATGACAGGAGAAGGGCAGGTGCTGCCAAGAACAGCACCAGTCCAAACATTAGTGAAAGTTTCTAACTCCTCAAGCTTAGTTTTATATTCATTTGTGGGATGTGGGTATTTCCGGCTGGATCAGCATTTATTGCCTGTCCCTAGCTGCCCTTGAGAAAGTGGTGATGAGTTGCTTTCTTGAACCATTGCAATCCATGTGATAGATCATTATGCTGTGAGGGAGGGGAGTACCAAATTTGGACCCACTAAAGGAACAGTGATATATTTCCAAGTCAAGATGTTGAGTGGCTTTGTAGGGAACTTGCAGGTATCCCCATCTAGCTGCTGCCCTTGACTTTCTAGATAGAAGCGGCCATGGGTTTGGAAGGGAAAATAGGATATAATGAGACTTTTGGAAATGAATGGTTTTTATTTTGACTAATTTTACTCATTCATTATATAAGGGTACCACTGGCTAGGCCAGTATGTATCACCCATCCATAATTGCCCAGAGGGCAGTTGAAAGTCAAATACACTGCTGTGGGTCTGGAGTCACATGTAAGATCAACAGTTCCCTTCTCTAAAGGACGTTACTGAGCCAAATGAGCTTCCCCCCAACATTGACTGTGGATTCACGGATATCATTAGACTCGAATTCCAGATTTTTATTGAAGTCAAATTCCACCATGTGCCATGGCAGGATATGGACCCAGGTCTCCAGAACATCACCTGGGTTGCTCGATTGGAGTCCAGTATTAATACCATGAGACCTCACCTCCCCTTAATTATAGCTGCTTTCCTGATGCATAATTTCCAAAAGAAAGCTTGGTCAGGGAAGTGCCAGGCATCCTTTAAGAAGTTGGAAGTCATTTTGTTCAATGAATTTTAGGTCACATCCAATTTCTCTAAGCCCTACAAAGTAGCAATGGATGCTATTGGTTTGGGGGTGGGTACAGTTCTATCATAAGAAGATGGGTTGGACACAACAAACCTGGAAGGATATTTTCTAAGAAGTTAAATCAGTATCAACAGAGAAACTCTTGCATGGAAAAATAAATCCTGGCAATGCTACTGGCACTTAAATATTTTGAAGTATATGTTCATAACGGCTACAGAGAGATAATGATATATACACAGGTAGTTCTGCAATAATGCGATTGGCTTTAACATGATCGATGAATTGTTCATGTTGTTTGGATGAAGCAAACTTTCTACTGAATGAGTAGAGTGATTTTCTACTAGCAATTATCTACAATGTGATTTTCTCTCGCGGCTTCCTATAGTGTGATTTTCTATAGCACTTTCTATAGCCTGATTTTCTATAGCGCGAGGTCACAGAGGAACGTGTTGTAGCAGAACGACCTGTACTGATTATAATTTCTTAGGCTTTGTGAAAATATCAAAATTCTATCAACGGAATTGCTATTACAGCCTTCTCTCTTAAAAATGTTCATGCTGCAGAGGGAAATGTTTGATAAGAATGTAACTTCAATTATTTAAGAAATACAAAGTTTCACAGAATAAATTAGATAAAGACCTGAAATAAGAATATGTGCAACTTTGTCTTAATGTTTTTATAGTTTTGTTTTGTCTGCATTTTACAATACATTTAAAAATTATATTTCATATTTTCAAGCGATGTTATGAAGGTGCTTATTTTGAAGGATTGTGGAAAATAGATTTGTTTCAACTTGCGTGGCGATATCTAGACTGGCTTCTTTAAAAGAGGACATTGTAGCATCATCATTAGAGCCTTTTCTTTAAACAAGGCTTCCGAAAAATCAACTTTTGTGAAAAATGCTTGCTTTGCAGGAGACCCTGTTACTCTACAAAGGACTGTTCCAACCCATTCCTGTAGGTGTCTCATTATAGCATCTGTAAACTTGTGTTAATGTAAAGGTGTTCTTAATTCACTGTGTCTTAATTCATAGCAAGTTGCATTTATTGACCCTGTGCTCACTGACTTGCTGGATGTCATTATCAATCATCTGAAAAGTAATGGTGTGCCTTCAGATGATGTCACTGAGGGCAGCGTGTACATAAGAAGAAGGAGGCAACAATGGTTAGACCCCTGGAGAACATCAGAGTTGTAGCAGATGCAAAAAGAGAAGCCAGTCCTGCTGGTTCTTTTGCTACCATTAGGTAGATAAAACGATGACCAGATGTAAGCAATCCCACCAATCACAATGAGAAGT
This sequence comes from Chiloscyllium punctatum, assembly GCF_047496795.1. NCBI lineage: Eukaryota > Metazoa > Chordata > Chondrichthyes > Orectolobiformes > Hemiscylliidae > Chiloscyllium > Chiloscyllium punctatum. Next base: position 14,355,014 of record NC_092780.1, on the reverse strand, counting down.
GCGAGGTGAGGATGGTGTGGCCAGGCATGTCAAAGGTTACGAACAGAAAATGGAAGACAAGGCAAGACAAGCCTGAATCAAGAGAAACTAACAGGGAACTCCATGAAATGTGAGGACAGATTGGGTGCCGATATCACATCCAAGGAATTTTTGATTTGATTTATTATTGTCACGTGTACCAAGAGATAGTGAAAAGTATTGTTTTGCGTGCTATCCAGGAAAATCACACCTAACACAAGTACATCAGGATAATAAAACAGAATGCAGAATATATTGTTACAGCTACAGAGAAGGTGCAGAGAATAATCAACTCTAATACATGAGGGGTCCATTCAGAAGTCTGATAAAAGCAGGGAAGAAGCTGTTCTCAAATCTAATGGTAGATGTTTCCAAACTGTTGTATCTTCTGCCTGAGGGAAGAGGGTGGAAGAGTGTATAACTGGGGTGGGAAGGGTCTTTGTTTATGTTGGCTGCTTTCCTGAGACTGCGGGAAGTGTAGGTGTAGAAAATGGATGGAAAAAGTGAGGACTGCAGATGCTGGAGATCAGAGCTGAAAAATGTGTTGCTGGAAAAGCGCAGCAGGTCAGGCAGCATCCAAGGAGCAGGAGAATCGACGTTTCGAGCATAAGCCCTTCTTCAGGAAGGGCTTATGCCCGAAATGTTGATTCTCCTGCTCCTTGGATGCTGCCTGACCTGCTGCGCTTTTCCAGCAACACATTTTTCAGCTCAATGAATGGAAGGCTGGTTTTTGTGATGGACTGGGCTGTCTTCCCACAACTCTCTGTAATTTCTTGCGGTCCCTGGCAGAGCAGTTGCCATACCAAGCTGTGGTGCATCAGGGTAGGATGCTTTCTGTGGTGCATCTACATGAATTGGTACGAGCCATCGTGGACACGCCGAATTTCCTTAGCCTTCTGAGGAAGTAGAGACGTTGGTGAACTTTCTTGACCATAGCATTAACATGGATGGATCAGGACAGAATACTGGTGATTTTTACTCCTCGGAGCTTGAACCTCTCAACCACCTCCAACTCAGCACCATTGATACAGCCAGGGGCACGGCCTCCACTCTGCTTCTTAAAGTCAATGACCAGCTCCTTCGTTTTGCTGACAGCGTTGGAGAGATTGTTATCTTTACACCATGCCACTAAACTGTCTGTACTCTGTCTCATCATTTTTTGAGATTTAACCCACTGTAGTAGAATCATCAGCAAATTTGTAAATGGAGTTTGAACAGAATTTGGCTGCACAGTTATGAGTGTGTAAGGAATACACTAATTGGTTGAATACGCAGCCTCGTGGAGTACTGGTGTTAAGGATTATGGTGGAGGGGGTGTTGTCACCTATCCTTACTATGGGTTAGGAAGCTGAGGATCCAGTTACAGAGCGGGGAGCAGAGTCCTTGGTCTTGGAGCTTGGAGATGAGTTTGGTTGGAATGATGGTGTGGAAAGCAGAGCTAATGTAAATAAATAGGAGTCGAGAGTATGGTGCAGGAAGAGCACAGCAGGTCAGGCAGCACCACACCGTTGCTTCTAATCTCCAGCATCTTCAGTCCTCACTTTCTCCAAGCCAATAAATAGAGTCTAACGTAGGTGACCTTGTTATCCAGATGTCGCAGGACTGAACAGAGGGTCAGAGCTATGGCGTTCTGCCATATGACTTGGAGAGGAAAGGGAGGTTGGAACTGCAATTATGGTTCGGAAAAATTGAGTTTTGCTTTGAGGAACAGGGTGACAATGTGCTAGTGAAGGACAAAGTGACTGCACTTGAAGAAAAGAGAATTATTTACAAAGTCAACTGACATGGGAGCCAGGAAAGGAGGTTGGATGGTCAACAATTTAATGGAATTAGAATCAAGGGAGCAGGAAGTGAATCTCATGGATAAGATGAGCTAATGAGGCCTTGAGGGAAGTTCAGAGACAACCTCAAGAAAGTTGCAAGTTCAGGGCCAGACCAAGGGGAGCAGTAAAGGTAACCTGGCCAGATGGATTAATGTGAGTGAGTTGAAGCTGATGGATTGTCTCAATCTTTGTGACAAAAATGTCCATGTTGCTGGGACTGAGATAAAACAGGATGGAGGTACAGTGGCTTAAGAAAATGGAAATGCTAATTCAGTTTTCAGTAGTGGAAAGAAAGAAAAACTGGCATTTATATAGCAGTAGCAACAACAAACACCAGACCTCTCCAAGCGTTTGAAGGCCAATGAAGCATAGAAGATAGGAGCAGGAGTAGGCCATTCAATCCCTTAAACCTGATTCAATATGATCAGTCCTCACTTTCTCCTCAATATGATCATGGCTGAATACCCTTATCCCACTCTCTTTCCATATCATTTTCGCCCTTTAACCACAAGAGCTATACCTACCTTGTTCTTGCATGTTATTATCCCAGACCAGAATGCCAAAATTATATTAAGATCTGGCTAGGAACAAGTAACTTTTAAAAGTAGACAAGATGTGAGATTGACATGTCTTAAGAAGAGAATAAAGACACAAGATTCCATGTCTTTTAATAAATAACAGTAAACTTTACTACACAGTGTGAGAACCTTGAGATAATCTCCAAGATATGCACAACTTCTATTCTAATACCCAGAATTAACATGTGGCAAAAATAGCTAACAGACTGTGACTGAATATCCCAATCACCCAAATCAAATAGCAAAATTGATTAAGACAGATCCCACTGATTTTGTAGCAATTCCTCTGAGACATTAATGACACAGTTGGTCATTAAAACTCACTAAACTTGACAAGTCCTCACTTTTGCCAATCTGACTTTGAAACTTCTTTTCAAGAGCTGCTCAGTCATGGACTACCTCAACAACTGCTCTTAATTTGCTTGATTATCCTTGTTTCCTTGCTCTACACTCCCTTAGACATATTTGAAAGTGCAGCCCAGTACTTACTCACTGATATAACTCCATTGAGAAGTACCTTCACCAGGCTAGAACTGCCCTGGGTTTTGTATTTGGTTTAAGTTTTCATCTTGCTCAATTGCATCAAGTGATGAAAGCTTGTGTACTTTTCGACTCAGCTGGACTGAGGTATTAGTGGTACACAGCTCCTTCTGAGCCCCAACCACTCCTAGGACCTTTCCAACACCATAATTCCAACACTAAGCTACCTACTAATCTTATGCCTGAGTCCTAACCCCAGACATCCAACTTTTCACAGAAGGTATGTAATTAGTTTGCCTCCTCAACAGTATCAATAAAAGCAGCACCAACTTCAGTACATTATGTCAACATCTCTGTCATATGCTCTCTGGCTTCTCCACCGTACGTAATCTTTGAACCACTCTTCAGTGACTCCTGAACAGTTCTGAGTGACTTAGTGTAAACCTTGCAATACACTTAACCCCTATTACTAGGCAAAATTAAATGGCGCTACCCAGCAACTCCTGCAACATTGTGCACTCTGAATGTTAAAATACACAGATTGCTGGCTTCCCCTAGTACGATTGGTTACAACATGAAACGGATCCCATCACAAGTACTCTCAAAATGTAGTCCCTGTTTTGATGCTGGAAATAGGGTAGATTTGCACACTGCAAACTCCCCAAACCAGAATAATGAGCAGATAATCTGCTTTTGTGATGTTGATTGGAAGATCGATACTGGGAATAATTCCCCTGAACTTTCTCAAGAAAATGGCAGAATATCTCATACATCTACCAGAGAAGAGAGATGAAGGTTTGGCTTAACACCTCATCCAAAAAATAATGCAGCATACCCTCTGTGAGGCTTAAAGTTACTGAAGTCCTAGAGAACCATAATGAGAGAGGCAGAGAGAGACAACTGGCGGTGCCTTAAATCTGCGGGTCACCACACCTAAGGTAAAGGGAGAGGTTGAGAATGGCGGCCTTTATAGAAATCTCAGCCAATGTAAGGATTGAACCCTGGCATAATTCTGCATTGCAAACCATTTGTTCACCCAACTGAGCTAACTGACCCTTAGACTTTCTCGGTACTGGAATCTTCAGCTTTGAATTTTGTACTTGAGTGGGCCTTGAACCATAATCTTTCCACATAGAAGTAGCAATGCTACCAACTGAGTCACGCTGTGCTGAGGGCCAGAGGGTGGTGAAAGTTACTGTCAAATAGTTGGCTCATGGTTTCATCTCACTAAGGTCCATTCTCCTGTACAACGGAGACATCTTTGTTAATTCAGGATGCCTCAGCAACAGGTTTAGAAGAAAACGATTTATTAAATGAGCATAAAAAAGAAGAGCAACAGACTGTTAATGTCAGTTCTCAATGCAACGATCAACAGTAAGAAACCAAAGGAGAATGTATGGCTAGATAAAGAAGACTAGGTCCAGCAAACGGTCTGATTTGGAATTGGTGTGGGTAGAAGACAAGGCATTGAGGGTGGATTAGTTGGGGGGTGGGGGGGGGCGGTTGGTGGTTGTTGGGAATGGGGGTTGTGGAGAGAATTAAGAGGTTGCAATCATGTCACAAATAACCGTCAAGTGTTCTGTTTTTGACAATATCTCAAGAAAATTCAAAACTCTTGCTCAACTCAGCCATATCAAGAGCTTTGTGTATTTAAAATACAGAGAGTGAACAAGGAAGTGAGAAAGAGAAAGATTTGTGCAAGCTTTCACTGACCTGGAGGAGGTGATGACTGGTCCTCTGGTGCTGCAGTTGTGAAGGGTGAAACAGAGCTGAGAGATTCAATCTTCACTTTTTCTTTATCTTCTTCACGTTCCAAATCATAATCAGCTGGTCTAGAGCTAACATCAAGTTTGAAGAATGCAGTACTTTGAGTGACTTGACTCACTTTGTCCATGGTTGTTGCAGTTTTGGTAGATTGAGCAGTTGCAGCTTGAGTTGGTGCAATTTCTGCAGGTTGCATTGTTGTACTTTCTGCAGGGCGAGTTGTTGCAATTTTTGCAGCTTGATCTGTTGCATCTTTTGCAGGTTGAGTTGATGTAATTTCTGCAGGTTGCATTGTTGTACTTTCTGCAGGGCGAGTTGTTGCAATTTTTGCAGCTTGATCTGTTGCATCTTTTGCAGGTTGAGTTGATGTAATTTCTGCAGGTTGCATTGTTGTACTTTCTGCAGGGCGAGTTGTTGCAATTTTTGCAGCTTGATCTGTTGCATCTTTTGCAGGTTGAGTTGATGTAATTTCTGCAGGTTGCATTGTTGTATTTTCTGCGGCGCGAGTTGTTGCAATTTTTGCAGCTTGATCTGTTGCATCTTTTGCAGGTTGAGTTGATGTAATTTCTGCAGGTTGCATTGCTGCAATTTTTGTCACTTGACCTGCTCCATCTTTTACAGGGGGAGATGACGCAATTTCTGCAGGTTGAATGTCTGCCATTTCTACAGGTTGTGTTGTTGCAGTTTCTGTAGGTTTAGTTGTTACAATTTCTGTATGTTGAATGGCTGCAATTTCTACAGGTTGGGTTGTTGTAATCTGTGCAGGTTCAGTTGTTGAAATTTCTACCTTCTTTCCAAACGTTAAAATATTCCACCACTGGGCGCTTCCAGGAGACACCAAAGCACATAACACAAAAAGATTCAAGGCTTTTGAGAATTCCAAAGCCATTTCTATGTTTCCTGTGATGGTTCAGACAGAGACAAGAAAGATCCTGACTACTGATTCACTCACCTCTTCAGAAGCATGTTCCCATGTCCAGAATGGAAAAAATATCAGGGGAACCTTGTTGTGAGTGAGACTTCTGGCTTGACACAATTTTGATTCAAATCAAGCCACCAGTTTTTGCTACATAGATTAACCTTTGAAACTTTGAAACCTGAGTATTTAGACCCACCCTTTCAGTATCAGATACGTACTCATGAACAGATTACTGGTGTTGACTTGCACCAATGACTGACAGCCTGAACTTGAGTTTCAATTGGTTATGCCAAAGAAGACAAACCATGATTGCAGTTTGGTCTTTCTGGTTGGACACACACGCCAGTCACTGCCAAGCAGTTCAAAGACCTTGTTTATTAATCACTTCGAACTACAGAAAAACAAATTTTTAAAAAATCAGAGTGATCGCTGCTTTTGGAAAGTCACGTTTTCCCATTCATGTACAAAACTTTCTAATGGATTTGCTCTTTGTGAAGCAAATCCAATGTCATGTAAGTCACTCCCGAATGATACCAAGTAGGAATAGATATACCGAAAGAGACCAATACACTTTGTCTGTATCTGAGAGGTAGATGTTTCACTTTTTAAAATTTTGTTTAGTAAGCAGTACAATAAACCCTCACTGTTCGCCATTTGTGAATTAGTAAATTATTTTGTATCGCATCATCCATTGTGAAGCCAATGTCTGCTTTTTCATAGTGTCTAGTAGCCAAGAGTGTCACGCAGGTGAAAAGGGACTTGATAATTCACACATAAAGTTGGAACTGACTCCTGATTAAGGTTGACACTGTCCTGTTCGCTTTAGGGAACATCTCCGGGACACCCGCACCAATCAACCACACCACCCTGTGGCCCAACATTTCAACTCTCCCTCCCACTCTGCCGAGGACATGGAGGTCCTGGGCCTCCTTCACCGCCACTCCCTCACCACCAGATGCCTGGAGAAAGAACACCTCAAATTCCGCCTCGGAACACTTCAACCCCAGGGCATCAATGTGGACTTCAACAGTTTCCTCATTTCCCCTTCCGCCACCTCACCCCAGTTCCAAACTTCCAGCTCAGCACTGTCCCCGTGACTTGTCCTGACTTGTCCTACCTGCCTATCTTCTTTTCCACCTATCCACTCCACCCTCCCCCCCCGACCTATCACCTTCATCCCCTCCCCCACTCAGCTATTGTACTCTATGCTACTTTCTCCCCACCCCCACCCTCCTCTCACTTATCTCTCCACCCTTCAGGCTCTCTGCCTGTATTCCTAATGAAGGGCTTTTGCCCGAAACGTTGATTTTACTGCTCCTCGGAAGCTGCCTGAATTGCTGTGCTCTTCCAGCATCACTAATCCAGAAACTGTCCTGTTCTCGCTAATCGCTAACACATCCAATGGTCTTTGGCTGAGGAAATATGAATAAGTGATGTGTAGTAACATAGAGCCTGAAGGTGTTTCAGTTGTTTTAAATCTTAAGCTGTTATACACCTGTACGTCTGATGGATCATTTAATGTGATACACCGTAATCCTCCAACTTACTGGAAACAAATTGATGGAGGACGCCCAGGAATGAAGTCAGAAAAGGAATCGGACAAGTTGCAACTTGAGCAAAAAGGAAGGATTGACGGGAACAAAATTTTGGAATGGTTAGGAATCATTGTTTAAATCAAGCCTCTCAAAGACAACAGTGAAGGTGACAAATGGAAAAAGCATTCATGATGATTCATAGGGCTCAAGAATAAGAGTTGAAAATGTGTTGCTGGAAAAGCGCAGCAGGTCAGGCAGCATCCAAGGAGCAGGGGAATCGACGTTTCGGGCATGAGCCCTTCTTCAGGAGGCTGATGCCCGAAACTTCGATTCTCCTGTTCCTTGGATGCTGCCTGACCTGCTGCGGCTTTCCAGCAACACATTTTCAGCTCTGATCTCCAGCATCTGCAGTCCTCACTTTCTCCTCAAGAATAAAAGTGGCCAGAATGCTGAAAGATTCAGCATAAGGACATTCAGAATTTCCGATCATTGATAACTGTTAGGAAATAAATATACAGATGACCCTTCAGTCTTATGAAACCATCAATATGATGTAAGTTCAAAATACAGTGACAGCTACTTGGGGTGAAATAAATGGTTAGGATTTGGGTGGCACTGTGATTTAGGATATTCCCACTAGCTTTTGTGTTTGGATGTTAAGAAATGCCACTGTTTTTTTCTGGTTATAAGCTCTGTGATAAGGTGAGCTCAAAGGTGAGATAGGCGTAATAAATATGTAGATAAGCCCTGAGGTGTGTTGCAGTGTAAAGGTGACCTCAGAAGCTCATCTATGTATTCATTAAACATGACCTGTAAAATATGATTGAGATGAGACACTGTTGAAACCTTGGAACTAGTACAGCTCTGTGCATGCTGATTTGGAGCCTTAACATCATGTACGAGATTTTTTAATGAACATTGTTTAAGAGTAACTCAGAAGGCTAAGCTGAGCTCATATGAACATAGAACATCGAACAGTACAGCACAGTACAGGCCCTTCGGCCCTGGATGTTGTGTCAATCTTTTATCCTACTCTAAGATCAAACTAAGAACAGAAAACTTCTGAATAAAACAGCTAATAACTCAATTCGTAAAGAGCATAATTCGTAAAGAGCAAAAACAACACTTAATTTCTAATAAATGACAAAATAAACCTTATCAAAAATGACAACAATAAATGGCAATGTTATAATAATAGCTGATATTCATAGTGGTCAAGTCAGATCCCATGCTAAAATCTGTCTTGGTGGATTTTTTTTCTTAATTTAATGAGGTGTTTTTTCACTGAAACACATGATCCACATTTTTATTTAAACAGTAAAACATAACTTTATTACACAAAAGAAAAGATAAAACAGAATGAACCAAGCTATTACATATAACACAATTTGAAAGATTTCAAAACACATAGTAATGTGTAACAAGTGATCTCAGAGTAAAATATCTCCCAGGAAACGGTGACAATAACATAGAAGAATTTAGCATTCAGTCTGACAGCAAAAAACTTGAATGTAAAATGACTGTAAAAATGGTCATTGCAAATGAATGAAGGCACAGTTGACTGGAGTGGACTGGGAAAGAAGTATAGATCAGAATGATGCTGGAAAAGCATAGTAGGTCAGGCAGCATCTGAGGAGCAGGAAAATTGATGTTTTGGGCAAAAGCTCTTCATCAGGAATGAAGGCAGGGAGCCCATGGGGTGGAGAGATAAATGGGAGGGGGGGGTGGGGCTGGGGAGAAGGTAGCCAAGGGTACAATAGGTGGATGGAGTGGGGATGAAGGTCATAGGTCAGAGAGGAGGGTGGAGCGGATAAGTGGGACAGAAGATTGGTAGGTAGAACCAGTCATGAGGATGAGGTTGGAACTGGGGTAAGGTGGGGGGAGGGGAAATGAGGAAACTGGTGAAATCCACATTGATGCTCTGGGGCTGAAGTCTTCCGAGGCGGAAGATAAGGTGTTCTTCCTCCAGGTGCCGGGTGGTGAGGGAGTGGTGGAGGAGGAGGCCAAGGACCTGCATGTCCTCGGCAGAGTGGGAGGGGGAGTTGAAATGTTTGGTCACGGGACAGTGTGGCTGATTGGTGTGGGTGTCCCGGAGATTTTGAAAGGAGTCTAGTTGATGAACAATGGCAATCATGTAAGGAAATAATTCACAGACATTTGCCAGTGAGCAAGAAGAATTCTAGGAAGGGCATAAACCAACCATTGTAAACCAAAGATGTCACAGATAATTTCAAATTAAAAGAAAAATAACATACAAATTGACAAAGATTCTTGGTAAACCAAAAGATTGGGTAGGTTTTATTAGTGAACAAAAAATGACCAAAATGTAATAAAGAGGAAGAAAATAGCAAATAATATAAAAACAGATAGTAAGAGTTTCTTTAAATGTATAAAAAGGAAGAGAGAGGCCAAAATGAATTAGGGCACTTAGAGAATGAGACTGAAGAAATAATAATTCATAGAATCCGTAGAATCCCTCCAGTGTGTAAACAGGCCCTTCGGCCCTTCCACACCAACTTGTGTAACCCCATCCAGACCCATTCCCCTATCTTATTACTGTACATTTACCCCTGACTAATGCACCTAATCTACACATCCCTGAACACAATAATAATTTAGCATGGCCAATTCACCTAACCTGTGCATCTTTGGACTGTGGGCGCAAACTAAAGCACCCGGAGGAAACCAGGAAATGGCAGAGAAGTTGAATGAATAGTTTGTTTCTGTCTTCATGGTACAGTATCTAAAGAACATGCTAAAAATGCAAATTAACAGGCAACAGATGGGGAGGAGGCAAATACAAAAACTGTTGCTGGGGGTGGCAAGGTGGCTCAGCTGTTAGCACCGCTACATCAAGGCATTAGGGACCTGGGTTCGATTCCAGCCTTGGGGAACTTTCTATGTGGAGTTTGCACATTCTCCCCAAGTCTGTGTGGGGTTCCTCCGGGTGCTCCAGTTTCCTCTCACAGTCCAATGATGTGCAGGTTAGGGGGATTGACCGTGCTAAGTTGCCTCTTTGTCCAAGAATGTGCAGGCTAGGGGGATTAGTCATGGGAAAATGCAGGGTTACAGGGATAGGTAGAGGAGTGAGTCTGGGTGGGATGTTCTTTGGAGGGTCGGTGTGAACTCAATGGGCTGAATGGTCTGCTTCCACATTATTGCGATACTATTTTTCAAAAAGTATTCAGGAAACAAATAGGGCTAAAGCTTAATAAGTTCCTTGCTTCTGATGGGTTGCATCTTAGGATTCTAAAGGAATTAGCTACAGAGATCATGGATTCACTGATAAAAATTTCTCCAGAATCCTTAGATTACAGAAAAGTCCCAGATGATTGAAGAACTTTCAATGTGACATCCTTATTCAAAATGGGAGGGAGAGAGTAAACAGATAACTGTTAGTTTATGTAACATCTGCTATTGGGAATATGTTAGAGTCTATTGTAATGGACAGAGCAGTTGGAAGTGCATAATCTAATCAAGTTTGACTTCACGATGGAAAATCATGCCTTGACACACGTGATGCACTTATTAGAATTCTTTGAAGAGATAACAAGCATAATAGATAAAGGGGAACTGATAAATGTAATATATTTGGATTTCCAGAAGGTGTTTAATTAGTTACCAGACGTAATACTATTTAGTAGGATTAGAGTGACATGGTGTTGGAGATAATACATTAGCATGGCCAAAGGATTGGTTAACTAATGGAGAAAGAGAGTTAAGATAGAGGGGACACTTTCAGGATGGCAACTTTTAACTAGACACATGCCACAGGCATCAGTGCTGGGGATTACAATTATTTATAATATCTTAATGATTTGGTTGAGGGAAGTGAATGTGCTATCATCATTGAGGTGATACTAAAATAAGTGGAAGGCAAGCAGTGAGGAAGACACAAAGTGTCTACAAAAGTTAATTGCATGGCCAAAAACTCAACAGATGGAATATAATGTGCGAAAATATCAAGTTATGCCTTTTGGCAAGAAGAGTAGAGGAGCTGAATATTATTTAAATGGAGAAAGACAAAGAGATTTGAAGGTCCTCATGCATGAATCACAAAACGTCAGCATCCAAGGTTAGCAGCTAATAGGCATGGCATATGGAATACTGACCTTTATTTCTTTAAAGTAAAGCATGACTTCAGAAATTATGACAAATTAATTGTTAAGCTCCCTCGTAAACAGAGATGAAAGCCCACATGCCACAAGTTCAAAATCCAAACTCTATAAAACAAATGATATAAATTCTTTAAAAAAATAAGAACAACATACATCACATTTAACCATTTTAAAATGGATTTGCGAAACAAAAATTGACTTGCAGGAAATCCAGTTAGCATCTGTTGAGGGAAAACTAAGTATTCCTTCAGGTAATTTATCTTTTCATAGTTGCTGATTCGACTTGCTCTGTGTTCTTAGTATTCACTATTTCTGTTTCAGATTTCCGGCACTTGCAGTTTTTTTCTTTCCATTCCAATTGTTCCCCATTGTGTAGCTCAACCTGATATCCTTCAGTTGACTATTCCGCTGGGAATTGTACACACATAGCATTAGGTGCAGCATATGACAGATAAAAATGTAATTTAGCAATTTAACAAGTGATTCAAGAGGCCACGGGTTTATTGATGAACAGAAAAAGCTGAATTCCATTTTTCTTACTTTTCATTTTTAATAATCTAGGATTAGGTTCCAAATTATTTTTCAACACTTAAGATGTCACATTGCTAAATACTATTGAAAAAAACTGCAAAGCCACAGTGACCGTAAATAAGATTTTATTTTTCCATAGCCATCCCTATTTAACAATCTTGTTTGCCAAGTTTGTTTGATATTACAGCATTTCTAAACACTTCAAAAATAAATACTGTGAGGGATAGAGTGAAGAAAGAATTGAACATGCTGTTCCCAAAGTCCACAAAACATTACAAGGATACAGTGCGAAATAAAAGCCAAAGCTGTTGAAAGAGATAAATTCAACTCCTCAGGCTAAGAGTTTATACTTGTAGATACTTCTTTATCAACTTGGTCAGAAATGTTATTTCACTCCTTGGGAATGGTGGTACATGAACTAAGGCCTCCTGACTCAGGGGGTGGGGCACTACTACTGTTCCCCAACTCCTGACTAGTAGATCTAATCCAGTCAAGTGGTTCAGAGATGTTATTATACATCCCTGGAGTAGGTGGGATTCAAAGGTAGGAGGACTATCAGTACGTTATAGAGCCTTTGGTTTCCACTTATATTGTTCCTCAAAGATAAACAACACAGTCATTTCATGAGGGGCAAATGAATACCTTGGAGAACTATAGGAAGAGGAAAGTGCCCTTTTTCAGCTCGTTCCTCCATTCAGTCAGATCATGACTGATCAGTGACCTAATTCAATGACTCATCTTTTCCCCAGATCCCTTACCAGCTTTGTTTTTAGATTAGATTCCCTACAGTATGGAAGCTGGTCCTTTGGTCCAACAAGTCTTGGTTGATGACTATTCTATCAATCTCAGATTCAAAATTAACAATGGATCAAGCATTAATTGACATCTGCAGAAGTGAATTCCAAACCTCTGCCACCTTTTGCTTGAGCAGCTGGAAGAAGGAATTGATTAAGAGCATGAAATTAAGGCACATGAGGGCCAAGAGCTTACATCCCATTCTAGGAATGCCTGATTTGTGAAGGAAGACATTGGCCCGAAGCAGCGATGGTAATAGAAACAGTGCTACAGGAAAATCTATGCTGGGGTACTCAAGACCTTGAAATGAGAGCCTTATTCAGCCAACACCTCACAACCAACCTGGTGACCCAGAGTCACAGCGCCTCATCTGCCATCAAGGACTCCATAATCAAAGTGACACTTGGTTATTTGACCGGGAAACACCAACAAAACCTGCTACTGACTTGCCTCAATAAGAACAACCAGGAGATCCAAGAGCTGATGAGGTTGATAAGACTTTGGTGACCATGTAGACATTGGTTATTGTAATAAATACCTTTCTGGGTTGGCGGTAATGACCTGTGGTCAAGGTAAATGATATCCTCACATGGTCTGGCCGACATGTGACTACAGAGCCATGGCAATGTGGTTGGCTCTTAATTGGTCTTTGAAATGGTACTGGCAAGCCAAGGTTCAAGGGCAATTAGGGATGGGCAATGGAAGACCCAGTCACATCTCATGAGCAAATATCAAAGAAAAAGCCGCAAGCACAACGCATGTTTGAACAGCAAATGAGTATGGCCTTCAGTGTCCCAGTTGCCTGAGGAAGGCTGAGTTTAAACACCAGGACCTCAAACCTGACAAAATTATCATGGTCTAAACAGCAGTAGTGTTACCTGCACGCCTTTATAGCTCAGTGATGTGGACTTCTACAGTGGGCACTGGGGGATGTGCCTCTAGCAAGATGTTGCCAGTCCATTCTCAGGAAAGGTGCACCCGTCAGTGTCTCCCACTTAGACCAACACCCTCAATCAGCTCTACCGACTGGGCCACATTGCCCACATGCCTATCATGGGACCCACGAAAGAAATGCTCAACTCAGAGCTTCAACGCTACAAACAAGCCCCAGAAAATGCCTCTGAAACACCCTCAAACCTTCCTTAGAAAAATACAACGTTCCCATTGAGTCCTGGGAAACTCTTGCTCAGCACAGCCGGAGATGAAGGGAAAGCAGCTGAAGGAGGATCTGTCCACCTCGAAGCTTCTCATTGACGGCAAGCTTCACCAGAGAGAGCACCCTCCCATTCCCCCGACCACCGCCAGCCCCTCCTGGGACAGAGACTCTAGATCATGTGGTGGACTCTTCGGTCACCTGAGAACTCTTGTTTTAATGTGGAAACAAGTCACCATCGACCAAGAAGGGCTGTCGAAGAGAAAGACCAGCAGCTACCAGTATAATGTAGTGCCTGGACGTACCTGCAATGACTAAATTATATATATGGGACATGATGGGAATACTTCAGTGTATTACACTTCCCTGCCAGGATCCAATCTACAGAAAACAGTAGAAACGTGGATTCAATTTTGAAAGGGATATATCTTTAATAAACTAATAATTGTATAAATAAAAAACAATTCATGGTTTGTCTTTGGTTCTTTGGCATTTGCCTTAAATTGGTGCCACCAGATTTTTGATAATTCCACCAATGGGAAAATTTATTCCTTTCTCTGAATTGGTGTCCAGACTTCTCATTTTGGAACACTTCCATCAAACATGTTTTTATTCCTTCAATGCGATGTGATTGGGCCAGCATTTTATAATTAGGCGGTAACCTCGTGGCCTGGCGTGGTGATCTCAGGGCCACCATGGATGTCCAAGGTGATTCCAGAGCGATCTCCCGGCCTTGAGAGCCTTAAGGGGAAGCCCAGCCCAGCCTAGAGTCAAGACTGTAGCGCGGTCTGGAGTCAAGGCCCAGTGCGGTCTGGAGTCAAGGCCCAGCATGGCTTGGAGTCAAGGCCCAATGCGGTCTGGAGTCAAGGCCCAGCGCAGTCTGGAATCAAGGCATAGCATGACCTGGAGTCAAAGTCAGCATAGTCTGGAGTCAAGGCCCAGAGCAGATTGGAGTCAAGGCCCAGTGTGGCCTGGAGTCAAGGCCAAAATTGGTCTGGAGTCAAGGCCCAGCAAGGTCTGGAGTCAAGGTCCAGCACGGTCTGGAGTCAAGGCCCAGCGTGGTCTGGAGTCAAGGCCCAGTGTGGTCTCGTGTCAAGGCCCAGTGTGGCCTGGAGTCAAGGCCCAGCGCGGTCTGGAGTCAAGACCCAGTGCGGACTGGAGTCAAGGCCTAGTGCGGACTGGAGTCAAGGCCCAGCACGGTCTGGAGTCAAGGCCCTGCACGGTCTGGAGTCAAGACCCAGTGCGGACTGGAGTCAAGGCCTAGTGCGGACTGGAGTCAAGGCCCAGCACGGTCTGGAGTCAAGGCCCTGCACAGTCTGGAGTCTAGGCCTAATGTGGTCTGGACGCAAGGCCCACTGTAGACTGGAGTCAAGGCCCAGCGTGGTCTAGAGTCAAGGCCCAGCGTGGTCTGGTGTCAAGGCCCAGTGCGGACTGGAGTCAAGGCCCAGTGCGGACTGGAGTCAAGACCCAGCGTGATCTGGTGTCAAGGCCCAGTGTGGCCTGGAGTCAAGACAAAGTGTGATGTGGAGTCAAGGCCCAGCATGGCCCGGAGTCAAGGCCCAGCGTGGTCTGGAGTCAAGGCCCAGTGTGGACTGGAGTCAAGGCCCAGTGTGGTCTGGAGTCAAGGCCTAGTGCGGACTGGAGTCAAGGCCCAGCGTGGTCTGGAGTCAAGGACCAGTGTGGTCTGGTGTCAAGGCCCAGCGCAGTCTGGTGTCAAGGCCCAGTGTGGCCTGGTGTCAAGGCCCAGCGCAGTCTGGAATCAAGGCCCAGCGTGGTCTGGTGTCAAGGCCCAGTGCGGACTGGAGTCAAGGCCCAGCACGGTCTGGAGTCAAGGCCCTGCACGGTCTGGAGTCAAGGCCTAATGTGGTCTGGACGCAAGGCCCACTGCAGACTGGAGTCAAGGCCCAGCGTGGTCTAGAGTCAAGGCCCAGCGTGGTCTGGTGTCAAGGCCCAGTGCGGACTGGAGTCAAGGCCCAGTGCGGACTGGAGTCAAGACCCAGCGTGATCTGGTGTCAAGGCCCAGTGTGGCCTGGAGTCAAGACAAAGTGTGATCTGGAGTCAAGGCCCAGCATGGCCCGGAGTCAAGGCCCAGCGTGGTCTGGAGTCAAGGCCCAGTGTGGCCTGGAGTCAAGACAAAGTGTGATCTGGAGTCAAGGCCCAGCATGGCCCGGAGTCAAGGCCCAGCGTGGTCTGGACTCAAGGCCCAGTGTGGTCTGGAGTCAAGGCCTAGTGCGGACTGGTGTCAAGGCCCAGTGTGGTCTGGAGTCAAGACCCAGCGTGATCTGGTGTCAAGGCCCAGTGTGGCCTGGAGTCAAGACAAAGTGTTATCTGGAGTCAAGGCCCAGCATGGCCCGGAGTCAAGGCCCAGTGTGGTCTGGAGTCAAGGCCCAGTGTGGCCTGGAGTCAAGACAAAGTGTGATCTGGAGTCAAGGCCCAGCATGGCCCGGAGTCAAGGCCCAGCGTGGTCTGGAGTCAAGGCCCAGTGTGGTCTGGAGTCAAAGCCTAGTGCGGAGTGGTGTCAAGGCCCAGTGTGGTCTGGAGTCAAGGCCCAGCGTGGTCTGGGGTCAAGGCCCAGCGTGGTCTGGAGTCAAGGCCCAGCGTGGTCTGGTGTCAAGGACCAGTGTGGCCTGGAGTCAAGGCCCAGTGTGGCCTGGAGTCAAGACCCAGCGTGATCTGGTGTCAAGGCCCAGTGTGGCCTGGAGTCAAGACAAAGTGTGGTCTTGAGTCAAGGCCCAGCATGGCCCGGAGTCAAGGCCCAGCGTGGTCTGGAGTCAAGGCCCAGTGTGGTCTGGAGTCAAGGCCTAGTGCGGACTGGAGTCAAGGCCCAGTGTGGTCATGAGTCAACGCCCAGCGTGGTCTGGGGTCAAGGCCCAGCATGGTCTGGGGTCAAGGCCCAGCGTGGTCTGGAGTTAAGGCCCAGCGTGGTCTGGTGTCAAGGCCCAGTGTGGCCTGGAGTCAAGGTCCAGTGTGGCCTGGAGTCAAGGCCCAGCGTGATCTGGAGTCAAGGCCCAGTGTGGCCTGGAGTCAAGACCCAGTGTGGTCTGGAGTCAAGGCCCAGCATGGCCCGGAGTCAATGCCCAGCATGGACTGGAGTCAAGGCCCAGAGCAGACTGGAGTCAAGGCCCAGTGTGGCCTGGAGTCAAGGCCCAGCGTGGTCTGGAGTCAAGGTCCAGCATGACCTGGAGTCAATGCCCAGCATAATCTGGAGTCAAGGCCCAGAGCAGACTGGAATCAAGGCCCAGTGTGGCCTGGAGTCAAGGCCCAGCATGGTCTGGAGTCAAGGCACAGTGAGGACTGAAGACAAGGCCCAGTGCGGTCTAGGGTCAAGGCCCAACGTGGCCTGGAGTCAAGGCCCAGCATGGTCTGGAGTCAAGGCCCAGCGTGGTCTGGAGTCAAGGCACAGTGAGGACTGAAGACAAGGCCCAGTGCGGTCTAGGGTCAAGGCCCAACGTGGCCTGGAGTCAAGGCCCAGCTCTGGAGTCAAGGCCCAGTATGGCCTGGAGTCAAGGCCCACTGTGTTCTGGTGTCAAGGCCCAGCATGGTCTGGTGTCAAGGCCCAGCGCAGTCTGGAATCAAGGCCCAGCGTGGTCTGGAGTCAAGGCCCAGAGCAGTCTGGTGTCAAGGCCCAGTGTGGCCTGGTGTCAAGGCCCAGCGCAGTCTGGAATCAAGGCCCAGCGTGGTCTAGAGTCAAGGCCCAGCGTGGTCTGGTGTCAAGGCCCAGTGCGGACTGGAGTCAAGGCCCAGTGCGGACTGGAGTCAAGACCCAGCGTGATCTGGTGTCAAGGCCCAGTGTGGCCTGGAGTCAAGACAAAGTGTGATCTGGAGTCAAGGCCCAGCATGGCCCGGAGTCAAGGCCCAGCGTGGTCTGGAGTCAAGGCCCAGTGTGGACTGGAGTCAAGGCCCAGTGTGATCAGGAGTCAAGGCCTAGTGCGGATTGGAGTCAAGGCGCAGTGTGGTCTGGAGTCAAGACCCAGCGCGGTCTGGAGTCAAGGCCCAGCGCGGTCTGGAGTCAAGGCCCAGTGCGGACTGGAGTCAAGGCCCAGTGCGGACTGGAGTCAAGGCCCAGCACGGTCTGGAGTCAAGGCCCTGCACAGTCTGGAGTCAAGGCCTAATGTGGTCTGGACGCAAGGCCCACTGCAGACTGGAGTCAAGGCCCAGCGTGGTCTAGAGTCAAGGCCCAGCGTGGTCTGGTGTCAAGGCCCAGTGCGGACTGGAGTCAAGGCCCAGTGCGGACTGGAGTCAAGACCCAGCGTGATCTGGTGTCAAGGCCCAGTGTGGCCTGGAGTCAAGACAAAGTGTGATCTGGAGTCAAGGCCCAGCATGGCCCGGAGTCAAGGCCCAGTGCGGACTGGAGTCAAGGCCCAGTGCGGACTGGAGTCAAGGCCCAGCGTGATCTGGAGTCAAGGCCCAGTGTGGCCTGGAGTCACGGCCCAGCGTGGTCTGGAGTCAAGGTCCAGCATGACCTGGAGTCAATGCCCAGCATAATCTGGAGTCAAGGCCCAGAGCAGACTGGAGTCAAGGCCCAGCGTGGCCTGGAGTCAAGGCCCAGCGTGGTCTGGAGTCAAGGCACAGTGAGGACTGAAGACAAGGCCCAGTGCGGTCTAGGGTCAAGGCGCAGCGTGGCCTGGAGTCAAGGCCCAGCGTGGTCTGGAGTCAAGGCCCAGTATGGCCTGGAGTCAAGGCCCAGTATGGTCTGGTGTCAAGGCCCAGCGCAGTCTGGAATCAAGGCCCAGCGTGGTCTGGAGTCAAGGCCCAGCGCAGTCTGGAATCAAGGCCCAGCGTGGTCTAGAGTCAAGGCCCAGCGCAGTCTGGTGTCAAGGCCCAGCGTGGTCTGGTGTCAAGGCCCAGCGCAGTCTGGTGTCAAGGCCCAGTGTGGCCTAGTGCCAAGACCCACCGCAGTCTGGAATCAAGGCCCAGCGTGGTCTGGTGTCAAGGCCCAGAGTGGTCTGGAGTCAAAGCCCTGCGTGGTCTGGAGTCAAGGCCCAGCATGGTCTGGTGTCAAGGCCCAATGTGGCCTGGAGTCAAGGCCCAGTTTGGTCTGGTGTAAAGGCCCAGCGTGGTCTGGGGACTTGGTGCCATTGTGGACTGGGTCGGAAGGACTGTTGTTCTGAACTTTCTTTTTCTTTATTTTCATCTTTTTTCCCTAAGAATGTGTACTAAAGATCTGTACCTAGACACCTTGAACCTGTGAGTGGTGACTTGTAAACATTTCATTGTTTTCACCTGAGTACATGTGACAATAAAGATAATTCAATTCAATTTAATAAAAGAGACTATCTTTCTCCTAATAGCAAGTCTTACTGTATGTTTCTGTCTAAGTTAAACTTGAGCAACTTTCCTTCATCATCCGAAAAGTGATTTGTGCATATAGTGATCATACTGTGCTAACTCACTCCCTTTTGGACAGAGCAGTTCAGTTTACCACATGTGGGACTCATTAGTTTCAGGATTCATTGTTTAATGGACTTTTGACTTGACAACATATGAAATACAATATCAGTGTGAACCTTCCACATCAGGACTTTAAAATCTCCAATATACAATGACAAAGGAATGCACACAGTGCATTTGTTACTGCTCTCAAAGGGATCAAATAGAAAATGATTGGTTAATATCTCTTAAAATGGCACCCCCTTCTACCTGTTTGTATAGAACAAAGCAGGTGTACAGTAGGATGACAGTGACAGAGAGTCATAGAGATGTACCACATGGAAACAGACCCTTTGGTCCAACTAATCCTAAATTATACATATATCCTAAATTAATCTAGTCCCATTTGCCAGCATTTGGCCCATATCCATCTAAATCCTTCCTATTCGTGTACCCATCTAAATGCCTTTTAAATGTTGTAATTACAGCACTTCCTCTGGCAGCTCATTCCATACATGTTCCACCCTCTGTGTGAAAAAGTTGCCCCTTAGGTCATTTTAAATCTTTCCCCTCTCACCTTAAACCTATGTCCTCTAGCTTTTCAGATCAATTCCAGAGAATACAGGATCTCAGAAGAATAGGCCATTCAGCCCTCAAGCCTGCTTCACAATACTCTACCATTATGGCTGAGCTAGTTGTGTCCTCAACTTCACTTTCCTCTTTGTCCCTCATAACTCTTGACTCCACTGTCAATCACAAAATGGTCTAACTCAGCCAAGATTCTATTCAGTGATTCAGCCTCCACTGTGGAAGAGAATTCCAAAGAGCATCGACTTCAGAGAGAAAATAATTCTCATCTCAGTTTTAACTGGAATGAATCTGTTTTTAATCACAAATCCACTGAGCTGTATCAATAATAACGTGTTACTTTGCAGAGAAGTAGGCAATATTTATTTTGATATTCTACTGCAAACTTTGGATTGCTTTTAGTTTCAATACATTGCTTTATTGCTTATTTCGCGATTAGATAAAACTTGTAGCTGCTGTAAAACATTTCGCCGTATTTTCTGATTATTTTGTACCTGTGAGGGACAGGAGTCCTGAACAGTGAACTCTGACGAAAGGCTCTTCGTAATGGGCAAGGAATCTGCAGGTCAATTGCACCAAGGCTAACGACATGTCTGTCAGAGAGGCAGCTCGCAATGTCTTGAGCAAGTCATTGCACAACAAATCCTGCAAATTTCTATACTTTGAGCATGTAACTTGGTTCTGTTGTGTGAGTAGCATGTTTTTGTTTTAAAACTTAGAGGGAAAGGCAAAGCCAGTTTCTAGTCGAGAGTGTGGTGCTGGAAAAGCACAGCAGGTCTGGCAGCATCTGAAGAGCAGGAGAATCGACATTTTGGGCATAACGCTTCCATTCCCTGATGAAGGGCTTATGCCCGAAACGTTGACCCTCCTGTTTCTCGGATGCTGCCTGACCTGCTGTGCTTTTCCAGTGCCACACTCTCGACTCTAATCTCCAGCATCCGCAGTCCTCACTTTCGCAAAGCCAGTCTCTAAACAGAACTCTCACGCTTGCTTAATTATATGGGGCATCTGAAAATAAAGAAACACAGCACAGAATAACTGTTCTGGGAGACACATGGGGTCGTACAGTCATAGAGCACGGAAACAGATCATTCCATTCAATCAGTCCAAGCTGAATATAATCCCAAACTAAACTAGCCCCACCTGCCTGCTACTGGCCCATATCCCTCTAAACCTTTCATACTCATGTAATTATCCAAGTGGCTTTTAAATGTTGTAATTATACCCACATCTACCACTTCCTCAGGAAGTTTATTCTACACAAAAACCTCCACACAAAAAATTAGCCCCTCATGTCTTTTTAAATTTCTCCCCTCCCACCTAAAAATGTACCCCCTGGTCTTGAAAACCCCATCTTAGGGAGAAGACAACTACCATCAATTCTATCTATACCTTTCATTATTTTACAAACTTCTATCAGGTCGCCTCTCAACCTCCTATGCTCCAGTGAGAAAAGTCCCAGCCTGTCCAGCCTTTCTGTACAACTCAAACCTTCCATACCCAGCAACATCATGGTAAATCTCTTGTGAACCCTCTACCATGCACTTTCTTGTTACTCTGCCTCCCATTGGAGGCATATTTATTTCCAATCAATTATTTTTAAAGCAGACTTCTCTTTTTACATTGTTAAGTGTAATTGGTATCATACACAAACTAACTACATGTTTGCCTCAAATGTTTTTTTTTAAATACAAACCCTCACTAAAGAGAGGAGGTGATGGCCAAGTGGTATTGTCACTGCATTGTTAATCCAGGGATCCAGATAATGTTCTGGGGATCCGGGTCTGATTCCTGCCATGACGGATGATGGAATTTGAATTCAATAAAAATCTGGAATTAAGAGTCTAATGATGACCACGAATCCGATGTCGATTGTCAGAAAAACCCATCTAGTTTGCTAATGTCCTTTAAGGGGAAGAACTGCCAACCTTACCAGGTCTGGTCTATATGTGACCCCAGACCCACAGCAATGTGATTGACTCTTAACTACCCTCTGGGCATTTAGAAATGTGCAATAAATTCTAAATTACTGAAGAGGATACATTGCAGAATCATTAGAATGATATCTTAGTTTAAAGGGTTGGTTAAAGAGGTCAGATTACATAAAAGAGCTTGTTTTTAAATTTAGAGTGTCAAAGGATGAACCAATGTGGTGTTTAAAGCATTGAAAATATTTATAGTAGACATTCAGAGAAGCTATTTTTACTTGGAATTGCTACAGTGTGGAATCAGGTGATTGAGTCCACACTGAGCTTCCAACAAGAATCCCACCCAGTCCTACCCCTCACCACAACCCCACATTTCCCATGGCTAATCTACCTAGACTGCACATCCCTCTCACTATGGGCAATTTAGCATGGCCAATCAACCTGAAACTCTTTGGACTGTGGGAGCAAACCAGAGCACCCTGAGAAAGCTAACGCAGACACTGGGAGAATCTGCAAATCGAACCCAGATCCTGGTGCTGTGAGGCAGTAGTGCTAACCACTGAGCCACCGTGACCCATCTCTTGTGGGACAATCTAAACTGTGAGATTGTTTTTTTGAAAGTGGCAACCTTCCATCTTGTAAGATGATCCACCCTCCCCCCGACCTATCACCTTCATCCCCTCCCCCATTCACCTACTGTACTCTATGCTACTTTCTCCCCACCCTTCTCTCATTTATCTCTCCACCCTTCAGGCACTCTGCCTGTAATCCTGATGAAGGGCTTTTGCCTGAAACGTCAATTTTACTGCTCCTCGGATGCTGCCTGAACTGCTGTGCTTTTCCAGCACCACTCTAATCTAAACTCTGGTTTCCAGTCATTGTTTTTACCTTTGTGCTGTGGCGGTCAGCCCTCTGTTAAACATGACCTTGTGTGGCTCAGGAAAGTAATCTCATTGAAATATCTGCAGAGGGAGGCAGTTCACTGAGAAGATGCATGATTTGTTGGTCTCTGTCTTCTCCTCAACCAGCTGAGCTTTCAGCTTCTGTTTACTTTTCTGAACAGTCAGCCTGCAGAGGACATAGATATCAAAGACTTTCTCACAGTCACGTCAGCCGCTGTCACCATTAAATCCCATTTGCTTGTGCCCTTATGGTGCTGCATGGACATCCAGGAGGTTGCGAGTTTGGCTAATTCACCACAAACAGCTTTGGTATGCAGTCATCATAAGGTGAACAAAACAAAAAGAACTGAGGATGCTGAAAATCTAAAACAAAGACAGAAATTGCTAGAAAAACTGGCAGCATCAGTGGAGAGAAAGTAGAGTTAACAGTTCAGGTCAAGAGACCCTTATTCAGAACTGATTGTGGCTAGAAAAAGGTTGGTACATCCGCTGAAGATGAGTGGGGAAGGAGTGAATGAGAGGTGGGGGTGGAACCCAAAGAAAGAGAACAGCAATTGGGCAAGGAAATGGATAATGGTGAATCAGGGAGAAAGAAAAGCTGCTAATAGGGACCATCACAGGATGGAAATGGGTTAGCATTGGTGAGAGTAGCCTCTCTCAGGATGCCTGGTGTGTGTGAAGGTGCTCAGGCCCTGAAGTTATTCATGGATTTCCCACCCCATCCCACCCCACCCAACCCCCCCACCCCCACCCGCCGCTGCCACCCCCCCCCCCCCATGCATTTTCTATCCCCTGATTTATTTTCTGCCCCACATCCTGACTACTACTAATAGGCTGTACATAACTCTCACCAGGGTCTTCATTTCTTTCGTGGCTCCACAACTCTACACACAGATTCTAATAGTTTTTTGGTTGCTTTTGAATGGGACAGGCTCAATAAGCCAAAGACTGGATTAGTGGTGCACCTCCGCCCTCAGACCCCACCCCTCCAACCGTAACAAGGACAGAACACCCCTGGTGCTCACCTTCCACCCTACAAACCTTCGCATCAACCAAATCATCCGCCGACATTTCCGCCACCGCCAAAAAGACCCCACCACCAGGGATATATTTCCCTCCCCACCCCTTTCCGCCTTCCGCAAAGACCGTTCCCTCCGTGACTACCTGGTCAGGTCCACACCCCACTACGACCCACCCTCCCATTCTGGCACTTTCCCCTGCCACCGCAGGAACTGTAAAACCTGTGCCCACACCTCCTCCCTCACCTCTATCCAAGGCCCTAAAGGAGCCTTCCACATCCATCAAAGTTTCACCTGCACATCCACCAGTATCATTTATTGTATCCGTTGCTCCCGATGTGGTCTCCTCTACATTGGGGAGACTGGGCGCCTCCTAGCAGAGTGCTTTAGGGAACATCTCCGAGACACCCGCACCAATCAACCAAACCGCCCCGTGGCCCAACATTTCAACTCCCCCTCCCACTCTGCCGAGGACATGGAGGTCCTGGGCCTCCTTCACCGCCGCTCCCTCACCACCCGACGCCTGGAGGAAGAACGCCTCATCTTCCGCCTCGGAACACTTCAACCCCAGGGTATCAATGTGGACTTCAACAGCTTCCTCATTTCCCCTTCCCCCACCTCATCCTAGTTTCAAACTTGCAGCTCAGTTACTGTCTCCTTGACTTGTCCGACTTGCCTATCTTCTTTTCCACCTATTCACTCCACCCTCTCCTCCTTGACCTATCACCTTCATCTCCTCCCCCACTCACCCATTGTACTCTATGCTACTCTCTCCCCACCCCCACCCTCCTCTAGCTTATCTCTCCATGCTTCAGGCTCACTGCCTTTATTCCTGATGAAGGGCTTTTGCCCGAAACGTTGATTTCGCTGCTCGTTGGATGCTGCCTGAACTGCTGTGCTCTTCCAGCACCACTAATCCAGTATTTGATTTTCAGCATCTGCAGTCATTGTTTTTACCTCAATAAGCCAAAGAGTCTGTTTCTGTGCTGTGGACGTCAATGATACCATGACTCCCTTTGTTGGATATCACATGACAAGGATCAAAGGTTAGTAAATACAGATCAGCAATAATTGAATGGTGGCACAGGTTCAGAAGGCTGAATGACCTCTTGTTTCTATTGTCATTAGTAAGCTATTCCACAGTAGGTGGCATCACAGCAATGCTAATTTCGGAGCTGACCTACAGGCCCTGGACTGCATTGCCAGCAGAGGGCACTCAAAAGTCACTGAACGTAGGTGATTGCAGATTTTTATTCTAATCCCTGGTCAACTGCTGTTGTGGACATGAGCAGCTTCTACAGCAGAAAGCAAGAAACCAAGGTCTTGTGTGCAATTCTCACAAAACCGCACCTTAATTCACCGAAACACTGGTAAAGGTAATACTGGTTTCTTGCATTTTTTTAGGCAAGACTTGTATGGTGCTGTTCAGCAACAGTGGCAAACTCCTGAGGTCAGAGAGTCATAGAGACAAACCCTTCAGTCCAACTCGTCCATGCCACCCAGATATCCTAACCTAATCTAGTCCCATTTGCCAGCACTTGGTCCATATCCCTCAAAATCCTTCCTATTCATGTAACCATCCAGATGCCTTTTAAATGCTGTAATTTTACCAGCCTCCTCCACTTCCTCTGGCAGCTCATTCCATACACACACCACCCTCTGTCTGAAAACGTTGCCCCTTAGGTCCTTTCTAAATCTATCCCCTCTCACCCTAAACCTCTGCCTTCTAGTTCTGGACTCACCAACCCCAGGGAAAAGAACCTGTCTATTTATCATATCCATGCCCCTCATGATTTTATAAACCGCTATGAGGTCACCCTTCAGCATCTGATGCTCCAAAGAAAACAGCCCCAGCCTATTCAGCCTCTCTCTATAGTCTCGGTTCAAGAAGACTAATGAGTGACAAGTTACTCGAAGGCACTCATTGCTATAACACAAAAGCAAAATGGAATAGGTGGTTTTCCTGGCAAGCAACATGGAAAGAAATTACAGCCTTTACCATCTCTACGCAGGTGACAACATGCAATTAAAAATGTACAGTATGTTGCAACGTTGACGCTGACGTTTTTTGGGTAGTGAGGGGAGAGTGGAGGTTGGCTCAGTCGGCTGGTATGAGATGGTGGATTCAGGACCTGCCTCCTTGCCAGCCCCGTAGTGGATATTGTGGTTCAGTGGGTCAGACCCGACTTCAGCCAGGAGAAAGATATCTAAATATTAAAAAATTCTAGAAATCTGAAATTAAGCAAAAAAAATGTAGAAACTCAGCAGGACAGGCATCATCTGTGGACAGAGAAACAGAATGAGTGTTGAGTACAATATCTTCTGAGGAGTTACTCCCAAATACTAACTCTATTGCTCACTCCGCAGGCACTAACAGACCTAAGCTGTTCCAGCAATCTGTTTTTATAATTGCTCTCTTACAGCTGTCTGAACAGCCCAGTACAGAAGTAATTGGCCGCATTTACAATTAAAAGAAACTAACTGGCAAAGAACTGCAGGCATAGAATTAACTCAAGAAACATGAAAAGGTTGAATTTTCTGCTTTGCTAAAACAAGCTTCAATGTAAGAAGTTTTATTTTTTTTCACACTTTATTAAACAGTGTCCACCAAATGGCAACAAAAATATTGATTACAAATCTCAATTTCTAAGAAGGTTAAAAACTAGCCATCACAGTGTTCTGGGGGTCTAGATTAGTCACACAAGTGATATGTGAAGATGACAAATACATTTCAATCTTTTTAAAGCAAAAAATGAAAAAAAAACTTTATTACATTTAAATGCAACATTTTGGAAAGTGTTTACACTCGGCAATACTTGACACATTTCTTTCAAATTAGAAAATGTCTGTTATAAGGAATAATTACACACTTATTAGTCAGCAGTTAACATATAAACAACCTGTCAAAAGCAGCCTAACAGATACAGACTAGATAGACCCCAAGGGTAGCAGACACATTAATCCAGGTTAACAGCATCAATGTTTAGATTTGTAAACACAAAGAAACATATAGGCCTGTGGCCTGGTAAATGTGGTGATACAATATCCAATTTTAGCCTCTGCAGCCTCCTGGGAAGCAATGGCATATGGCAGAATGGATAATGCAACACTACAATTCACTACTCATAATCCCCAACTGTTTATTAAACTTACAATAATTTTCACAGTCTTGACCTAAAAATCATTGGTCAGTGGAAATTCCAACACCTGGACCTGGCTTGCCCCTTTCTGAAATGTTTCTCTGCTCGTGTTTATTTACTGTAACAATGGTCACATTGCCACAAACCAACAAGTCAAGGCTATCCCTAAGTAAAGTGCTCTTATACAACATGAATGCTATAATATAGATGAGTTGACACAGAGTGTAGTCACATGCTCATGCCAGCTCTATCCTGTACAGCAAATGCACAATGCATTATTTATAGAACAGATCAAGATTTCAGATTGGTATTGTAATTACCATTGGGATAAAAAAAAAGTCATCTTTCCCTCAGTAGGTAGCAGATGGTATTAATTGAAATACAATCCGATTTGAAATAGCATAAGCCAACTGCACTTCATCAGTTTGCACGCACCTCACATTTTCCAGCATGAGAAAACACGCATTTTCTTTCAAAAGTTCATACAAAGCAAAAGACTTTAGTGGACACAACAGGTCCTTGATTACTGACTTTGTTTTGAAATGAAAGGACCGTTCACTAAGCACACGCGTAGGAAGGTGTGCAACATGGCCCTCTGGCCTTGGCACCTGACTTGGGTGAAGCTGGTCAATGAAGCTTTTTTCTTCCAAAGAAAGAGCAAGATTAAGCAAAATGAGACACAGACAAATAATTTCTCCAAACTAATACTCTACAGGAGCACCTTTAAAGCCAGGCATAAACCTAAACAGTACATAAAATGCATATGGCTACATCTTTCCTCTTTTCCCATTTAGTTAATCAGTTCAGTCTTCCCATATTAGGTATTACCATACACCGGACTCAAGAAATAATTGGATCATATATTGAAAAATGTGTACTATCAGTTATAGAAAGACAAGGCCAGAGCAGACTGACCCACAGATCAGTCAACATTGATCAATGTCAAGGTTCAGTGGTCAGGAGGTTATTGCTGTACTTTTTAGGAACTACTAAGTTGCACTTGATCACATGGGATTCATTCAAAATCAGACCTTGGTGGAACCAACAGCTGGTTTGCTGCAGTTACCATTCACACAGCTAGCAGACAGTGGCGAAAGAACCACAACTCATGAACAGATGCAGGACAAATGTTGAAGGCGTCAAATTGCTCACTGCCCTGCCTCGAGAACTCAAGTTCTGCAGCTGGAGTCAAACAATAGCCGTGAACATTCACAAAGCTGCTCGGCCAGCAGGACATCCAGCACCACAAACAGAGGACTCTGGCTATCAGTCCAGTTCTGTCCACTTCGACATGCAATCTGCTCTGTTTCACTTCATAGAAAGACTTCTCCAGTCATTAAGGTTCATTCCTTTCTTTCAGCTTTTCACTTCGGGTGTCCTGGAAAAATAAATTGTAGAACATCAAAACTCAACAAGCTGGTACAAGAGATAACTTTTAAAGCAAATAAATAACAAAATTGTGTTCCTATTAAATTTTAACATCTTTCATTACTTAAAATATGAGCATTCCCAGGCAATACAAAGATCTTTGGGATCAGAAGGAAAATCAACCTGGGCTTCTAATCCTGATCACTGCTGAGTGACTATTGCTGGAAGCTGCACAAACACATCTCAGGTCAGCATGATAACTCAGCTGTGTTTCTGTTCACTATCTGCTTCTCAAAAGTCACAGCTAATGTTCCAAATTTGAGGGAATTACTTAGTGGTTTCAGACAGTTGCAGAACTACATTCCAGCTGTTAACACATTTAGGACAGCGTACATGATATGAGACTGATATCCAATTGTGGAACCACAGGAAGTGTTAACCAGACTATTGGCCACATGGCAGGAATGGTTAACAATGGAGGAGAGCAAGTTATTTACTTTGAGCTACTCAGAGAAAACCTTAATGCTTGAAGTCCACACATAGACACATGGATAAGACTGGCTAAATTTTGGACTTTCAAATCCAGACAAGCCAAAGACAATTCACCTCTTAACAGGTATTAAAAGAAAACTGGAGAACCTTAAACACGATTTCTCAGATCTGTGCAAAAAATGCATTGACATACTGAATTGTAATGAAGTTTCTTTTATTGTGGTTTTGTTTAAAATGACATTGAAACAAAAAGCCATACAATAATCTTCATATTGACTGATAGATTTATAAAAACTAGTGAAAGAGTAAACAAAATGGAGGGAAAAATATAGAAAAATGGACACAGTGGGACAAGAACAACACAAGTAGCTAGGGACAGCACAGAAGAGAACAGGAAGTGAAAGAATGAACCTTCAGCAAAGAGGAAGCAAATGAAAATAACTAAAATTCTCAGAAAACAAATTAACTAGACAATAGTAGAGATTGTGATACATAGATCTATACAAGTTATCGTGGTATTACATGATATTTTGCAGCTTCAGATGGTGTTGTACCTAAGCTGCATGGAAACCAGATGACGGATGTATCAAGTACCTCGGGTGGCGGTGGTTTAACAGTAACAGGCTGCGATTGTCTCCGTGGAGGTGATGGTTTAGGCAGGGCCTGCTGCTGTACAGTGTTGTAGTACGTGACTCCACCAAAGACCTGAGACTGGGCCTGACCATACACAACAAATGATTAATATTTCCAAAACGTTCTTAATTCCATGGCAAACAGGATATGTGACAAATGTAAAATGTCTTGCTACTTTTCACAAAGTTGCTTTTGCCTCACTGGACACTCACTTTTTGTGGTGGGTGAAACATGGCATGATAGCGGCTTCAAAATGACACTGATTCAATGTAGAGAGCAAATAAATACAAAGGCAACCTCGGTGGCTATGATCAATTGGTGCCAATTATGCTAATTTTGTACAAAAGGAAATGCATACAAAAGACAAGCAAGGTTAAGCAACCTAATTTTTATCATTGCTTTGGGAACACACACATTTTCTCAAAAGAATTATTTTAACCTGTCTCACTAGATCCCACAAATTGGTTTAAATCCAGATATTTTACTTTGGATATACACCAGTCACTAATGCATAAGAATGACATATGCTTGGTTTACTCTCCATTCTGTCAAAAATACTGAAAACTGCACTGAAATTACTGTCCTTACTTTAAAAAAAAGCAAAACGCTTTGGTTAAATTGGCTCCAAGCATGTACTCAGGTTTTTGCCCTGATAGCAAAATGCACCACATAATAAATCAAAGGATCATACGTTTTGATCTGTAAACTCTGGCACACCAACCATTCCTTGCAGGCATTCTCACCTGAGTGGTTGGATAAATATGAGGTGGAAGGCTCCCAGTTGTGTATGGATAACTGGGGTTCCCATAGTTCATCATTCCTGGTGTGAAGAAGGGAGGGGGCAGCACCTGAGGAGGCGGTGGTTGCCCAGCTGGCATTTGGACTTGCGGAGCATAGAGACCTGGATTGGTGAGGTGACCAGGCGACTGGTGGTGATTGAAACCTGGAACTGACAACGATCAGCAATTAGATGATGAACAAGCCAAAGATAATCCACAAAGACTCCAAGGAACAATTCATAAATATTAAACATTATTAAACTATATAGTATGGACTGCCACAAGAACTAAAAGCTTAAAAGAAAAGGTCAACAGCATAAATTAATAGATATAGAGAAATTTGGATAAAAGGTAAAAATTCATTAATGAAAGAATTCAGAGGTGAGGTTTGTCAGCATTTTGTTAGGACTGTTCCCTCTGGAGCATCCTTGAGGTCCTCTCATCATCCACTCCCAATACCTCCCAACATTCACATCCACACAGTATCTCTCAATGCAATCACAGAAGGTGCAACACTTCTTACACATTTACCCTCCTCCTCCTCCTCACTATCCAAGCCTCCAGACACACCTTCCAGGTGAAGCAGCAATTTACCTACACTTTGCTCAATTCTACTCGAATACATTCGCTGTTCACAAGATGGTCTCCTCTACATTAGGGAGACAAAACGCAGAGTGGGTAACTGCGTTGTAGAACACCAATATTTTGTCCACAAAAATAAGCCACTTTAACACACGATTGTGTTTCATGGCCAACATTCGTGCCTCATGCTTGCTGTCATGCTTCAGTGAGGCTCTGCGCAGGTTAGAAGAACAGCATCTCACTTTCTGTTTGGGGACCCTTCAGCCCTTAGGACTCCATATAGAGTTCAATAACTTCAGAACCTGAGCACCTTATTCTATGTTCTTTAAAAATTCCCATACCCCAGGACCTGTCACGACACGAGCTGCTTTGAGCAATGCTCACCCATTTTCACCTAGTTATGGCGTCTCATTATCAGCTTTTCTTTCTTTCCCTGGTTTACCATATCTTCGTCTGTTTAACACTCATTCTCTCTCTCTCTCTCTGGGCTCCATCACCTACCTGCTCACTTCCCCCTTTTGTCTTCAGCGTAAATACCACCTTTTCCAACTGTTATCGGTTCTGGAGTAGGGTCACCCGACTTTGAACTTTAACTCTGCTTTCCCTCCACAGATGCTGCCAGACCTGCTGAATTGCTCTTTCTATTTTTGTTTCAGTAAGGAGGTGCCCTCCAACTAATCAAATGCGAATCCAACCATTTAATCTATCTGTATGGATTTTCAATTAAGATCTTCCTCCCTCAGCCTACCGAGTACAAGTGGACACTAGTCAATTGTCCATCCTGTTATGACAACAGAGTAACACCACCCCCCCTACTATATTAAACCAACAACATAGGAAAGATTTACCCATGTGGTAATCTGTGAAAATTTGAGAGGTCAAGAACTATCCCAAATATCACTATTTAAAGTAAAAATTAACTTTATTTCCTAAAATCTAACAGAGAATAATTATCTACCAGCAATTTACAACTCCTTCCTCTAACCTATTACTTTCCCTTCTATAATACTAGGCCGAGAAAACCCAATTAAGATTTACTGAAAAATTCACATTTCAAAACCAGCCAGCAGTCAAATCTTCTCTTTATATCTTCTGTAAATTTGCTCTCCAGGTTGGTATTGATGTTTTTCTGTGTAAACTCCTTCTCTAGACAAGCGTGTCTCAGAGTTTTGACTAGCAGCCTATCTTTGTTGGTCTTTTGGCAGTTCTCCCCCAACTGTTAAATTTTTCCCAGTCTTATGCCCCCAAACCATCAGACTGTGTCATTGGCTTTTAATAATGTCAACATACTCAATTCGAACTGGATTGGAGTTTGGTATTTTTTCAGGGTGTAGTTTAAACTGATTGGCCTAACTTGAATTTGCATTTTTTTTCTTCAGACAACCAGCTACACTGGCTGCTGGACCAAAAGGTTATATTGTATCTTGTTCAGAACACTTGGTGCTGTCAGGTAGTTCTGCTCACTTTTAACTCCCTTAAAAGTACAGTATACCCACATCTTCATAACAATCCTTATTTTAAAAATTAATATACCTGGATGTGGAAGATGCATATCTGGCTGTACAATCATGCCTTGAGGTGGTAGAGGAGCTGGACTTTCATTGTGGGTATATATTGGTCCTTGAAATTGTACTGTGAACAGGAATCATAGTTTAGATCATGGTGATAGGTCAGAGCATTGGCAGCAGAGCATTGAAAAACTGCTTACGGGTAATAATAATTCACAATAAAATTCTGCAAAATTAGTCTTTGCAAAGATATAACATTAGCATAATATAACAATCCTTTGGAACTTGCTTTTCATGCTGACTTTTGCACTGCTGCCTAAAGTAACGACCTTCAATTAATTCACAACACAACGAGTTTTGCCCAAGAAAAATAATTTGCCCCTCAAGATGTAAATTGGTTGCTTTTCAATTTTTTCTTCTATTTGATGATTCTGTATGGAAACACCAAACAGCAAGTGGGAATGTGTCAAAATACAAAAATAATTATTGTTTATCAAATGTTGTGAAACAGACATTGCAACTTCCAATCCATTAATACATACTAGGAATAATTCTAAACGTTACTTATTTCTGTAATATGTAGTCCAAGGATAAATGCATTTAAAGGTTTTTTTAAAATTAGACAAATGGAGAAGTTTAAAAAGAAACCAGACGAGAATAATCTTAGTGGGTATTTTGTGATCCCAACATTCTAAACGTGTGTTGTTGTGAAGACCATGTCAGATAGAAAATTGAGAAAAAATCCTCCTACGTGGGTCATAATAGTGTCCTTCCATGAGGCCGATGTGCATAGGTGCAGGGGCTGGAGCTGGCGCTGGTCCGAGGGTTGGTGCTGGGGCTGGTGCTGGTTGTTGAGGAGGAGGGGGTGGCGGTGGAGGTGGTGCTTCTGGTAGTGGCCGCTGTCGTTGAGATGAGTAACGCTTCGCCCGTCTTCCTTGGTTACCCTGTAACACATTCAATCATTTTAAGTTAAACTCTACAAAAAAAAAAGGTGTAAGCTACATACCCAAACTCCATTAAGCCACTAATCATGGTATGACATCTTACTTCAGAATATGATAATCTACTACATTTCTGTCCTTAAACTGGTGAGGCCAGGCTGCAAAATGCACTGGGTGTTTCTATCAATCACAAATAGTAGTAACAATGAAGCAGCCCCTCAAGTATGGATCCAGGTTAAAATCATAAGTCTATATTTTCATAAACTTTCAGATGTAGGATGCTTCTAATGATTGTTCACATCACCTATTTCAATTGCAACCATTGTTGCTCAGTGAACCCAGAATATCAGGATCTGCTAGCCCAGTGCTTTAAATACTTGAGCAAGTTACTTCTTGGAAAACATATGCTGATAATGTAGGGTATATATGGGTAATCACAACAATTTTGTATCCAAGTCATTCAAATGCCATAGCCTAAAAGTTAAAGTCAAACTCTACTTGACTTACCATGTCTTCCACCCGATTATACTGGGTTGGAGCAGTCCCAATGTGTAATGAATTGGGGATTCCTGGAAGAAACACAATAGTCAATTCCCACCTGTTATATACCGTGCTGATTGATCATCTGTAAGAAAGGTTTTCAGCTGTATAATTTTTGTAAATAGCATTTTAAAAATGTCACCATTATTCTTTACTTACGAAAAGACTTGGAAGTTGATAGTTTTAGAGACCATTTTGTTCCATTTATTTTTGATTGGTATTTATATCACTGCAACACCAATTAAATTTCCCACAAACAGCATGTAAACTGTAGTCTATCAGCCTGTACTCACTTTCAATGAGAAATTTCAGCTTTGAACTCTTGCTGCACTGGCACAGTTTTGTCCAAATTACACAGTCTGATGTTGAATCACATCATGGACTGCATTCCTCCAATTAAGAGGAAACATTTGATCAACATCAAAATAAAAATTAAATGTAGCACAGCTATTCCTTTAGATCACATTTGAAATATCCAATTATTTGTATAAACTAAAGGACACATTTACATATTTATTTAAAATCTGATCTTTAATCACCCTACCCTACATGAACTTTAATAAAATGTTGCGCTGTGCTCAGCAAGCTAGGCTAATAGGGGAGGCTTTTACATTTATTCCCTTATATAAGGAAAACCATTCTATAATCTCAAAATGTTGAGCTGTATTGTTCTCATTCTGTGCTGTATACACTCTTTACCTCCATCAATGTGGCATATTCTCTTAATATCGAACAGTGGGTTGCATTTCTGCTGATGAATACTGGATCGCCTACTCTTAATATTTTGCAATGATCAGCAGATTGCTGTTTTGGGATTTTGCTGCATGCAATTTAGCTTCTGTGACTCCTATGGTGAGACAGTAAAACCAATTCAAAGAACCTCATGGCTGTGAAAACCCTTGAGATGCATCAAGATCACGAAAGGTGACGCAAATATGAATGCAAGCCATCAATGCTCATTTCATTTGCCGATACAATTATTTTTGTAAAAAAAGCTGTCCATACGGAATTGGCAAATAAACAAAATTTCTTTTACAAGTACATTTAATTGTACTGTTGCCTAAGAGAATGAAGGACACAATATACAAAATATCGAATATATAGTATCTAATATTAAATATAATAAAAATACCTTGGAATAGTAATAAAAATATGTTGTGAGGAGGGCAACACAAACCATTTAGGACTATATACTGGAAGGGACAGAAAATCAAAATGAACTTGATTAAATAAAAGATTATTTTAATGACCTGCAGTTCTAATGACTTGCAATGGTTTATTGGACCCCCAAATGTTAAAAAAAATGCATTTCAGGAATATCTTATTAAAAGAAAAAGGTAAACTTGCCAGATCACTACCAGACCAGACGGCTGTTCTCGCTTTTTAGCTGAGGGTTACCACAGTTCAGGTGAGGGGAGAGGTTGAGAAGGAAAGTCCTTCGTGGTTACCTCAGCTGGTGTGGGAATTAAACCCACTCTGTTGGTGTCACTCTGCATCACAAACCAACCATCCAGCAAACTGAGCTAACTGACCCCCAAAATCTTATTAAACTAAGCTGGATATGGATGACCCATGAATCGCTAAACCCGAATATCTATAAGATCGTCACATGGCAATGATTACTGAGAGACAGGAGTGATGGCAACAGGTTGCTGTTGACAAGCGCAGTTCTGGATTAACCTGCAGTGAAAAGAAATGGTCTGGACAGTGAGGCTATAATACAGTCAGATTTGTAGGACAAGGTTCGTTCATCCACTACAGTTGGAAGTACGCAGTCCACAACTGAATGTATGTGCTGAGGGACTGGTGGTTGCAGCAGAAATGGGAGGCTGTCAAATGCCTGACTATAGTGAAGGCTTTAAGAGGACCCACTTAGTAGAGTGGCAGCAGTAACATGCCATGACTCGATGCAGTGCACAGAAAAGGTAAACATGCTAGAGGAGTAAAGAGAGAGGACTTGGAGAAAGCCAAATTTTGGCCATTGTACCACTTTAGGGGCATTTAGCATTTCCCAACTTTTATCAAGTACAATCAATCACTCCTACTCAACACTGCCATGTTATTTGTAGATTTAGGTTTGAATCCATCATCCTACCAACAATACTCAAAGTTATAACATTGAAAATGGTCAAATAGGAAACAGAAATGTCAACCAGAACTTACCTCGAAGTTCTCGTGGTTGTACATATTGTGGTTGAGTGCTCGCTGGCCAGTTTTTCCCTGATAAATTTATTTGGGTCATTTCACGTTCCAGCCCCGTCATTGTAGGGTCTACAGGTGGAGTTTCCCACGAGCCTGCTTTTGGTACTGGAGGAGGGACAGATTGAACAGGAACCTGCTGTGCTGGAGACACCAAAGCTGGTACAGAACTGTCCTCCACCACCACTGGCTTTCCTACCTCGGGCACCTTATTCCTGGTCCTTCGAATACGAGAATAAGATTTCTTTTCAATCATCTTTTCCTGTACCTGTGGCACATCCTCAGTCGGGACAGACTGATTCTGCACAATGGTATCTTCTTTTACTAGACCATTGTTTTTCATAGACTGCACGCTGTCTGTCACAATCACATTCTCCCTCAAATGACTCTGCTCAGCATTCTTCACATCCATTTTATTTTCACTGATGGACAACTCTCCTGAAGAGTGATAACTTCTTGAGTTATTTATTTCAGCTGGTTTCATATTAATACGGTCTTCATTATAAGCAGCATTTTTTGAGTAGCTCTTCGCTGGAGATCTCCGCTCTGGACCTCCCACTCTTCGGTTAAAAGTTCTTGTGGAAGGAACACTACTGCCAAGTTTCCGCATGTACGTTCTTGGTGGTGGTGGCTCATCCATCCAATCAGGCTCTCTATTTTGAGGACTTCGAAACCTTTTAAAAAGCAGAATTACACACCCAAAGGTTAAGATGAAGCAAGTTAACATTAAAAATATTTTGCAGTGAAACTGTGCAGGCAGGCCTATTCTTCCAATTCATACTGGACACTTAGAAACTGACAAAAACAAAGATGATTTTACATACACACGGTGGCACAGTGCCTAGCACTGCTCCCTCACAGTGCCAGAGATCCGGGTTCAATTCCCGCCTCAGGCGACTGACTGTGTGGAGTTTGCACATTCTCCCTGTGTCTGCATGGCTTTCCTCCGGGTGCTCCAGTTTCCTCCCACAGTCCAAAGATGTGCAGGTCAGGTGAATTGGCCATGCTAAATTGCCCGTAGTGTTAGGTGAAGGGGTAAATGTATGGCTGGGTTGTGCTTCGGTGGGTCGGTGTGGACTTATTGGGCTGAACGGCCTGTTTCCACACTAAGTAATCTAAGCAAGCTAATCTAACAAAAAAAAAGTCTTAGATAATCTTATGCAGTTAGCTACTTACCTATGAAAACTCTATTCACAAAAAGGAGGGGAATTCTGGGCATCTAGCTGAGGATTCTGCACTCTTGGCAATATATTTTCCCACATCATTTCTATTTGTAAAGTCATCTAAAATGTGAAAATAATCTTTGCCTTTCACCTATTCACATTTCCACCATTCCCTCCTGCTATCTATTTGTTTGTACCTCAAACAGACAAGTTTCTCAAATGGCCTTAGAAATCAGCAGTTTCCCAGCAGCAGCTTTCATACATTACAGAACCAACTCTGTGTTGCCAGGCTCGAGAATTTGTCTCCTGGATTTTGCTGGAGTCCAGGACCAATTGCTAATGGATGACAGCTTTTCTTTCTGATGTGGTTAAAGCCTAAGCATTTCATCTCACCAGACACTGACACCAGATCTTTTCAAATATCACTGCCCGTCAGCACACCATAACAGGGAGCTCCCACCCAGCACCACAGATGTTCAACATCATGTTCAACATACTACCAAGACGCTATGAAATTTCCAGTCCATTTGCCAAATCTTGCAATGGTGCAAATCTCTCAAATGCCTCTAGTTGCAGGGGGTGGGGGGTGGTAAGGAAGGGACACAGGTTGAGGGCTGAAGTAGTAGTTGTGGGGGAAGACTTGAAGAAGTGATAGACTGGAGAATGTCAATTTGTTCACATACTCAAATTGAAGTTAATGTGCAATATATGAGAGAGATTAGGCCTGCACAGTTTTACATAGGTATCATTCCATCAATGTACTGAAAGCTTAGTGATTTTAAATTTTTCAAACCTTGGCTTCCTTATCCTTCGTGACCTTATTTCATCAGGATTTCTGTCTGATCGAATATCATAACCATACAAGGAAATAAGTTCATCTCGGGATTTAGGTGCTTGCTCATCCTCCTGGAATTTATCGTGCACCCATCGTCCTTCATCTTTCCAGAGCTTCCGCTGGCGGACTTTGGGTCTGTAAAATGAGAAGAGCAAACGCACTGAGAATTTCAGAACAAATTTAGAATACCTTTATACCTTGATCCAGAGCTATGAGATGAACACACTATAAGACTCAATCTTAAATTCTACACTCATGGCAGGACTAAGAAGATCTCAAAGTCCTGCAGCAAACAAAGTCAATATGTGGGAAAGAAAAACATTGGATTACTCCTTCAAAACTTCAAAGCAAACTTTTTCAAATATTCAGCATCGCTGGAAGTCACCTTAAGAAAAACCCTGAGTATTCAAAACACTGCAGCACTCTGGATTAGCATTAGAATCTCATGGCCAACCCAGTTGAACTTGGTAGATGTGTAGCATCTTTAATGTATTTTCAATGAGGAATGTCTAATGCCTAGAATCTGTAGTCTCGGGAACACCTCCACCCCTTTTTGATTTTTTGGAATGACAATTTAAGGGGTTAGTACATGGAGTGCAAGAGTGAGCACAAATTTTCCAGCAAGACATCTCAACACCAGCCTGCCTTGTTTTCTATTTTGTTTCTGTCCTATTGTTATATATTGAGCTGCTGATATAATAAATAATTTGAGTGCACATGACAAATGCGAACATCTGCACTGTGTTTGATTTATCAAAGAGTTTGTAATTAGAAACATGCTCATAAAATCAAATGCTCTGGTCAAAATCCATGCTTTGTTTGACATTAGCTAAATACAACAGTATGGTACATTAAGGGCAATGCATTTGGGCAGTTTGTTTCAATACAAGATAGATAGATATCAAAGACAAATGAGAAAGACGCATCCATTTATTGGTACGCATGATAAAAACGTATGAGAAAGTACTTTAAAAACTAAAAAGGTTGGTAATAGTTGGTACTAACCGTGCCTGACTCAAGATTCCAGAAGAACAGCTTCACAATTGGGTAACCGATAGCAGTGTTTCCTACAATGCAAGTGCCCAGCAGAGACCTTTTGCGTTTTTTTCAGGTTAGGGATTTCATCCAGAAGAGGACTACGCTTCTCACTAAGCCCTATAACCCTGATACAGAGAGGTTGTCGCTACATTCACAAGCACCCTCTCAGTTAGTGCTTTCTATAGCCTGCTGGGTGCCAGGGCCTGGCAGGTCATTACCCAGTTATGACAGGTCTGGGAGCAACAGCTAGGAGTGGAGATCTCTTCTGAAACATGGGAGGACATATGGAAGAACATGTGAAAGACAGGACATGCGCTATGCAGTTAAAAGTTCTGCACAGGGTTCACCAGGCACCAGACCATCTGGCGAAGGTTTAAAAAAAAAGGGGCATCTTCAGTGTGCCCCAAATGTAGAATAAGTGTAGGTACTCTTACCCATTGCTCCTGGACATGCCACAGGCTCTGTGTTTATTCCAGCGCTGTGGTGGGAGAGATCGGGAGGGTATTGAGGACTGAAGTTAAAGTAGATCCAGCACCTCTCCTCTTAGGTCTACCAAATTTACCATCTTTAGACGGGCATGAGAAGAAACTATTTAATATTCTTGCATATTGTGCACGGAAGAATATTCTGATGAATTGGGTGTCTGAGAACCCCCTAGGCTTGCTGGGATGGCGGAAATTAATTATGGAGCATATTCCCCTCGATTTTTTTTCACAAACATGGTGCACCACACAACAGACCATGTTTATAAGACACAGCAGCCCTACTTGAGTTATTTGGATATAGATTTGTCAGCTATTTTAAACTAGGGCATTGTTTAACCCTGGGCCCTGGAGGGGGGAACGCCTGAGTTAATATGGGTAAATATACACAATGCTTTTTTTTTTGGTTTGGGAGCTTTATAGCGAGCATAGCTATTTTGTATTTTGTGTTTTCTTTTGATTTATTAGTCATTTACTTATTTAGAGTTGTGTTGTAATTTGTGTTTTACTTTTTTCTCTTTATAATACTGGTATTTGTTATTGGTTGCATTTTTCAATAATTTTACATGTTTGTAAAGTCAAAAAATGTTTTTTGCTAATAAATATATTTACAAAAAAAAAGGACTTCACCTGCTATAAAGTGCTTTTAGAAATCCAGCGGTTGGGAAATGCTATAGAAAACCTGTTTGTTTGTTAATATAATTACAAGGTTTGGAATAATTGCTTATGGAGCGATCTGAAGATAACAAATATAACTGTGACTGCTTCTTCATGGTCAATATTCTTCAGCAATGGAGTGGTCTCAAAGTCAGAAATGCCAGCTCCATGACCTGAATTTATTCTTGGCCATTCTTCTTCCTCATTTCCATGCTCCCCTCTGTGGTATCAGCTGAAGGCAGGAGGCTTGCTTCCCAACAACTGTGACAATATCCAACCCGACCCTTCCATTTTGCTATTCTTCATTCGATATCAAGCGTGGGCTGTGCACCACTTTCCTCCAGATAAATACCGGAGGAACTGACCTCATTATCTTTGGTCCCCACCACAAGCTGTGGATCCTTTACACAGATTTCAGCTCCTTCTCATACCATCCTCTCAGATTAAACCAAACTGTTTACAACATTATTGCTCTGTTAAACTGAGTTTCTGACTCCACGTCCTCTTCAGCATAATGACGGTTTACGTGCAGCTCTGTGACATCATCTGCCACAACACATTTGCTCTTGAAGCTTTGAGTCGTGCCTTGGTCATCTCCAATCTCAAATATTCCAAGGCCCTGTGACCAGCTCCCATACTCTAAAGCAAATCATTCAAATTTTTACTTCCTAAATCCAATCCCACACCAACTTCCACTTACCCAACATTGTCTTTCATGCTGACCTCCTACACTGGCTCCTAGTTCACTAAGCCCTCAACTTAAAATTCTCATAAATTACCTTCCTTCACATGCCCTATCATTCCACAATATGCCAGTCCACCAAGGCTGGCTTCATTAATCCCCTTCACTTTGGTCCACTTTCCACTGTCTTGGATCCATTACCTGGAATTTCTTTATTAATCCCCAAACACAAACACCTTCTTTTCCCCTGGAACTCTCCTTATAACCTACCTCTTGGACTAAACAGCTAATATCTGCTTCTTAGGTTAAAAATCAGTATTAATCCAATCAGCCATTTGAGACATGCTCTTACCTTAGGACACTGCTAAAATGCATGCTAACGAGAGCTTACTCAATAAAAATCAATTTTATGTGAAATGGTTTATTCTACGTTAATCCTGAGTCAGTATGGATATTTACTGGAAGAGAAATTGCTGGATTGCTGATGTCAAAAGAGGGATACGAATATCCTGCAAATTTAGTTCCAGAGTTTACATATTTTCCTCTTGAATGGCCCTATCCCACAGGGTTATGGTTATCTCAATATTAACATAGTAATTTCAAGTCCCTAATTTTTCTGGTTTACTTAAAGCTCAGACTTAAATGTAATAATCAGGATTACAACTGGTTACAAACCTCACTTCCTCGGGTTCAGTGTGCCCGCGGAGATCGTGTTCAAAGAAGAGTCCTTTCCGTGGGATATAGGCTGGGTTTTTTCGATCCTCATCATCATCTAGTTGCCGTCTGTTCTTTTTACCTATTTTATTTTCAATAGGTTCTGCACTTTCCTGCAAGGAAAGAGGAAAGGCTCAAGGACCTAGCATAAAATCAACAATCTGTAAAATAGCAACTAAGCAGCTTTAGACTGTCTTTAAGAAGTCTGTAGCTGCAACCAATTTCTGTAAATTGGCCAAATGGATTCTTATCGTCTCCAACATATTTTTTAAAATCTTATTCCCTTAAAGCCACTGATTCCCTGGAGATAATAGGGCCACATGGCTTATGCTAGTGTGCACTTATGTATGTGTTTGACAACACGTGTCCACTGGCAATAATAATGCAAGCATCGTCACCTAATCTTGTCCTAGGCTAATGATCTTTCACATGTGCATTTTCACTAACAGTCAATGCCTAGCAATCAGAAGCAGGAACCGCAGCCAATTTCCCCTTCAATAAGTGAATTCAGTCACAGCACTCCATGTGATGTAAGCTAACTCAACACACAGACTAGAATGGGGTCTTCCTGAACCAATGGTTCAATTGAACCTTTGGGGAAGCTAGCTTTCACATGAAGGCATTCCTATTTCTCGATATTACCATTCTGATGAAGGGTTATGATGTTATGTAGGAACTTGCATTCTGAAAAAAGAATAAATGGATTCATGGTTTTCAATTCTGTGAAAGTGACTTGTTTTTGAAAGTCAAAAAATGCATTGTTTAAGCAATTTTGCTGGGGTGCTTACCTGTAAATGATAGATCTGGGGAAAAGTGTTAAATCTTTCTTTTGGCTGTTTATTAGAAAATCTTTCCAAATTGTATTTTGGCTTTCACCCCCACCTTTTCTTGTATGTAATAAACTTTGATGTCTTGTTTAATATGCACAGCTACAGCCTCTTGTTAATACATTCAGTGCCTGACCAACATCATAACCAAATTGCAAACAATAAATGTATGCACTATCAAGCCAGAGGTTTCACTCTGGATTTAGACATCTCCAGTAGATACAGCTATGATTACATCATCATTTCATCTAAAGTAGACACATTACTTTCAAAGCTGAAAAAGCGCAGCAGGTCAGGCAGCATCAAATGAGCAGGAGAATCGACGTTTCGGGCATAAGCCCTTCTTCAGGATTTTCCTGAAGAAGGGCTTATGCCCGAAACATCGATTCTCCTGCTCATTTGATGCTGCCTGACCTGCTGCGCTTTTCCAGCAACATATTTTTCAGCTCTGATCTCCAGCATCTGCAGTCCTCACTTTCTCCACATTTCTTTCAAAGATATGCTAAAAATAGATCTTCCCCGTAGCTGCTTAAGTCCAGCAATTTAATGACGGGTTTCCAGCTATACAACTCCTGCATTCATATAACAATCCAGAGGTACCTGATTTTGTTTTTTCAAATACATTTCTAAATTTCTTTACAAAATTTATAGGCCATTTTTCCTTCTTGACGTGAGATCCTAATTGTGTAAAGGTATAACATTCATCAGGTTCATTTGAAAACACTGGTCAGAATGAGAATTTATCGAGAAAACTTAGGGAATGGTTCACTGACCATCTCAGCCGGGCCTGCAAGGGCTGACCAGACCTCCCAGTCACCGCTCATTTCAATTCCCCTTCCCACTCCTTTCCTGACATGACCATCCTTGGCCTCCTCCACTGCCACAACCAACCACACTGCAAATTGGAGGAACAACACCTCATCTTCCACCTGAACAGCCTATAACCCAGAGGACTCAACACTAAGTTCTCCAACTTCAAATAACCTCCCTTCCCATTCCTCGACTCCCTTCCCAGCCTCTCCCCCTCCTCCGCCACCTATCGGATTCATTCCTCCCATTTACCAACCAGGTCGC
Organism: Chiloscyllium punctatum; assembly: GCF_047496795.1. Taxonomy (NCBI): domain Eukaryota; kingdom Metazoa; phylum Chordata; class Chondrichthyes; order Orectolobiformes; family Hemiscylliidae; genus Chiloscyllium; species Chiloscyllium punctatum. Next base: position 14,311,839 of record NC_092780.1, on the reverse strand, counting down.
ATCCTCTACCTATCCCCAATTCATCACACTGCCCCCACCAGCCCCTTTATCTGCAGCTCCCCCTATCCCCAGCCTGTGGCCTGAAGAAGGGCTACACCCAAAACGTCAACCTCTCCACCACCTGATCCTGTCTGGCATGCTGTGTTCTTACAGACTCCTGCCTGTCTATTTTTCATTCCAAGAACTGAACATATAAACTAGATTAACAATTCAGTACAATATGTCTGAGTTAGCTCGCTGACCTGGAAGGTCTGGTTTTCGACATGTCGTCACCGTACTAGGTAACATATGTTAAGATCCCATACAGCAACTCAGAATAGAGTTCACCCAAAACTTTTGCAAACACGAGTCTTAGCAGAAACGAATTAATTGGTCAAATGGCCGTATTTCCCTACATGAAAAGTCAACAGAACAAAATAATTCACCGGTTGAGAAATATTTTGAAATGTCTACAAAGGACATTTTGTAGGTATAAAAATACAAGTCTTCAATTATTTTGTCAATATGTGCTTGTAATCCTCTACTATTGTGGTATTCTGCACCTCTCCAATATTCCTTGGTACATTGTTTCATTGTACATGAATTCCTCTAATTCTACCAGGTTTATTAAAAATGTAAACCTGTTCCCCATCTATATCAGAACAACAGTGACAGGTTTTGTTACCTGTCCATCTCCACTCTGTCTTTCTCCAGTAATCTCTCTTTTGTCTTCAGCTTTTCCTTCCTTAGAGGACTCATCTTTATCTCCTTCATTGCTTGATTTTATTTCTTCTTTTGGAACATCCTCTTCACTATATTCCACTTCTTCTTCATCTCCCTGCAGACAAAGATTTGTCAAGTGTTGGTAAAAAGACAGACTTCAATAACATGAAATCAAACGTTTTTTTAATATGATCCTAGCAACTGAACATTTTATTTTAAAAACTGAAGCAACAGTCCACTGGCCTCTCCAAACCTCTCAACATCAATCCCAATAAGCCGCTACCTTCAGTTGATAGGAATCACGCTTGCACAAGAATACCACACTATCACTCCTGGGGACAAACAAAATCAGAATAGATCTACATACTCCCTTTCCAATAGATATATTTACATTGCAGGGTCACTTTGAAAAACAATAGCTGTGCAAGACTTATGTGGAAATCTTTATTCCATAACACAGGAACAATAAATACAACTGCAGATCTGGATTTAATCATGTCATAATGTCATAGCCATTTTTTCTAACTGCATTACCTTCGCATGTATCTGAAGTTGGCCTTTAGAGATTAAAAAAAACACGGGCCTCATCATGCGAGCTGGCTTACTTCTTTCTTCTGACAATTAAGTGTCTACTGCTGGAGGGATGCCAGCACTGCTACCAGAAGAAACAGTACTGCCTTCAAACTCATGTGCTACACTATTATAGTAGACAAATAGGCCAATGCTCTGATATTTCCTCAAAAGGATGCTGAGACAAAATGGAGAGTCCCAGCAGCACTGTAGGAAAGCTGCGTCAGTTTTTTTGATTTGCAGATAAACTCACCATTTCACAGTTGTATCAAAACTAAGAACAGCAAAATCCATTAAATAAAACCGAATAGTGATAACACTTTGCCAACTGCATCAATTAAATTAACATGGACTTTTACGCATAATGCATTTGTTCAATAGTTATAACCCAACCATAAAAAATTATTAAATTATTCACGCCTAAAGGATATGAGTACACTGAATTTGCAAGAACTCTGAGGGTTAACTGCCTTCAAAGAAAGCTTTGAAAGCTATGTTACTTGTACAATATAATGTGATATAATCAGATGAATATCATTCTTATTCAACACCATCATTGGACAAATATTTCTCCTCCTTCCTCAAACCTGAACAAATTGTAACACTTTATTCTTCCCCCATTGCTCCTCTTCTCATTGGTATACTTTACAGGTGCTAGCAGCTCACTGGCAAACCTTTATCCTTCTGCACATCACTGTTCGTGGGTGAATCAAAACATTGACCTGGCAACAGAACTTTGAGGAGTGTTATATCAGAGTCCAACTATCTAACAACCAGTCACTGCAGCAGCAGGAACGTTGTCACTATAAAACATGGCCTGTATTAAGGCAATATCAATCTACAAATACCTCATCGAAGAGACAGCAAAACAGGAATGATCAAATTGGACCAACAGGAACATCAGGAATCCTACAACAATTTACATTTAAATTATTTTTTAAACAGAAACTTATCCTGATTAGAAACCTACAGACAATATAGCTAAATAATTCACACTATATGTACAACTGATCAGATCCTCATTTGAAATACAGTACATAGTTTTTATGGTTGCTCTGCTCAATAGTCAGCACTTTTCTTTCCTCTTCCCCAGTGTCTGAACACATGTCCACTCACATCTGCACAGTTATAGACATCCAGCAACATGGGAGAGGATTTCAAGAATGCAACCATTGTAAAATTTTCCATCACACATTAGTTCAGGTCATGATACACTGTCACAGATTCCATCTGCCTATCATTTTATTTATTCAAGGATAATGCCCATCCCCCCAGGGAATATTCATTCTGAACCCCACCATTCTGACATCTGTGACACTGGTTAGTACATATATTCAACTTAAAAACATATGCGTTCCTTTCCATTCTTATATGAGATAAGGTATTGCTTGCTAGGCCCATTTCTAATTAGACTGGCTAAGGATGTCATATTTATTTCACTAAAGGGTATTAAATAACTAGTTTTTTTTAAAAATGACAATGGTCACCATGAGGCTAGCTTTTTTAAACTCCAGATGATATGGAATTCAAATTTCACCATCTGCCATGGTGGGTTTCAAAACCATATGCCCAAAGCATTTAGCCTGGATGCTCCAGGTTACTAGTCCAGCAACAATACCACTATAGCAAGCCTCCTCTTTGTGACCAAGCTGCTTGACCAAGTCGATATTAAAAATCTTTCCATTGAAAGCTGGACTCTACAAAAATCACAGATAAACTAAAAAAAATTCAAAAACTTTTGATGACATTATATTTGTATAACAGAGAGAGAGAGGAACACTGAAATCCAAGTTGATGACCATATATTGAATTGCCAAATGAAGTACAAATCAAGAGCAAATCAAGTTGGATCTTGTTTACAAAAAAGTTAGAGGCAAGTGCAACTGAGTCGCTGAATGAATATAAGCCAACACGAACTTGAAGAGATGAGACAGAAAAGCTCATCAAAAAGAAGCCAAAACAATAGCAGAGACTATTCAGGAGACATCAGACAAAATGGACTGCTTAGCAAGAGAAGAAAGCAAGCAGACTCAAGGAAGCCATGTCAGCAAGCAGTTTCTCACCAAAGGAGAGAAAGACAGGAAGGAGCTCAGGTGCGAAACAGGGTCCAGGAAAAGGAGCTGTAGAGTCAAGAGAGAAAGGAGGGACGAGTGTATGTGCGGAATGTAACAATTTGTTGGAAGGTCACAGAGAGTGAATGCCCCACAGGACAACTCTACTTTTAGTCGCTCACGCCAACACCCAAAAATAATGGAAGCCTAAAGGAAGCCTGCAAATTGGTTGTGTATCTCAGAGAAAATGAGAACAGTAACTTTCATATTATCAGTACAAATTGACAAAACTGTATCTTCACCACAACAATAGAACCTCCCTTGTCACTGGCAGCACAATATTCACAAAATACCATCTGCCCACTACCAGCATAAGAATAGAACAATGCCTTCCCTCCCACTTTGCAGCTATCAATTACTGGACTTACAGATTTCTGAGAACCATTCTCTTCAGCACTTTCATAGTCTGAAAGCACAACAGCTGAAAACAAAGAACAAAAATTAGCAAATTTGTAATCAAAGTACCACAACACATTCTATCAGTACCTAGAAACAAAGAGCCAACTAGTGATTTTTTTAATTTAACCCAACAGCCTAATCATTAATAAGAAAACATAATGGATAGATTTGTCTGGTTGGTCAATGGCTAATTCACCATCTGTTGTGGGACTAAAGGGCCTGATTCAAGTCCTGGTTTGTTATATGGAGCAATGTAATTAATGGGACGAGGAATAGGGCAACGGGTGGGGGTGGGGGAGGAAGTGAGAGAGACAGGATATAGGATGTACCAAAGCAGCAAGCAGTGCTCATTACTAAGCAATGCTTTCTGCTAGAAACTGCTGCTCACATTAGGTCAGGACAGGTTCATGTTGTGCTGCAAGAACCTCCCATGATAAAGCTACCTGACAACCTTCATTATCCCTGCATGAGGTACCACTGCATTAGTCAGAATGTTTTCGACTGTGTTTGGATAGACCAGTTATAATTTATTTTTGATCAACCTGCTTGGAGATATTATGACACATCTGCACAGCAGGTAGGATTTGAAACCAGACATTCTGGCTTAGATGGGGAACACTACTTCTGTGCCAAAAGATGAGTGTTTTTCCTCTACATAAAATGATAAATTATTGACAAACTGCATTGCATTTGATTAGGGATTGGGAGACAAGGGGACAAGAATGCAGCGCCTTAAATGAAATCAATAAAGCTCACATGCAACCATGATACTTACCATCACCTTCTATGCCATCTTCACTCTCCTGTGAAAGAAACAAACTTTTATTAATATCAATCCTATGTTAATTTATTACATTTAAATTTAATGCATCGGCTCTGTGGTCTGTGACTCAAAATTATTACTTGTTTCATATTTTCCACCAATTCTTCACTGCTGTCAACCAACATGCATACATACCTCCCAGTAACAAAGATGAGTAAGAAAGTATATTGCCCCCATCACCACCTAACAACTGCCGAGATACTGAGCAACATGGAACATTATAAATTAGCAACTCTAGCAAAGCTTGGAAAAAAGACCTACCATAGCAAGAAAATGGACACAGCAAAAATTTAAACCAAATTTGTGCAGCTGCACTGGTCTATCCAAAAGCTTTTCCAAACTTTGGAATTCATGTATTCAGTAATTGATTCTAAGTTGATTACTTGATTCTAAATAATTTATACCCCTGCAACAGTAAACAACAGAACAGACTACCCTGCTGTGCTTATTGTCTTTCTGGGATTCAGATCAAATTCACCGTGGGTGGCACAGTGGTTAGCACTACTGCCTCACAGCGCCAGAGACCCGGGGTCAATTCCCACCTCAGGCAACTGACTGTGTGGAGTTTGCACGTTCTCCCCATGTCTGCGTGGGTTTCCTCCGGGTGCTCCGGTTTCCTCCCACAGTCCAAAGGTGTGTGGGTCAGGTGGATTGGCCATGCTAAATTGCCCGTAGTGTTAGGTAAGGGGTAGATGTAGGGGTATGGGTGGGTTGCGCTTCGGCGAGGTGGTGTGGACTTGTTGGGCCGAAGGGCCTGTTTCCACACTAAGTAATCTAATCTAATCTAATTCTGGGGTCAAACCTGAAAATCTGATTCTTCATAGAACTCTACACAACATGAAACATCTCAGACACGGAATCATATCACACTTCAAAGCATGACATGTAAACAAATTATCCAAATCTCATTTTAAAAAATAGTCAAAACTGACATTAATTGGAATGGACTACAATTTCTCATTGCCAGGTGATAACTACTGATTTAAAATCAGCCAACGTAAATTATATTTTACAGAATTAATGATTTTAAATTTTTAAATCTGAATTAAATATACACAGTAGAATTCCAGCAGCCAGAACCTTAACACAGAAAACATATTTTGATCATTATAAAATACTATCACAATAATGACAATGGGAGTCAAAGGCTCAGAGGTTAATAATATTTAGTAAAACTGCATTTACTAATTACCAAGCACAATATTTTACTCTCCAAAACATGGAACAATCATTATCTCACCACACAGATACTGCATGAGAGGACACCTTATATCTTAATATATTTACCAGAAAACATTTCTTAAAGAAGCTCCTGTTTAATCATCTTATTAACAGACTTTAATACACAAATAACATTTTGTATTGGATTTTAGTTTAAAAAAAACAAATTACCTGCACCTGTGGTTCTCAAAACCCAGTTCATCTTGGATCCCTCATATGTATAGAAATATTTAACAAGCGATTGAACCCCATGTGCTAAGAGGTTTAACAGATTCCAGAAAAAGTCAAAATTTCAAAGCACAGCAGTCTTGCACAACATAACTGTACATCACACGTTGTTAACATCTCCTAACCCTACGTGTTATAATGGAGCAAAGCTGATTGATATGTTTACAAATTGTTGGAGCGGGAGGTTCAAAGGAGCATGACGAGCCATATACATTAATTCACCTCACAAATAGCAAAACTAAGATTGTTTGGAAGATTTTGTCAGGGTAAACTTGCTGAATTGCTGACTGTGTCTATGCTCCATCATAATGGTTTAAAAAAAGGCAGACTACAACTGGTCTGAAGTACTGCAAGTGAAACGGTGAATGCTTTCCCTCTCTATATTAAATTTATTAGGAGAGCTTCCATTACAGAATATCCCTTAAGTGCAGTGTTCAAAGATGTCCATCGATGATTCCAAAGCAAACTCTTGGTATTACGAGCAACACTTGCAAAAGCCTCTGATCCAAACTAAAATAGAACTGTCTGCTGAAACAGCAGAGACTGAAAACATAATTATGTCCAAAGAGAAACTGACCAGTGAAGAGTAGTTTGTTTCAACATCTCCTTGCACAATTAAAGTCAATTCAATTAAATGATATTCATTTCCCACTTGTGGGGTTATGGCTATTAATTCTGCTCTCACGTGCATTTCATATTAAAAATTCCTCCTTGTGGCACTGGAGTAAGCAAGATGGTTTGGCTGTCAAACTGATGGCTTTCCAATTTTCCAGCTTAGCTTTTTCTCAACACACGGAGATTTGAGAGAAAGCCATGGAAGTCTTCCTCGTCAAACTTCATCAAAGTCCACAGAAACTTTCAAACAATCAATAGTGGATAGCAGTAGTTTATCAATGTCAACAAATGCAACAATGTCACAATGTTACAAAATCAAAGAACGCTTTTTTGTCACACATTACTAGAGATAACGTGCTCAGAGCAGATTTTGCAGCCCTCTGTCCAAGTCAATCAGCCAAGTTAATCAGGCCCAGTTGTTTGCTGGGTCTTTTCATTTAATCTCTCATGTCAGATCTTTAGATATAATCACCACGTGTACGTTTTAAAAGACATTCCTCTAAACAACTGGATTTGTCCCAAGTCCAAATCAAGTTATCTTCGTCATGCATTTTTTCAGATGCAACAAATTACATGAAAAACAAATCATTGCAACATGTAACATAAATTAGAAGTGCTTATTAAACAACAAGTCTCACCATCAGTGATCTGTTTACCAGCTTTAAATGCATGGATCAATGTTGCTTGTTTCTGCAGAAATTTCTACTGAAATAGTCAGTATGGGAGCTGGACTGACAGGGGAAGGGAGAGATGCTATGACCATTTCCAAACAAACAGCAAATCATGAGTTTAGTGATTTGAGACAGTATCACTCACATTATTTTATTTCCTTGGCACAAGGCAGATTCTCAAATCACATCACTAATGATAGGCGATTTTACCCCTTGTATTTGTTAAACACCAAAAAGTTCAATACCAGAATACTTAACAAGTCTTACCTACCTAACCATTAGTATATCATCAGGCTTCACCCTCCCGACCACCAACCTTACAAACAACCAAACTGAATTTTTCATAAACCAAAAGCTACAGTAGATTGGACCAACTACAAACATGAGCAACCTCTCACCCCCACAATAGTATGATTTCTATTGTTATTCTTGTCAGAGTCAGAGATGTACAGCATGGAAATAGACCCTTCAGTCCAACTCGTCCGTGTTGACCAGATATCCCAACCCAATCTAGTCCCACCTGCCAGCGCCCGACCCATGTCCCTCCAAACCCTTCCTATTCATATACCCATTCAAATGCCTCTTAAATGTTGCAATTGTACCAGCCTCCACCACATCCTCTGACAGCTCATTCCATACTCATACCACCCTCTGCGTGAAAAGGTTGCCCCTTAGGTCTCTTTTATATCTTACCCCTCTCACCCTAAACCTATGCCCTCTAGTTCTAGACTCCCCGACCCCAGAGAAAAGACTTTGTCTATTTATCCTATCCATGCCCCTCATAATTTTGTAAACCTCTATAAGGTCACCCCTCAGCCTCTGACGCTCCAGGGAAAACAGCCCAGCCTCTTCAGCCTCTCCCTGTAGCTCAGATTCTCCAACTCTGGCAACATCCTTGTAAATCTTTTCTGAACCCTTTCAAGTTTCACAACATCTTTCCAATAGGAAGGAGACCAGAATTGCACACAATATTCCAACAGTGGCCTAACCAATGTCATGTACAGCCGCAACATGACCTCCCAACTCCTGTACTCAATACTCTGACCAATAAAGGAAAGCATAACAAACACCTTCTTCACTATCCTTTGAAATCGATTGATTGATGCTTCTGAATTTATCAGTAATCTTTTTACTCTGGAATTAAAATGTAAAGGGTGAAAATAGAAACAGGAAGTGCTAGAAATATACAGCAACTCCATCAGCAATTAAAGTAAAAAAAGATTATTATTTCCAGTTGAAAACCTTCATTAAATCCAAAGCCCAGTAAACCATTTCATACTTCTTTAGGGCTAACCACTTAATGCATGCAAAAAGTCATGAATGGCTGATTTAAATTGACATACATATCACCCAGACTTTTCTCGGAGCTTCTAGCTCCTTGCTTTAAATAAAAACTCGAAAATAATTAGCTGTTACCTTATAGTTAGCTTGAATGCCTTTAACTGCTTTATATTTTTTCCTTGGATTTAGTCAGTCTTGTATAAAGACGCACAGGCCTTACATTGTCAGTTTACACGAAAAGCTTCCAAACAAAATATCTTTTTTTTTTGCTATTTAAATTGATAATGTCAATTCATTTTAACATATTCTGGCTTTATTTCTTCTACCTTGAATTATATTATTCAACTCTATTTCCAAGCTTCAAATATTTAATTGAAACAAAGCTAGTCAGAAAATATTTGTATCCAGTCTACACTTTCTCAATCATTAAAATACACAAGTAACCAGAAAGTGGGTACATCAACTTTTGCAAATTAATGCATTTGAAAAGCCATATGTAAGGTATAGATCCATACATAAGCTCTGTATAGCTGCAGTGTAATAAAATCAGTCTTCAGGTCAAATTAAACTCCTAGATTATATTAGATACCCTACATTATGGAAACAGGCCCTTCGGCCCAAAAAAGTCCAACCGACCCTCTGAAGAGCAACTCACCCAGACCCATTCCCCCACCCTATATTTACCCCTGACTAATGCACCTAAGGCTAGGGGCAACTGGCCTTCACATCTTTGGATAGTGGGAGGAAACCGGAGCACCCGGAGGAAAGCCATGCAGACGTGGGGAGAACGTGCAAACTCCATACAGACAGTTGCCCGAGGCAGGAATCGAACCTGGATCCCTACTGCTGTGAGGCAGCAGCATTAACCCCTGAGCCACTGTGCCACCCACCATACAGATGATTTTACCCTTTGTCCAACTCATCCATACCAACCAGATATCCTATATAAATCAAGTCCCATTTGCTATCATTTGACCCATATCCCTGAAAACCCTTCCTATTCATGCCATTTAAATGTTGTAATTGTACCGGCCTCCACCACATCCTTTCAATAGTGAAAGGTACCAGAATTGCATGCAATACTCCAAAACTACCCACACCAATGTCCTGTAATGCTGCAACATGACCTCCCAACTCCTACACACAATGCTCGGACCAACAAAGAAAAGCGTACCAAATGCCTTCTTCACTAACTAGGATTCCACTTTCAAGGAATTATGAACCTGCGCTCCAAGATCTCTTTGTTCAGCAACACTCCCGAGGACCTTACCATTAAGTGTCTCAGTCCGGCCGTGATTTGCCTTTCCAAAATGCAATACCTCACATTTTATCAAAATTAAACTCCATCTGCCACTCAGCCTGTTGGATCAAGATCCTGTTGTACTCTAGGTAACCTCCTTCGCTGTTCATTTCACCTCCAATTTGCAAACTTACCAACCATATGTTCACATCCAAATCATTTATATGAATGACAAAAAGTCGTCAACCCAGCACCGATCCTGGAATACCACTGTCACAGGCCTCCAGTCTAAAAAGCAACCCTTCACTACCACCCTTACATTTAGAGTCATAAATATGTACAGCATGGAAACAGACCCTTCGGTCCAACCTGTCCATGCCGATCAGATATCTCAACCCAATCTAGTCCCACCTGCCAGCACCCAACCCATATCCCTCCAAACCCTTCCTATTCATATACCCATCCAAATGCCTCTTAAATGTTGCAATTGTACCAGCCTCTACCACTTCCTCTGGCAGCTCATTCCATACACGTATCACCCTCTGCGTGAAAATGTTGCCCCTCAGGTCTCTTTTATATCTTTCTCTTCTCACCCTAAACCTATGCCCTCTAGTTCTGGACTCCCCAACCCCAGGGAAAAGACTTTGTCTATTTATCCTATCCATGTCCCTCATAATTTTGTAAACCTCTATAAAGGTCACCCCTCAGCCTCCAACGCTCCAGGGAAAAACAGCCCCAGCGTCTTCAGCCTCTCCCTGTAGCTCAAATCCTCCAACCCTGGCAACATCCTTGTAAATCTTTTCTGAACGTTTTCAAGTTTCACAACATCTTTCCGATAGTAAGGAGACCAGAATTGCACGCAATATTCGAACAATGGCCTAACCAATGACCTGTACAGCCGCAACATAACCTCCCAACTCCTGTACTCAATAGTCTGACCAATAAAAGGAAAGCATACCAAATGCCTTCTTAAACTTCGCCTATCTACCTGTGACTCCACTTTCAAGGAGCTATGAACCTGCACTCCAAGGTCTCTTTGTTCAGCAACACTCCCTAGGACCTTACCATTAAGTGTAGAAGTCCTGCTAAGATTTGCTTTCCCAAAATGCAGCACCTTGTATTTATCCGAATTAAACTCCATCTGCCACTTCTCAGCCCATTGGCCCACCTGGTCCAGATCCTGTTGTAATCTGAGGTAACTCTCTTCACTGTCTACTACACCTCCAATTTTGGTGTAATCTGCAAACTTACTAACTGTACCTCTTATGCTCGCATCCAAATCATATTGACTATCCCATATCAGTCCTTGCCTTTCTAAATACATGTACGTCCTGTCCCTCAGGATTCCCTCCAACAACTTGCCCACCACTGAGTCAGGCTCACCAGTCTATAGTTCCCTGGCTTATCGTTACTGCCCTCCTTAAGCAGTGGCACCATGTTTGCAAACCTCTAGTCTTCCAGCACCTCACCTGTGACTATCAATGATACAAATATCTCGGCAAGAGGCCCAGCAATCACTTCTCTAGCTTCGTGCAGAGTTCTCGGGTACACCTGATCTGGTCCTGGCGATTTATCCACCTTTAACTGTTTCAAGACATCCAGCACTTCCTCCTCTCTAATGTGGACATTTTGCAAGATGTCACCATCTATTTCCCTACAACCTATACCTTCCATATCCTTTTCTACAGTAAATACTGATGCAAAACATTCATTCAGAATCTCCCCCATTTTCTGTGGTTCCACACAAAGGCTGCCTTGCTGATCTTTAAGGCGCCCTATTCTCTCCCTAGTTACCCTTTTGTTCTTAATATATTTGTAAAAACCCTTTGGATTCTCCTTAATTCTATTTGCCAACACTATCTCATGTCCTCTTTTTGCCCTCCTGATTTCCCTCTTAAGTATACTCCTACCTTCTTTATACTCTAAGGATTCACTCGATCTATCCTGTCTATACCTGACATATGCTTCCTTCTTTTTCTTAACCAAACCCTCAATTTCTTTAGTCATCCAGCATTCCCTATACCTACCAGCCTTTCCTTTCACCCTGACAGGAATATACTTTCTCTGGACTCTTGTTATCTCATTTCTGAAGGCTTCCCATTTTCCAGCCGGCCCTTTACCTGCGAACATCTGCCTCCAATCAGCTTTTGAAAGTTCTTGCCTAATACCATTAAAATTGGCCTTTCTCCAATTTAGAACTTCAACTTTTAGATCTGGTCTATCTTTTTCCATCACTATTTTAAAACAAACAGAATTATGGTCGCTGGCCCCAAAGTGCTCCCCCACTGACACCTCAGTCACCTGCACTGACTTATTTCCCAAGAATAGGTCAGGTTTTGCACCTTCTCTCGTAGGTACATCCATATACTGAATCAGAAAATTGTCTTGTACACACTTAAGAAATTCCTCTCCATCTAAACCTTTAACACTATGGTAGTCCCAGTCTATGTTTGGAAAGTTAAAATCCCTTACCATAACTACCCTATTATTCTTACAAATAGCTGAGATTTTCTTACAAGTTTTTTCTCAATTTCCCTCTGACTATACAATCCCAATAAGGTAATCATCCCTTTCTTATTTCTCAGTTCTACCCAAATAACTTCCCTGGATGTATTTCCAGGAATACCCTCCCTCAGCACAGCTGTAATGCTATCCCTTATCAAAAATGCCACTCCTCCTCTCTTGCCTCCCTTTCTATCCTTCCTGTAGCATTTGTATCCTGGAACATTCGGCTGCCTGTCCTGCCCATCCCTGAGCCATGTTTCCGTAATTGCTATGATATTCCAGTCCCATGTTGCTAACCATGCCCGGAGTTAATCTGCCTTCCCTGTTAGGCCCCTTGCATTGAAATAAATGCAGTTAAATTTATTAGTCCTACCTTGTCCCTGCCTGCCCTGACTATTAGACTCACTTCTGTTCTCAGCTGTACCTGTCTCAGATCGATCTCTTTCCTCACTATCTCCCTGGGTCCTACCTACGCGCCCCCCCCACCCCCTTACTAGTTTAAATCGTCCCAAGCAGTTCTAGCAAATTTCCCTGCCAGTATATTAGTCCCCTTCCAGTTTAGGTGCAATCTGTCCTCCTTGTATAGGTCACTTCTACCCCAAAAGAGATTCCAATGATCCAAAAATGTGAATCCTTCTCCCATACACCAGCTCCTCAGCCATGCATTCATCTGCTCTATCCTCCTATTCCTGCCCTCACTAGCTCGTAGCACTGGGAGTAATCCAGATATTACTACCCTTGAGGACCTCCTTTTTAAATTTCTGCCTAACTCTCTGTAATCTCCCTTCAGAATCTCAACCCTTCCTATGTCGTTGGTTCCAATGTGGACAATGACCTCCTGCTGGCCCCTCTCCCCCGTGAGAACATTCTGCACCCTCTCTGAGACATCCCTGACCTTAGCACCAGGGAAACAACACACCATTCTGCTTTTTCTCTTCTGGCCACAGAAATGTCTGTCTGTACCTCGGACTACAGAATCCCCGAACACAATTGATCTCTTGGAAGCCACGTACCCCTCGTTGCATTAGAGCCAGTCTCAATACCAGAAACTTGGCTGTTCGTGCTACATCCCCGAGAATCCATCACCCCTTACATTTTCCAAAACAGTATACCTGTTTGAAATGGGCATATCCACAAAAGACTCCTGCACTGGCTGCCTACCTCTCTTACCCTTCCTGGAGTTAACCCATCTATATGACTGTATCTGAGACGTTTCCCCCTTCCTATAACTGCCATCCATCACATACTGTTGCTGCTGCAAATTCCTCATTGCTTCTGTCTCTCCAACCGACCCACTGAATCTGATAAGATTAGCATCCAATAGCATTTATGGCAGATATAATCCACAGTAACCGTTAAACTCTCTTTAAACTCCCACATCTAACAAATGAAATTCTAAAATTCTCTTCCTTGTGTATAAATCTCTCTGTGGTCTAACATCATTTCCTTGTGAAACTTGAAAGGGTTCAGAAAAGATTTACAAGCATGTTGCCAGGGTTGGAGGATTTGAGCTATAGGGAGAGGCTGGGGCTGTTTTCCCTGGAGCGTCGGAGGCTGAGGGGTGACGTTATAGAGGTTTACAAAATTATAAGGGGCATAGATTCAATAAATAGACAAAGTCTTTTCCCTGGGATCAGGGAGTCCAGAAGTAGAGGGCATAGGTTTAGAGTGAGAGGGAAAAGATATAAAAGAGACCTAAGAGGCAATTTTTCACGCAGAGGGTGGTACGTGTATGGAGTGAGCTGTCAGAGGATGTGGTGGAAGCGGGTACAATCACAACATTTAAGAGGCATTTGGATGGGTATAGGAATAGGAAGGGTTTGGAGGGATATGGGCCAGGTGCTGGCAGGTGGGACTAGATTGGGTTGGGGTATCTGGTTGGTGTGGACAGGTTGGACCGAAGGGTCTGTTTCCATGCTGTACATCTCTATGACTCTAAGTACATATCACTGCAAAGGCCATTTTTGCTCCTTCACTATTTACAGACCCAAAAAACCACCATCTTATTACTCTAATTTGACAGAGCATTAGCAGAACTCTTCAGTTAAAAAACCTTTTAAACTTGAAAACCTGCCATTATATTTGTATAATGCATCCTATTAAAAACTCAAACACACAAGTTATTTTAAGCTGTCGATAACAATTTGATCTTTTAGTTAGTCGCTCCCCAAACTTCATCCATAGTCACCAGCTCATGTAACCATGAGCCAAATTAACTGCAGATAGTCCCTTATCATTGTCACGCTAAATTGATGATAAATATGACCCAAGATAGAATCAGCTTTCGTCAAACTCAGCCCCAACAGGACAACTAAGATTGACAAGTCAATATTCCACAAAGAAAAAGGCTATGTATAAAGTTGACAAAACTTGGAACACAAATATTCTATTCTGTAGCATGCAACGTTAAACAAATTTCAATGGAGAGGAGTAAAGAAATGGGTGCGTACCGAATGTGGATTGATTGCCTTCTAAAATTAAGCTTCAGCAATTCCAATCCAACCCTAATGCTCAATTTATAACACAAATAATAAAAATCATCGAGGCCAAACTCAGGATCATACACCAGTTTAGAGCTCAAGGCTGTTGTCACTTGTCAGACAAGAAAAAGCTTCATAAAGAGACGGAATTAACCTCCATTACCTTTACACCCTGAAACCTTCCAATCAGTGTAATAATAAAAACCAATTCAACAAAATAACTTATAAAATTAACAAGCCCACACTCTACTTGGCGGACATACTGAGCGGTGTATTAAATTAAGCACACTTGCCAAAGGTGATCGCAGAGTGGACCCACAGCCCAGGGAGTAACCATTGGCTGACCCCAAACCTGGTCACCAGCCACAAATTGGTCCCTAACCCTAGTGATAGACCACAAGTCGGACCCAAATCCTGGTAGGTCATAGAGATGTACAGCACGGAAACAGACCCTTCAGTCCAACTTGTCCATGCCAACCAGATATCCCAACCTAATCTAGTCCCATTTGCCAGCACTTGGGCCATATCCTTTTAAACCCTTCTTATTCATATACCCATCCAGATGCCTCTTACATATTGTAACTGCTCTAGCCGGAACCACTTCTTCTGGCAGCTAATTCCACACTCGGACCACCCTCTATGTGAAAAGGTCTCTTTTAAACTTTTCCACTATCACCCTAAACCTATGCCCTCTTGTTCTGGGCTTCCCGACCCCAGGGTATCATGATTTTATAAGGTCACCCCTCAGCCTCTGTCGCTCCAGGGAAAACAGCCCCAGTCTATTGAGCATCTCCCTATAGCTCAAATCCTCCAACTCTGGCAACATTCTTGTAAATCTTTCATGAACCCTTTCAAGCTTCACAATATCCATCCAATAGGAGGGAGACCACGGTGACCACAGGCCGGCCCCAACGCCCGGTGGGTGACCACAGGCCGGCCCCAACGCCCGGTGGGTGACCGCAGGCCGGCCCCAACGCCCGGTGGGTGACCGCAGGCCGGCCCCCAACGCCCGGTGGGTGACCGCAGGCCTGCCCCAACGCCCGGTGGGTGACCGCAGGCCGGCCCCAACGCCCGGTGGGTGACCACAGGCCGGCCCCCAACGCCCGGTGGGTGACCACAGACCGGAACCCTCGCCCTCACCGACCTGGTTGGATCCACATCTCCAGGCCCTGTTCTCTTCCCGCCGCACAGAGACTCGCGGTACACTCACACATTCAGACTCGGCCTCACGAGCCTGCACGCCGGATAAATCCAGGATGCAAGCAACGGAAGGAGCGGCTTCCACGTCCGACCGGGGCACGTCCTCATCGTCCTCATCGGTGTCCTGAGAGGCGCGTCGCCGCCGCCTGTCCGCCATCTTCCCCTATGGAGGCAACCGGAAGGTCTCTTGGCGCGGTGCATGTCGGAGGTTGTAGGCAGGAAGTGCCGTTTCGGGCCTGAAGGGACTACAATTCCCGCATTTCCCACATACGGGAACCACAATTTGCTCCGACAACACTGGGGTGTGGTCAGGCGGTCAAAACTACAACTCCCAGAATGCCTCACGTCATTTTGTATATGTGTGAGAGAGAGACTGCCCACTGGCTAGAGCGTCCTGGAAATTGTAGTCAACAAAGTTCGAAACCTGTGGCTACTATTCTCCAATCTAAAAGATAGTGCTGCTTTCCTTTAAAAAATATTCATAAAAGGACTTATTGAATTGCCCTAGTGTCATGGAACAAAACAAATGCATGAATCACATTCTCCCTGTGTCTGCATGGGTTCCCTCCCACAGTCAAAAGACGTGCAGTTGAGATGCATTGACAATGGGAAATCCAGGGTTACAGGGATAGAATAGGGGTTGGGTATATGTGGAATCGATTGACCGAATGGCCTACTATAGGGATTCCATGATTCTGAAGTGGGCCCCACCTCAAAGAAAAGCAATACCATTAAAAAGAAGAAACTTATAAAATTAGACAATCCATTTTGTGGTATCCATCGGATGTCGAAGGTCCCATCATTTTACAGAATGTTCCAATGGAGAAACACAAATCATTGGTGAGACTGTAGCTGAGTGTTGTTTACAATTCTAAGCAGCATTCTCTTGGAAAGATGTGAATGCAAAAAAGGTTTGATTACAGGAGGCACTTTGGTCAAAGATGGATAAGGTGGAACTTATTCTTCTTGGAGAGAAGATTTGATAAATGTTTTCAAAATCTGGGGGAGTAACAATGTGGACATAAAATTGGTTCACACCAAGACATATTCAAGGCCACTGAACAGTGTAATTACCGTTGCTGGGGTAACCCTGTCTTTAAAAATCATTTTAAACAATAATTCCTGAACGGAGAGTTGCAAATTGGCAAGATTGTCACTGTCATCCCAAGTCACTCTGAGAACAACTTCTAGCAATTGGTGTGGTGTTGTCAAAATCTCTTTGTTCTAGGCTTTTCTAGTTGAGGGAATGATACCATAAAGATTTGCCAATCACATTTTATAAGACACAATATTGCTTTAAGGATAGTATGAATGAATTCAGGATCACCTTGTCCATGAATTGGAGAAACCACCAGATTGGTGTTCAGATTTTGGTTTGGTTTGGCTAAAGGTTGGAGATATGGGTGAGCAGTTCCTACAATCACTTTATTTTTGCTAAGTTGGAACCAGCAACTGATAAATAGTGATTAACAACACAAACCGAACTCACAATGACATTTCTACCTGTGCATGGAAGGATTCAAGGTGCAGCATCTTCTAAGAATAAGAAAAACTCCCATCAAATAACACAACAGTGTTATCCATTTGTAATTGATATGTTTAGATATGTAATGGCACACCTTTGGTTTGGACTAAAATAGTTACCAAAACATCATCACCTTCAGCAATTTTAAATCTAACCTTTATGTTTTATGGATTCCATACAATCAAAGACCTAATAACTGGGGTATGGTGTTTGTCAGATTGAAAATTAATCCTGAACAATTATTACAATATCTTCTGTTTATTACATTGGATTATCAGAGAAAAGCTTGATTGTCACTTTCCAAGTCAGATTTTGGTCTTTTAAGATGAAGATATAAAGAGATCAGATAATTTTGAGGTATTTTCCTACCTCCCAGCCAGAAAGCTGGGTTGAAGATTTCCCCAGCCCCAGAAGTGTGTCTGAACAGTTTGGCTAAACAATATTTTAAGAGTCTTGTGGAATAGTGGCAATGTACGGTAGGAGTCCTGGGTTCAAGTTTCATTTGCTCCACAGGTGTGTAATAGTGTGTCACAACAGGTTGCTTAAAATAACTATCAAGGAACGAGAAGGGTTCAAATGTGTGAATCAGTTATACTAACAGAGAAAATGCTTAATCACATTATCCATCAGCAATTTGATGATAATGTAATTATACCTGTGTCAGAAACTGACAGAGCAGTAAATTAATTCTGACTTTCGGGCAGCTGCATGGGTTTCTGTCTGACTTTCAGTTCCAATATTTTGTTAAAATGTGCCTTTGTTGCACCCAACTCTCTCCAAATTTTGCTGTATGACCAGCCAGTGGTGGTACCAGAGCTGACTGAAATGGAAGTCCAGAAAGCCTGGTCAAATCCCAGAATAGGATGAGAACCCACTACCTTTTCTTCAAAGACCTGAATGCTAACAGCCACATCAAGATGAATTGTCTGAAAACTATCACCATTATGAAAGTGCTGTAGATTGGAGTGGCAATGGAAACAAAAGGAAATAAACATTAATATTAACAAATATTGGTAAAAGCAGTCGTTGATTTTCCACAGCTTTACCAAGATAACGCCAACTCAATGCACTAATATACTAGATTTTATAAAGGGATCTTCAGTTTCTGGAATTTTGAGAACTTTGATCTCGTGGTGAACATCTTGGTACATAGTCTAAAAGATTGAAGCCCCAGTAATGAATGTGTGACATACATAGAAAATGTAATGCGTTTTAAGAAGTAAGTCAATTGTGTTTGAAAACTGAAAAGTACAGGAATTTTATTAATTCAGTAAATCATTTTTCAGAAAGGACCCTTAGCCTTTTAGCACTCACATTGTTTAGTCAATTTATTGACAGAAGAAAATGCATCATACAAGTCTACAATTCTATTACTTCCACAATGAGAACAGGATACAACAATACCGCCAGAAACCCACTTTGAGCTGTAACTGGCCCTTTCACTGTTGGAAATAGTAGTTTCAGAGACACCAAACCGAAACCACCTGCAAGTTAATTTCAGACAGTTGAACACCGTTAGATATAATTAACTAGAACTTATTCTGTGTGGCAAAATCATAAGAAATTAACTGGTACAAACATGTTATGCATCTGTGCACATGTAGCATGAGTTTAATACAGTGTTTGCAATGACTTTGACTTAATAAAATGGACCAAATTGCTTCACAGGAGCATTATAACTTGTACTTATAAAGCCTCTTTGACATAATAAAATATACCAAGATGCTTCATAGGTTCCATAAAATGTGAGATACTGAACACATAACAAGATTAGAACATATAGGTCATGTTGCAGCTGTACAGGGCATTGGTTAGGCCATTTTTGGAATATTGTATGTAATTCTGGTCTCCCTCCTATAGGAAGAATGTTGTAAAACTTGAAAGGGTTCAGAAAAGATTTGCAAGGATGTTGCTAGGGCTGGAGGGTTTGAACTGTAGGGAGAGGCTGAATAGGCTGGGGCTGTTTTCCATGGAGTGCCAGAGTCTGTGGGGTGACTTTATAGGGGGTTATAAAATCAGGGGGGGATATATAGGGTAAATAGACAAGGTATTTTCCCTGGAGGAGTCCAGAACTAGAGGGCACAGATTTGGGGTGAGAGGGGAAAGATTTAAAAAGGACCTAAGGGGCAAATGTTTTATGCAAAGGGTGGTGTGTGTATGGAACTGGCTGCCAGAGGAAGTGGTGGAGGTTGGGACAATTACAACATTTGAAAAGAGAATGATGGGTATATGAGTACAAACAGTTTAGAGGGATATGGGCCAAATGCTGGCAAATGGCATTAGATTAATTTAGGATATCTGGTTGGTATCAACGAGTTGGACCGAAGGGTTCGTTTCCGTGCTGTCCATCTTCATGACTCTTTATGAAGCAAGCCAAGAGTAAACTCCTCAAGCCTGCTCCACAATTCAGTACAATCATGACTGATCTTCTACCTCCAACTTCAGTTTCCCAACTGCTCCCTATGTCCCTTGATTCCTTTCAGAACATGAGCGGTCACAGGAAAATTTGAACGAGGAATGGGCCTCACAGCCCTTCAAGCCTGCTCTGCAAGGTCATGGCTGATCTGATTACTACACATTCCTCCTACCGATGATGACTTTGCATTCCCTTGCTTACCAAAAACCTATCCACCTCTGCCTTAAAAATATTCAAAGGCTCAGCTTCCACTGGCTTTTCAGGGTGACAGTTCCAAAGGCTCACAAGCTTGTGAGAGAAAAAAAACTCATGATCCCTGCCATAAATGGGTGACCCTGATTTTAAATTCTTCCACACTAAGAAACTTCGTGTCAAGGCATAAGATCTTGCATACCTTACTCAAGTTGCTTCTTACTCTTCTAACCATTAATGGATTCCAGCATGTCCTGTTCAATTTTTTTCTTACACGATAACTTACCCATTTCAGGTATTACTCTAGTGAACCTTCCCTAAACTACTTCGAAAACATTTAGATAATTCTTTAAATAAGGAAACCAATACTGCGCACTGTACTCCAGCTTTGGTCTCACCAATGCTCCATATAAATGAAGAATAACCTTCCTACTTTTGAATTAAATTCCCCTCAAATATAACTATAATATTCTATAATCTCCATAATTACTTGCCATACACAGATACTAACCTTTCATGCAATAGGCCATTCAGATTGTTCTGCATCTCAGAGCTTTCTTTTTTTTCCCCAGCCAAAATGGACAATTTCACATTTTTCTGCATGCTGATCCATTTGCTAGATCTTTGCTCACTCACTCAACCTATCTGTATCCCTTTGTAGCCTCCTTATATCCACTTCACCACTTTCTTTCCTAACTATCCTTGTGTCAGCAAATAATATAGCAATGATATCTTTGAGTACCTCCATCCAAGTTTTATGTGCAAATTATTAAAAGATAGAGGTCCTAGCTCTGATCCCTGTGGCACATCACTCATAACATCTTGCCAACCAGTAAAATCTGTCAATCCCAGCCTTTAATATATTCAATTATGGATCATCCACAACCCTTTGAAGAAGGAAATTCCAAAGATTCATAGTCTCAGATTGAAGAAATTTCTCGTCATCTGAGTCCTATGCAATTGAGCCCTTGACCTGGACTGTTCCCTATCCTGTATTCTAGATTCGCCGGACAACAATCTCTCAGTATCTAAACTAAAAACCAAAAAGACTGGAGAAACTCAGCAGGTCTGATAGAATTTGTGGAAAGGGAAACAAAGTTAACACTTTGAGTTCTTCAGAACAGCTCTGCCCCACTAATTACATCTTCAGAAAATGAAGGCAAATGACCAAAAGCTCAGTCATAGAGGTAGATTTTGAAGAGCATCTTGATGGAGGTAGAGACATGGAGAGATTTAAGGAGGGAATTCTGGAATTTATGACCTTGATAACTGAAGTCATGGTCACCAGTAATAGAGCAATTAAATCAGGTACAGTCAAAAGAATTAGAAGAGCTGACACAGAGTTGCAGATCAGAGATAGGGAGAGGTTATACCATTTGCATGCAAAGTTCAGTGAGATTCTGCATTACTAACAATTGGATGTTTAGTAGGACCAGATACTTTCATATCACAGTTCATGTATGATTAAATCTCAGCTTTCTCTTGATGGAGCAAAAAGGTCGATGACAAATGAGAAGTGTTAAATGAGACACTTGCCAACTTCTTCCAAAACATTTGAATCACTAGTAGCTATTTTTAATTTTGCAACTCAAAATTAATGTGTGCGAGATGATTAGAAATGAGGTGATATAACGTTTCTGGCAAGAGTGAACTAATGACCATAAAGAGACAGTTTTCGAAAATTCTGTTGTCAACGCTTTTACTGTCGAATGGAGAAAACAGAAGTAGTATACTGAATTGGATGATCAGCTAAGATCATATTGAATGACAGAGCAGGTTCAAAAAGTCGAATAGCCTACACCTGTATGCTGTATTCCTCCTCCCTCCTGAACTATTCCTGTTTAATTATACCATTGCAAAATTCAGTCCTGGAATGGCAGAGCAACTATGGTAATGGAATTAAGGATGTTGCCAGATGGGAACAGTTAGGAATCATTGTCATGGACATTGAAACCAATCTTGTGTTTGTAAATTATGTTGCTGAGCTGCACCATAGCATTAGGAGAAGCCTGGGTCCAAGTGTCAGCAGTAGAAACTGGCTCAGACTTTAAAGAGAATGTGAGGACTGCAGATGCTGGAGATCAGATTCAAAGACTGGTGCTGGAAAAACACAGCCAATCAGGCAGTATCTGAGGTGCAGGAGAATCAACATTTTGAGCACATCATCAGAAGTGTGGTGTGTGGCCCAAAGGGGCTGAGAGATAAATGGATGGGGATAATGGGGCTGGGGGGAAGGTAGCTGGGAATGCGATGGGTAGATGAAGGTGATAGGTCAGAGAACTTCGATGCAAAACCTCCGTCCAATACCCCAAAGGATCCTTCCACATCTGACAGAGATTTACCTGTACTTCCGCACATGCCAGTGTCCATTGCTCCCAATGTGGTCTCCTCTAGCCTGGGGAGGCAGGACACCAACTTGCGGAATATTTCAGAGAACATCTCTGCATGCACTAAAACAACCTCACCGCCTTGTGACCGAACACTTTAACTCCCCATCCCACTCTGCCAAGGACATGCAAGTCCTGGGCCTCCTCCACTGCCGTAACCTAACATTCCGAAGCCTGGAGAAAGAAAGCCTCATCTTCTGCCTTGGGACCCTCCAACAACACGGGATAAATGTGGATTTCATCAATTTCCTCATTTCCCCTCCCCTACCTTATCCCAGATCCAATCTTCCAACTCAGCACTGCACTCTTGAACTGTCCTACCTGTCCATCTTCCTGCCCATCTATCTTCTCCACCCTCCTCTCCAATGTATCACCTTCATCTACCTATTGCATTCCCAGTTACCTTCCCCCAGCCCCACTACCCCCTCCCATTTACCTCTCAGCCCCTTTGGGCCACAAGCCTAATTTCTGATGAAGGGTTTATGCTCGAAACGCTGATTCTACTGCCCCTTGGATGTTGCCTGACCGGTTTGGCTCAGACTTTAAACATTTTAGAATCATAGAAATGTACAGCACGGAAACAGATCCTTCCATCCAACTCATCCTAATGTCCTAAAGGTCACCTCTCAGCCTCCAATGCTCCAGGGAAAATAGCCCCAGCCTATTCTCTCTGTAGCTCAAACCTTTCAATCCTGGCAACATTCTTGTAAATCTTTTCTGAATCCTTTCAAGTTTCACAAAATCTTTCCTATACAGGGAAACAAGAATTGAACGTAGTATTCCAAAAGTGGCCTCATCAATGTCCTGTACAGCTGCAACATGACCTCCCAACTCCAATACTCATTGAACAGACCAATAAAGGCAAGCATACCATATGCCTTCTTCGCTACCCTGACTACCTGCAACTCCACTTTCAAGGAACAATGAACCTGCATGCTAAGATCTCTTCGTTCAGCAACACTCCCCAGGACCTTATCATTAAGTGTATAAGTCCTGCCCTGATTTGCCTTAACAAAATGCAGCACCTCACATTTATCAGAATTTAATTCCATCAGCCACGTTTCGTCCCATCTGTTCAAGGTCCTATTGAACTCTAAGGTTGGGAGAGAGCAAATAACTGGACAGAAAGCTGAAAGTGCAACTTATTCTAAGTTGAGCTAAGTGAAATTCAATGCATCAATGGTGACTATAGTAGAGGTAGCAACTAAATGTATGTTTCAGAAATCAGCAAAGGGCAGTGACCAAATGCATCAGCCTAAGACAGCAGCGGAGGCAGTGAATGAATTCATCAACTTGAGACTGCAGCAAGGGTAACGTGTGAATGACTCAGCTTCTGACAGCAGCAGTGACACTGAATGCCTTATACTGTAGTAGGGACCCAGAGTGAATAAATCAACCTCAGACTGCAACAAGGGACACGGTGAATAAATCAGCAGTGGAAGTTGAAAGGAACCTTATTCATGCAACTAAGCTGGACTTCTGCTAAAATAATAATAGCAAATCAGGGAAATTTTCAAGGAAACATACCATTTATTTTCCAGGTTGACAAATTTGCCTGATTATGTCATTCCCACAAATATCATAACAAAATCACTTCTGCTTTCTTGAATTTCAATATTTTCCCCAGCAAAGTGAATAAATTATGCTGCTTTGGACTATTATGGTGCATTGCATCACAGAATGAAGATATCAGCCTCAAGATTACAGTATGCTTGTAGAGAACAGAAGATCAAGTCAGCTGTGGGGACAGTCTATGAATATACACTGTCAGTTTCAGACAGTAGCAAGGACAATGAGTAAATAGATCAGGCTCATATGATAGCAGGAGCATTGTAGAGAACAACCCGAAACTGCAGCAGGGACACTAAGTGAATACATTAGTCTGAGACCGCACCAAGGACGTTGAGTGAATCTATCAACTTGAGATGCAGCAAGGGAAATGACTGATTATATCAGCTTCAGACTACATCAGAGATACTGCATCGATTAACTTGATATTGCAGAAGGGACACGGTATAGGCCACCTTCAAACTCTAACAGGGACATTATGGTTGAGCGTCACAGTATAAAAGTCAAAATAGATCACACAAAGACTGGGTCACAGACAGGGGAGACTAGGTCACAGACAGGGGATGACTCAATGTGTTAGGGACAGAATGTGTCCTCTCACTCAGACTAAGACAGGAAAGGGATCTCTCATTTTTTATTATTGGGTCTCCCACTCCATAGTTTTGGGGAAGTGGTGTCACACTCTACTGTAGACACTGTATTGTGAATAGGGCCCCTCACTGTTCTAAACTGGGAGTGAATGTGTCTCATTGTGATAGTCAGGCAATGTGTGAGCGGGTTCATCCCTGTTCTGGACAATGAGAGAACATGAAGGCACTTCACTGACCTATACAGGGAGTGAGTGAGAGTCCCTTGCTATCCTGGACAGGGTGTGAGCGTGTGAGTCCCTCACTGTCCTGGACGGGGTGAGAGTGTGAGGGTCCCTCATAATCTTCGATGGGGAACAAGTGTGAGGATCCCTTGTTGTACTGGACAGAGTCATTGAGAGGGTCCTTCAATGTACTGAACAGAGAGTGAGTGTGAGGCTTCTTCACTATATTGAATAGGGCATCAGTGTGAGGGTCATTCACTGTACTGAACAGAAAGTGAGTGTGAGGGTCGGTTGAGGTCCTGAACAGGGGTGTGGGAGTCCCTCACTGTCCTGGATGGGAAGTGAACACGAGGGTGCCCTGCTGTCCTGGATGGGGAGCAAGTGTAGGGTCCCTCACTATCCTGGACAGGGAGTGAGTGTCTCTCACTGTCCTGCACAGGGAATGATGGTGAGTGTCCCCTATTCTTGTGGACAGGGATTGAGTGTCATGCACTCTCCTAGTCAACGTGAGGGTCTCTCATTGTCCTGGATGGGGAGTGAGTGAGAGTATCCCCCGCTCCCCTGGACAGGTGATATTTGAGGGTCCCTCCCCTCTCCTAGGCAATTATTGAGTGTGAGGGTCCTTCCCCTTTCCTGTACAAGTAATGAGTGTGAGGGTTCCTCACTATCCTGAATGGGAAGTGAGTGTGAGGATTCCCCACTCTCCTGGACAGGAATTGAGCGTGCGTCTTGCAATCTCCTAGTCAACTGTCCTGGACAGGGAATGAGTGTGAGGCTTCCTCATGGAGGATGAATAGAGAGTCACTTCCTCTCACGTGGTCAGTGCGTGCGGGTGACGCTAGGACAGGGCAGCGCCTGCGCGGTGCCGGGCCCTGGGGTGGGGGGATGGGAGGGAGGGGGGACATTGAGGGGAGGAGGGGGGGGAAACAAAACAAACCGGGAGGGTCCGGGCCACAACCTGCACAGAACAGACACCGCTGAATGAATGATACCCATTAACAATAAAAGAGCAGACACTGAACTCAAGCGGCCGGGCCGCAGTATCCGAGCCGCGCCCCGGCTTCCCAGCCTCCCGTGAGGGGAGATCGGCCGCCGAAGGAAAGCAGCCGCCCGCCGGGCAGGGAGCGAGCCTCCGCCAGGAGCGGGCGGCAGCCGGCTCGCCCCCCGGCAGGCCATGACCATGAAGCCGGGTTTACTGAAGCAACCGGGCGGGATGGCGGAGGCCGAGAAGCGGGCGGCGGCGGTGGCGGATTACTCGATGGTGGCGACCAAGGAGCTCGGCGGCGGCGGCGGCGGCGGCGGGGAAGCGGGAGGAGAGACGCTCCGGTGCGACGGCGACGCGGCTCCCCCCAAAGGCGGCCGAGGCAGGATGAACGGCGGCGAGGCCAAGGCGGCCAAAGGGAGCCGAGGG
Organism: Chiloscyllium punctatum; assembly: GCF_047496795.1. NCBI lineage: Eukaryota > Metazoa > Chordata > Chondrichthyes > Orectolobiformes > Hemiscylliidae > Chiloscyllium > Chiloscyllium punctatum. Next base: position 14,285,482 of record NC_092780.1, on the reverse strand, counting down.
GCTGGAGCGGGGGCGGCCTGGGGCCGAGGGGGTGCAGCCTTGGTCCCCGCCGGGGACAGTGTGGGCCGCGGCGGCGGCGGAGGAGGAGGGGGCCCCGGCGATGGCGCCGCGCCTTTGTCCGGCCTGGAGGCCTTGCCCTGGGGGAAACTGAAGAAACAGCAGCAGGTCCAGCAGCCGCCATCGTCTCAGCCTCAAGGCCCGGGCCCCACTCAGAGCGCCCGCCTCAAACAGATCGTCCTCCTGCAACTCGACCTGATCGAGCAGCAACAACAACAGCTCCAGCTGAAGGAGAGGGAGATCGATGAGCTGAAGGCCGAGAAAGAGACGGTGAGGAGGGGAGGGGGGGAAAAAGTAGTGGGGGGGTGGGAAAAAAAAGAAAATAAAATGGCGGAGGCGCATTAAAATGCCCGGTGATAACAATGACGGGCGGTTCGGTGCTGGGGCTTCGGGCCACCATCTTAGAGGGTGTAAAATGGCGTCCGGCGCTGGCTGCCGCGGGGCCCGCCGGGAGTTGTAGTCTTTGGGCCACCCCCACTGACGTTGGGTGATTGCTGCCTGACGTCATGGCTAGGACTACACCTCCCAAGCTCACTTCCCACTCCCCCGGGGTCCCACCCGGTGAGCCGAGCGACAAAACTGGATGGTCAGGCCGTCGCGCGTCAATGACGTCACCAGACCTCAGCCTTCCTGCCTGGCCTATAATTTAAAGTCTTTGGGGGAAAGAAAGCTCCATTTCTTTCTTTTAGACCCAGATGAAAGGGCGGCTTCAGATGCTACATTTCTGCACATATGTTTCTCTCTATAGATCTTAATTAGCACTGCCCATGGTGCTCTTCAGTATTTTTGCCATTTACAGAGATGCCTCATATGTACAAGTATGTTGCTTCAACTGTTGTGTTTGAAAATTGAACAATACTGATTGATTTGTGTTCCAGTCATCCATAAACATGGAACACTTTTTTTGTTGTATTGCCTATTTTGCAATAGAGTATTTGGAATGATTTAGTCCACCAGACCTGGCTACATTTATTTCTAAGGAATAAATATGGGTACAAGTACAGTGTGTTGTCAGCGGTGTAATTTATCACAATGCTAATGTGTTCACTGACAGTAAGTCTTATTTTAGCAAATTGACATTTTATATATATAAAAAATTGCTCTCTAAGGTGTAATATTGGTCTTTCATGCCTTTCTCTCAAATGTCAACCTTGTCTTAATACCATTTTCAGTTTCATTCCAATTAGATCCCAGCAGATCTTTGTAAGCGGTTCCTTCGAAATCTGCTTTGTGCTCAAAAATATGCTCAATGGATGCTGTCTATTGGTTTAGCAAAATTTTAAAATTAAAGAACATTGCGTTTTGTTAAATTGTTAATCCTAAATTCTGAGAATTCTTAGTAATTCTGCTTCTAAAAGGAAAGGCATTCAGGCTGATCTTGAAGCCTTTCATTAGTGGCCTGAGTAGGTTTGAAACTTATTATTGTAATGCACATTCATAATGAGATTGTGTGGTGAACAAGTATTAGTATCAGCTTTTTCAGAAAGTTTTAATCACGGAGGTTAAGATATATTGCGTACACTATTTTAGGCGGGAATATTGGAATTAAAGTAAGTAATGTGGAATTATCATAATTCATATGGCTGTTAGGATTTTTTCTCCACAATTGTGCATGTTGCTGGAAAAGTGAATTAATTCTACCTACATTACACAATTGAACGTCCCTTTTATATGTCAATTTGACAGGAGATAAAATGGACACGAAACAGGGTTGTTAGGTTAAATATTAATTTGTGTTCCAATTCAACACTGCTTAATGGGGTGAAATCATTTATTCCTGCTTTTCTTTGTTTTTTGCAATGATTGTGTGCTTAAAGAGTCTCATTCCTATTCTTGGGTTGGTTTATAGGAGGGATGTAATTGCACTGCAGGGAGTGTAGAGGAGATTTACCAGGATGTTGCGTAGGCTAAAAAGTTTTAATTATGAAGAGATTGGATAGACTGGGGTTGTTTTCCTTGGTGCATAGAAGATTGAGTGGGGACATGATTGATTCTTACGAAATACAAGGGGCACATGCAGAGAAGGCAGGAAGGAACATTTCCTCTTGTTGGCTGCATAAATGTAAAGGAGCAGGAAGTTTAGAGGAGATGTGAAGAAATTTATTTTCACCGTGTGGTGGGAATCTGAAACTCACTGCCTGTAAAGGTATTAGAGGTAGAAACCCTCATTATTTAAAAAGTATTTAGATGAACACTTGTGATGCCAAGACTTACAAAACTATGGGCGAAGTGCTGGAAAATGGGATTAGAATATAATCAGGTGATTGATTTTGATCGGTGCAAACTCAATGATTTGAAGGGCCTTTTTCTGTGCTGTAGACTCTTTGACTCTGAACAGACCATAGCTCAAAAGTACCACAAATTTTGAAACTTAGGCTTAAATGCTCAATAGAACCTCAAATCAAATATGTGTGATCTCTTTGCACTTGCTGAATGCAAAACCAAACTTTAGCAAGATAATTAAAAGAAAACAAGTGTTATGTGCTTTTTATCTTTCCAGGAGGAATATCACATAAGTATTGCATGTTAGTAGGAACATACACTTTTGGAAAAATCCAGTTAGAAGATTTATCAGTTGAAAGTTCAGCATCACCTATGAAATGTGTTTGCCTTACTTTTTGATGAAGTTTAAAATCTCACAACACCAGGTTGTAGTCCAACTAGTTTATTTGGAAGCACTAGCTTTCAAAGGGCTGTCTGCAACCACCTGAAGAAGGAGCAGTTCTTCAAGAGCTAGTGCTTCCAAATAAACCGGTAGGGCACTAACCTGGTGTTGTGATTTTTTTTTTAGCTTTGTTCACCCCAATCCAACACTGGCAACTCCAAATAAATTTTGAATGAAGAGGAAGGACTTGTGTTTGTTAAGGACTTGAGCACTTTTCCCATGGATTAATAGTGTACTGTGTGAAAGGAAATAGCCTGATGAATATTTTGTAATAATTTGTATTATTTACTTTTCTAAAGCTGACCACAATATACTGCAGTATTATATTTACAGGTTCTATTTGAACCAGCAGTACTGGTTTCCTATAAGGCTTAAAAATGAGCAAATGAAAAGCTGTATGTGGCACTTGCAATATTTCAAGAACGCAGTCCCCAGCAGCAGAAATTCAGTCTATATTAGAACTCCAGTGTTTAAAAATGGTTTGTATACTTTTCAATTGTCATGCCCATGAAATGGCTAATTGCAGATGGTGCCAAATATTGCAATACTTGTAGCTGATTGCTGTGTGCTAGTTGTACAAAGCTGAAAAAGATCCTGACTTTAACACGAAAAGCAATAGCAGAGGGTAGGTGATAAACAGCCATTTTGTATCTTAATCTTTATATAATGCTGCTTTAGCTGTTAAATTTGTTTAGTATAAAACAAAAAAAGCGCTGAAAATCTAGACTAAAGCAGAAAATGATGAGTATTCAGATGATACTTATTATCAGAATTTCCTGTCAAGCTTAAACATAATGGATGAATATACCAAATTATAATTAGTACAATTTTATATAGATATGGTTTTGTTAGTGAAGACCAAATGGCGACACCATTGGTGGGAGGGTGCAAGTTCAGCTTCATATGTTTACATAAGCAGTTTCAGTATTAACTGTGTATACTGCATAGAAGTTTTTAGATTAGATTATGTACAGTGTGGAAACAGGCCTTTCGGCCCAACAAGTCCACACTGACCCTCCGAAGAGCAACCCACCCAGAACCATTCCCCTACATTTACCCCTTCACCTAACACTACGGGCAATTTAGCATGGCCAATTCACCTAACCTTCACATCTTTGGACTGTGGGAGGAAACCCATGCAGACACTGGGAGAACGTGCAAACTCCATACAGACAATTGCTCGAGGTGGGAATTGAACCCAGGTCTCTAGCACTGTGAGGCAGCAGTGCTAACCACTGTGCCACCATGCTGCCCTTTCTCCAGAAATATGAAAGTAATAGGGTTGAGTTACATATATACTCTGAGTTGCTTCATTTCTTAGCCCAGTAATTCTGCTTCACCTAAAGGCTTGATTTTGATAACTGTGTGCAATCCTAAGGACGGTATCAGGTCATATGAGAAGCTCTTGTTTTAAAATACCAGGCAGTTCAGATCATATTTTTAAAAGATATTTTGTGTACAGCTTCTGGCTCGTCTTGAGCGCATGGAAAGGAGGATGCAGCTGGTGAAAAAAGAGAATGAAAAGGACAAGCACCGATTTGTTCAAACAGTGGATGGGACAGAGGAGAAAAATGCAACAGATGTGGAGAAGATCCAGCCAGAGCATCAACAAATCACCCCTGAACAATCGCTTGTTCAGGCACAGGGCAATAGAACGGAAACACACTCTGGGAAGGGTTACAAAAGGTACTCTGAACTTTGTGGGTAAACTCCAGAATTTAGTATAGTTTCAATCAAGGCAGTATGGAGCTGCTAGTAGATCATTTGTAGTTTGTAGCAAATAGTGGGAGTATTCCTCTCCAGCCCCTCCACCAAATTTGTGAAATGCTTATTATGGGTTACAAGAAGGAAAATATTTTGTAACAATATTGAGAAAATAACACTCAAATGTAAATATAAAATGTCTGATTCCTGACTGTTCAGTATTGCAAAAAATGCAGCACTCATTAACTACAACAGTGGTGTAATTTATGATGTAATTTCCATAAAGACAGCTTGCTTTAGACTAGGATTAGAAAATTTACATTATAGTAATTTTTACCAGTTTCAGATGAAGAATTCCCCAAATATTTTAAGGTGAACTAAGAATTGATTTCAATTGTGATGGGAGAGGCAATTGAAATGATCACAAGCAATTCAAATAGGAAGGTAAAGTGAAAGTATATCTTTTGGATCTAAAAGCCTTTGTTGTAACCAGAATTTAACATTCCCCTCTCCTCGACAGGACGCTGCTTGGGGTTTTGTGGATTTGTGGACTTTTCTCTCAAATTGCCACATCTCAGTTTTTAATCAGGCATGAATATAAGTCATGTAGTCTTTTAGCATTTGACTTTGTTACTTAGTGTACCTATTCTTCCCTCTTACCTGTGCTGGCTGGCCATAATATCTTAAGGAAAGATGAACAAATGGTCAAGAGAAAAAAATCTCATGTTGATTTCTCTACTATTTCAGGTAGAGTATCTCAACAGTGAAGCTTACACTTAGTCAAATTCACCATGTGGTTAGTGGTGTAGAATTTCACCAGGTGATCCAAGCAGTTGGGAGTAAGGGATCTCATTAACCATGCTAATAGATTATTGTTACCAATGTGGATTCTTGCCAGTTTGTCCAAAATTGCAATATGCAAAGCATTACAGGGGATACAAATTCACACTTTCAATTTACCATTTGTAAAAATCATGTTATCGTTCTGAGGTTTTTCACCTTTTGCTTTTCTCCCCTCAGCACAAACATTGGAACCCCTGAGGCGTACTGTATATTTGGCAAAATGCATCATTGCTCTCTCTTGAATCTATTGGCACACCTTTTACTGCACAGCCTCACTATCAGACAAGAAAAAATAATTGCGAAAACGAACTTTTAAGCAATTAGAAATTTCTTTCTCCTTCTCAACAATGATTACAGAATAGGAGTTTTTGTTAGTCGTCCTGACTTTTTAAAAATAAAACCTTAAGTTATCTCAAGAATATGACTTAAAACAAGTTCTGGGATTTAGATATTAATGAACCGAAACCTGCAACCCATTCTTAAAAAATCAATGTCCTGTCTTATGGATTTATGTACAGCATGGACCTTGGTAACTGTTTATAAAACCAATATAATTCTGATTGTATTCAGGAAATCTGCACTAGGAATAACGGAAAGAAAAGCACCAGTAAAAAAGCTTGCAGCTGAATTTTCAAGAGTACGGACAAAACTGGTCAAATCTTCTCCGCAGCGACAGACGTCGAGCAGCCCGTTGCCCGACAAAGTCTCAAAACGGGAACTGCGAAGTAAAGAAACTCCAGAGAAATCCAAATCTCAGACTGAGGGTGTCTACAAACCTTCAACCATATTAAAGACTCCAGGTCTGCCCACCAGCAAAGATCAGCCTGTTTCTAATGACATAGAAGAGGAGCCATACCTCTGCACCACTGAGATGTACCTGTGTCGGTGGCACCACCGGCCACCCTCTCCACTACGAGAACCTTCACCAAAGAAGGAAGAAACTGTAGCAAGTTAGTATAAAGAGTGTGGCAATCTAGAGGCCTTAACACCTTCAATAAATGACCTGATAATGAGGGGAAAGATTCAGATTTTTAAGTAGGTGGCTCTTCTTTTAAGCATTGGCTAAGTCATTCCAGAACAGAATGGTGAGATTATGGTTCAGATTTGTTTTTTGAGATGGTTGTTAATCTCTTTCATCTACATGTACTATATTATAGAAGTATGTCAACTATCACAATGCAAGGCAATAGAGAAAGACCTTGCAGTCTATCATTATCTTTATTGTGTAATTTGGTCAGTTGTAATAGAACTCTCTAGTCTTGTACTTAAAGAAGCAGAAATCATCATTCTAGCTCCAGTGTCAAAGGTTGGTTGGTATAACCTCACTTTGTGTTTTCATTCCCCTCCATGTCTTTGAAGGTTTTGATGTGAGCACCAAGTAGGTACCTTTCCCAAATGATCTGTTGTGCATCAAATGAACTCCACATTCAAAAGTGGGATGCAGTGATTGTCAGTGGGCTGTCTGGTGTATTGCCGAGACAAGTCCTGTCAGTCCTTGACTTTCACCCCTCTAGTGCAAGCGGTTGCTGGATAGCTACCACCAATGTCAGTCCCAGCTTTTTCAAGTTACCTTTTTCCCCTCGCTCCCAAACCTATTCAGTTCTGACTGTGATAATCCATGTTCAGCAAAGCTAGAGGTTTGAGCTAGGTGAAAACAAGGACTGCAGATGCTGGAAACCAGATTCTAGATTAGAGTGGTGCTGGAAAAGCGCAGCAATTCAGGCAGCATCTGAGGATGCTGCCTGAACTGCTGTGCTTTTCCAGCACCACTCTAATCTAGAAGATAGAGGTTTGAGCTTACAGCTTTGTTGCTATGAGTTGCTTAGTTATCTATGGAGAAAAATTCTGTGTGCTGTTAGGTGAACTGAAACAATTAAAAAAGAAAATAGTTTGCTTGCACATGCAGAAAGTATCCAGATAGAATGCAAGAGAATAGTGGGCAGATCTGGCAAATCGACTAACCACCATAGAGGTAATGCTGCCAAATTAAAACTACAAAGTTTGTAGCATTATTTTTCTGGGGAGGCGCGGAGGGAAGTGCTGTCGTGCAAATCCCAACAGAAAGTAGAGAAGCATTTGCTGTTGCTTGTATATAAAATAAAGAACACTGAATGCTGAAGTTCTGAATCAAAAACGGGAATTGCTGGAGAAACTTAGCAGGTCCAGCTGCATCTATGGAGAGAGAAAGAGTTAATATTTAGTCCAGTGACACTTCTTCTTCAGACTCTCTGAAGTCACTGGACTTGAAACGTTAAGTCTGCATTCTCTCCAGTGATGCTGTCAAGGTTGCTGAGTTTCTCCAGCAATTTGCTTTTATTACTGTTGCTTCTGCATTGTTCCCAGATATACAGAATTTACCCAATTCACACAGCAATTTGACTTTTTGGGGCCGTACAAGCTGGAACCCAATTCTGTTTCCTGCTTTGGAAAAGATGGAGTTCTTGTGCACACAATCAGAGTGATGTTTCCCAGCCTTCAGCCACCAGTATGATTTTTTTGAATCATAAAATTCAAGCAGATTGAGTGAGTCCAACAGATCCCTTTCTCAGTTTGAAAACTTCCTGTGTTTCACGGAAACAAAGAGGCAGAACGTTCTTACCTTGTTTTGTTATCAAGGGTGATACTGAAAGTGAAGTTGAGCATTAACAGATTAGCCATGATCCTCATTGAGCTCACTCGAAGGGCCGATTGGCTTGTTTCTGCTCCAATGTCCTTATGGTCTTAGCCATATGCTGAGTTTTAGAATCTATATTAGTGAAACAAAAATGCTGGAATGCTGTCTTTGAGTAAGCTGAAAGAATAAGAGGTGGGTGAAATTGATGCATAGGATGACATACTCACCAGCATTCCTGATTTTTGTGAGCTGGGGCACGTTTCTTTGTGCGGTTTAGCGGTGTGATCAAAGGCAGGAAGTATTGTGGTTTGAATAATGCCCCATTCTATAAAGTATCAGCCGTGCTGATAGAGTTACGCTTCTCCAAGTCCTGGAGTGAACTGTTTAGAAACAGACATTTAAACCTGGTCTTTTTTTGTTTCCTTAAATCTTGTTTCTTTGTAGTTCCATCCTGGAAGGAACACTCGGCGGAACCCCTCATAAACCTGCAACCTGATGAAATCATTGAGGTATAGCAACAAAATGTGGGAGCGTCTATTGGTTATTTGTCTTTTGGTTCCTTCATGACTGATTATCGTAGTTTATCTCAAGCGCTGCCCTATGCTGAATTACCTGCGATAAACAGGACCTGGTTCTGGTTGGTCATTTTACCTGGGGTTGCTGCATTCTGCACCTTCCTGCTACCCTTAATGAATGGTTTTGATTAGTCACAGTGCAAGTGTTGACAGTATTCTAAACACCTCTTTGGGAATGTAGGTTGTATGGTGACCTTTGAGAATTGGAAAAGGATAAAAATTGATATTTCCTAAATGCAGAAATATTGCACCTGGTCAGAATTTTCTAAAGCAGTTTTTTTGTGCTGAAGGGGAGGAAAAGGGCAGCTGAATTGCGCAAGTTAGTATTGTTTGTGTTTTTGTATAGATTGGAATACTACAAGTACCCCTCTCTAAGACTTGCTCACTTAAAAGCTGTTGATTTAAATTGAAAATTAGCGTTTTTTGGAAAAATGCAATTTTGAAACATCTTAAAAACTTGAGGTTCATTTCTGGCAGAAATATAATCATAGAATAGTTGTACTGGCCAGTGTACTCTTGATGATTGTAACTTTGGGAGTAGCTCTGCTACTTCCCTCCCTAGCTTTGAGCATTACTACATGCAGAGTCACTTCCTCTGCTGTGGTGTTCACTGCTTTCCTAATCCCCAACCATGAACCACGTAATGTAAAGAGCAGTGAAGATGTTTAATTAAGCATATTGGGCAGTTTGCTATTGACAAGAGGGGTAACAGCAACCTCTTTTTAGGCTTGTGATAGCACAAGTTTATTCTCATCACCTTCCTTCATAAATGCAATGATCTAAAATTAAAAGGTGGCTGCTCCATCTGAGTGAGGTGACTAAATGCAGACACTCCACCATTTTAGTGACTCTGGTAGGTGAGGCTGACTGGCAGTCTTTAATGTATCCATTATCCAGTGGCAATATGAATGGAAAGCAGGCACTGTCGTTGGGAATGTACCTGGTTGCCACTGGTACAGGTTTTAACTCTGCACTGAGGCGTTTTTCTCATTTTTCATTCGTGTTTGCAACATAATACAAAGTACATTTTCACTGTGAAATGTATGAAATCGCATCATTTTGATATGGTGCATGATATCATAACTTGACACAGATTGAAGTCATGTTATGTAATGAAAGTGGAGTTTTGGGTGGATTCCTGAAGTTCGCAGTGAACAATGTTCAAGTCCATGATACTTGTGTAATGTTGCAATGCAACAGAATTGGTCGCCTGGTAGTAAAGGAATTCTGTTTACACGGATAACTAGGAGAACCTCTAGTGGCAGGAATATGCTGCTACAACATTACAACATGACATAAGAAATATTCTTGAGGTAAAATGTCTGCTGTTGTAAAAACAATAAAAGCAGTCCCTTTCAGGATGTCTCATTTCCCGTTGGCTAGACAAATGCTAAATGAATATATCACTTCATTTTCCAGTGAAAATGGAGTAACATTCCTTTTAAACTTTGTTAAATGTTACTGTACCTGATTTTTAATGTTTTAACCCAGACTTCAAGCATACAGATTATAAAGAGTCCTTCAGCAGTAGGTGTCACTTTTCATTGTTCTTTGATTGTAATATGATAGCCGTGGGCTGCTTACGCTCAGAAGTTGAGAATTAAGCTTTTTTTTTCCACAGAACTGCAGTGCTTTATGGGAATTATAGAACTCCTGCAGTGTGGAAACAGGCCCTTCGGCCCAACAAGTCCATACCAACCTTCCAAAGAGTAACCTTCCCAGACCTGCTCCCTTACATTTACCCCTGACTAATGCACCTAACCTAGAAATCCCTGAACACTATGGACAATTTAGCATGACCAATCCAGCTAACCTACACAGCTTTGGACTGTGGGAGGAACGTGGAGCACCCATTAGAAGCTCATGCAGACACTAGGAGAATGTGCAAACTCCACACAGATAGTCGCCCAAGGCTAGAATCGAACCCCAGTCCCTGGTGCTGTGAGGCAGCAGTGCTAACCACTGAGCCACTGTGCCACCCTTTGGGTGATCCCTGTTCAGAAATCATTGGAATCTCCTCACCGCCTAACACAAAGGGAATCAGCCATATCCAACTGTTCCAAGATGAAATCCCATTGCTAGCAGCTTGTATGAGTAGAATTTCTTCAGAAGCAGAATAACATTTTTGTCAATCTCTCAATTTTTCCTTTTGTCATGTCTTTCAACTTGAACAAAGAACTTTTGACAGTACTTCAGATATCATATTGTTTCCTTCAGTTTATGGTAGAAAACCTGTATTGACATCAAAGGATATCTGCTTTTTTTTATTTGAAGTATCTGTATCGCCAAATCATCTGGATCAGTTATATCAGATAAAACACCATTTGGTTAAAAAGTGAACTTCATACAGGGTTGATTTTAAGAAGTGGAGTTGGAAAGGCACAGCAGGTCAGGCAACATTGCACAAACGGGAAAGTTGATGTTTTGGGTCAGGACTATTCTGCAGTCCTCACTATCTCCATGAATGTCATACATTTAAACTTCATACTTTGTATATTTTAAACAAAAAGGGGAAAGCATAGGTAATCTTACTGGGTGCACTTTTCAGATTGTGTGCTTTCGGAGATCAAGAGGTCAGTTTTAGGAACAATTAACAGACGTTCCTAATAATGCAGGAGTGCTGATTCATACTGAAAGCATCGATCATGACCTTTCGGTGCCAACATTGAACTCAATACTTTGTGAGTGTTCTTTTCAGCAGCAGACACTGGGCCTTTCTTTGCCTTCATTACCAGCTGAAGTGTTCCCGTATAGTACCAGGTACAGCTAATGGAATTCTGGTGTCATAAAGTCCTGAACTTGCTGATCTTTGACCAGGAATTAAGTACTGTAATGTCAGTAATCTGTGTGCCTTTCAGCCAATCCATTTAGTAATTATAACATTCTTCAGAACAGTTAGTTCTTTTTTGCAGAGCTACCACATTGGTGTAGGATGCCTGAGATGACAACTCCTTGGTTTCCAAAGCCTTGGTTGCAAATATGACTTTGTTATAGTCTTCTACAGTGGCAAATGATTTTTTTGTTTCTTTCACCCACAACCATGCACTGTTCTCACCTTTCTCCAAAAGTCAATGAATCCATCATTGGGGTACATTTGCACAGACAGTGCCTGCTTTCCCTGTCCAAAGTTGATGCTTCATTATGAATGCCAGATGGCTGTCCAACAATATATCTCTCCACAGGTCTATCCTTGTCTGATCTCTCCAAAGGTGTGACTATACAGAAGTCAAGAACTGGAATGCTCAGATGAAATTCCGTAATGAAATCTAATTTGAGAGAGATTAACTAAATGTCATTTCAATTTTTGCTTTTAAATTGAAATGAAAATCAACAATCTCCAAATATTGTTGCCTGGGAGTCTCTGCAACCTTATGTTTTAGAGAAACTGCATAGCAGCACGGTTAGCACTGCTGCCTCACAGCGCCAGAGACCCAGGTTCAATTCCCGCCTCTGTGCAAACTCCACACAGACAGTTGCCTTTCTCCCCGTGTCTGCATGGGTTTCCTCCCGGTGCTCCAGTTTCGTCTCTCAGTCCAAAAATGTGTGCAGGTTAGGTGAAATAGCTATGCTAAATTGCCTGTAGTTTTGGTGAAGGGGTAAATGTAGGGGAATGGGTCTGGGTGGGTTGCTCTTCGGAGGGTCGGTGTGGACTTGTTGGGCCAAAGGGCCTGTTTCCACACTAAGTAATCGAATCAAACCTGTGACTGAAATATTCAGAGTTGAATGTGAGAAGAAATTATTTGGCTACTGGCTCGTTGTGGTTATCTTAGTGAAGCTGACTATAGAAATCAGGAATGATAAAACATCAAATATTATAGTTAGTCCTGGAACTGAAACAGTTGTGATATTTGTGTGCGCGCAGTGAATGGAAATTTAACTAAATGCTAAAAACAACTAGTGTCACCTCACGTAAATGTCTGTTTGGATAGCAGTGATTGTTAATAGTAACACTTTCCATGCCAAGCAGATGTTCTTGTTACTTTGTTCTCTTCCATCCCACCGCCCAGGCTATATCCATAAAGAGTTATCCACAGCCAACATGACTGCTATCACAACAGGCTGGTTCATTGGAATTGTATGGAAGTCTGACTATTAATTGTTGTGCTTTAAAAATTAAATATTTCATTAACTTTGTTTATTTTAGAACTTAGATGACTGTGTCTTTGCGAAACGACATGCAAAACTGGAGCTTGATGAGAAAAGAAGGAAAAGGTAATTAACATCACATTGTACCTGAGAACTTGCTTTAAGTAATAAAAGGAACATTGCCAATCTTAGGACCAGCTTTTAAGTAAATTACGTTTACTTAATCGAAGAAGTAATTCGCATTCAGGCAATGTAGCAAGATTAAAGAGATTGACTAGCTAATGCCAATGAACTGGTATAAATTGTTATCTGTCACAAACCTGACTGTGTGTATTGAAGCAGTACACCAGAGTCCAAGCCTCATCATTTTCAACCAGATTTCTTGGATTTCAGGTTAGTCTAGGGAGTGAATTCCATTATCTAGAAAACAGGAAAATGTCTATTTTCCATAAATGTTAATATAATTATGTGGCTTGCAACTTTGAAACATAACGTTTTTTAAAAATTGTAATAAAATACTTTTTGGAGGTGGAGAGCTTAAGTTTTTTTTTAGTACCACATTGTTTCTACATCCATGCTGACCTTTAATCAGGAAAGCAGGATGCACAAGTCTGCACATTCTGGTGTTAAGTGCTGTATTCACTCAAAGACTGAAGGTGTGCTTTAAGAGGCAGGGTGATGCCTATTTTCTCTCAGGCAGATAACATTCTTATCCTACTGACATGAAATACTTTCCAATTGTGAGACGCGCAGTCTAGAGGTTTGGCTGAGAACTAGTACACTTGTCCACTGGGGATAAGGGAAAGCCCTAATTCTAATGTCCTACTTATCAAAGTGGTTCCAGAGAAGGTTATTTCCACACACTTAAAGGGACTTTGAATCCAACATGTGAACAATTTGTCATTCCAAAAAAAAACAATGTGTGGAATATTTGTATGTAACATTGTAAATTTCAATCTTTAAAAATTTACCTGTACGACTATTAGTCGTCATAGTTCAGTGGATTTTGGAGATTTCAATATTGCAAAAAGTCAAAGAAATTTGATGTTCAACATCTAGAATGTACTAGGAAAAGTGAGTTAATTTTATTTGAGCGTGATCTGGCTAGTCCATTTAATTGTTTGTTTGAGATTTTTAAATTAGTATTTCAGCACTGCTGTCATAGCCTGGATTTTAATAATAGCTCTATAATCTAAAAGAATGTAGCTGCTAGATGAAATGTAGCTTTCTAGGATTGTCCTCCAGGACAGAGGGGAAAGATCTAAAAGAGACCTATGGGGCAACTTTTTCACACAGAGGATGGTACGTGTATGGAATGAGCTGCCAGAGGAAGTGGTGGAGACTAGTACAATTGCAACATTTAAAAGACATTTTGGATAGGTATGTGAATAGGAAGGATTTGGAGGGATTATGGGCCGAGTGCTGGCAGGTGGGACTAGATTGGTTTGGGATATCTGGTCGGCATGGACGGGTTGGACCAAAGGGTCTGTTTCTGTGCTGTACATCTCTATGACTCTATCTATAACTCAGCAGCTGCTACTATTAACTTTTCTGATTGTGTATCTGTCAAGGCCTATAGTTTCCTGGCACTGGTGATGTGGAATTTATCCGACGGTGTAAGTGGGGAAAATTTCAGTGTTGGGTCAGCAGGACATTGTGGAGCTACTTTTGTTAAAATTGTGGCCTTCTGATGATATCTGTAACCTCTATTGTTTTTTTTTCTTCAGGTGGGACATTCAGCGGATCAGGGAACAAAGGCTGCTACAACGTTTGCAACTGCGCATGTATAAAAAGAAAGGAATTCAGGAATCGGAGCCAGAAATCCTGTCCTTTTTTCCTGAACCCGACGATGGTAGGCTTAAATACGACGAATCCCAAGCAGCGATAGATAATATCAATTTTTGGATGCATTACAAATGGATCACTGGCTTCCAGATCTGGGGATCAAAATCCTTAAATCTTAAGGGTCCCTACCCCCAAAAAAACCTGAAGTTTATATGAGGGATCCAAATTTCTCACATAATAATTTTTTTTCTCCTTACTTCATAGTGGAATCTCTTGTAATCACCCCATTTCTACCCGTCGTGGCTTTTGGGAGACCTCTACCTAAGTTATCACAACAGTAAGTTTCTCATTGACGTGCTGGAAATGTTTGTTTAGTAGCCAGCATGATGGTTGAGTTATTTGTTCATTTGAAATATTGAATGTGCATTTTTAGGATCAAGATTAAGAATAAAACACACTACTCTCTACCCCATGACATTGATCTCAACAACACACCCCCTACTGTGCTGTACAAGGGAACCTCAATTATCCAAAGGACACAGGCAGAGAGTATTTTACTCAGTTAATTGAATGCCGGATAACATCGTTTAGCCAAGCATCAGGCCCTTGCAATCTTGTTCGGATAATCCGAAATTTGGATAATCGAATGTCGGATAACCAAGGTTCCTCTGTATTGTAAATGTTTCTAGCCCTTGCACTAGCCACTCTGTGGGCTTCTATGAATGACAGTGGCATTTAATGGGAAACTGTGCTATGAGACTGCAATGGCTTGTACTTGGATTGGGAAAGCCCAAATCTATTCTGTATGATATTTGTTCTTTAAGAGGAGAGTCAGGAAATTAAATCCTGTCATTTTAGGAGAATCATACTTAACAGAAAATACTGTTTAAAAAAAAAAAAAAATTTGCTATTCAGATAATAAATCAATATTGCAGATATGTAAGATTGCAAATAGTACAAAAACTTTGTATAACATACAAATTAAACTCTGGCAAAACAGATCAAACTAATCAAAAAATTAAAATTAAAACTGATGTATTCAGGAAATTCTTCATTCATTTTGATCAATCCACAGAATGGAGTGGTAAGTAGAACAGTGGATGTAGAAAAATAGTCTCAAATCATTTTTAAAAAGTTAGATGTGATTTTTCTTGATGAATCAGGTTGACTGTCTAACTGGCCTCATTTATCTACATCTGTCTTGTGCATAGAAACCGTTCTTTTGAACATGTAAAATATCCCAATTGTTTTCTCTTACTACTTTACAATGTAGTTGAACATTCAAAAGGCATCAGTTGAATACTGTTAATGAAAAATGCTTTCAATCTATACAGTGTAGGAGCATATTGCAAATGCTGGAAACTGTATTGAAAACAACAAATGCTGGAGATCTCAGCAGGTCATACAATATCCATTGGAAAGAACATAGATGACTCTGAAGAATCATCGAGACTTGAAATGTTATCTTGCTGTCTCTCCATGGATGCTGTCTGACCTGCTCTGATCGCCAGTATTTGTTGTTTCAGTTCAAAATATACAAATTAATGGTTTCCGTACATTTTCCCCCTCATCTCATATTAAATCACCTGGGTTCAGGCATCTCCTGCCTCCTGCATTAATAATTTTTTTGGGGGCTGGTATTGGTGATCTGTGATTGTCTCTAGAGGCATTGGCATCACATTCTGGAAGCAATTTGAAAATAAGTATCCCTCCTTTCCTTAAAGGAGAAAAAAAATACACTTGAAAATCCCAAAGTAAATCAGCCTGGGACTTAACTGTCATCCTCCTCCTCCTCCTCCGCAGGAACTTTGAGTTACCATGGTTGGATGAACGCAGCAGATGCAGGATAGACATACAGAAGAAACAGACGCCACATCGAACATGTCGCAAATAGATGCTTTGGACAAAATGTTGACTTTTATGCTGCCGAGTTGCAAATTGTACTGCAAGCCAGCACTTGGGATACCAACTGGTAGAATACTCTGTGGGTTTTCTTAAGGACCACATGCCTGATCGATCTCATTCAGTGTTTATATTGATGTTTATAATTGATTGTCACTGTATCAATAACTGAATAGTCTCGTCTCTTGCCTTTATACTTTCGCTTCTCTTCCTGAAGTGAAATCAATTATTTTTCCTGTATTTGTCTGTTGAATTCAGACAGCGTTCTGGTCTGTTTTAGTTCATTCTGCAAATTTGACCGTGTACAGAAAGATTTGAGATCTTGTACAGCAATCTCGCACCTTTTTTTTTAAGAAAAAGTTTGTGTTATGTAAAAAAAAAAGTTGCAATCAGCTCTACTTCCTCAGAATTGGTTATTTGTGTTTCTTTTTCAGATAATACCTGCCCTAACAAGTTGATTAAAACAACACATTAAAGAGATGGTATCCTGTTTGTCAGCTCTCAGAACCCATTGTTCAGACCTGAAAATTGCCAACATTCCTTATTGCCTGAGACAGTGTTGGCTAATTCACTGTGACAGACCACTGCTCCTTGCTGGGACTTGGGCTAGAAACTGAGTTAAGCAGAAGATGTAAATGTCTTTGTTCTCACAGTGGGTGATGTGCTGCCCTTTTCACTTGGAACCCATGGTGAGTTTCAGCCCAGCAAGAGAGAAAACAGAGGGGTCTTTTGGCTGACAAAGGAATAATATAGACTACAGAAAACCGGGTTTTTTCACTGCTTGGATCTATTTGAATCTAGCCGAACACGAGGGGAATTTTCAAAGTGAAATTTAATTTTAAATGTTTAAGAATCCAGTAGATGTAAAATCATGAACAAACCTCAAGCAACAGCAATAAGAAAGGGAGAGTGGGGATCAATAGACCGTATTGTTCAAAAAGAGGAATGGACATTTCTAATGGTAGTGGCTTTCCCTGAGAAGACTGAAATTGTATTGAAAGAGGGAATGCTTTGAATTATTGAGATTCCTGCTATACCCAACCTGTGGTTGATGCATCATCACTGGATGCTTAATGAGATTTTAATTTTTCCCTGAGCACTATCACCTTGCACATTATGAACACACGATTCCTGAAAAGGTAGGGTTTAGGTGAGCCTTCCAGGAAAATTTCTGTTTAGTTCAAGATCTATTTTAAAAGACCTCCAGTTTAAATGTTGTAACTTATGTTTTGGTGGATGCACAAATAAACATGGCAGGTAACTTCTGTAATCCTGTTACTTTCCTCGAGTAAACTTGTTTCATACTTGCACAGAACTGTTTTATGTTTAATATGTAGAATACATTTAAATATCCTTGTGAGCTTGCAAGAAAAGCTATTGTTATCTTGGCTGACACAGTTGAAATCATCAGTAGCTCCTGCACTTTTCCAGTATTTTCCTGAAAGTAATAATTAGGAAGGCGATCTTCTGTTTTTATACAGCGTACTGTATGTTCTCTGAGTGTCCCGAACTGTTTCAGAGCTGGTATTTCTGTCATAACTGTTCATTTTATACAAAACAGTTGTCTACCAGCAGTCAGTTTACCAGGCCAGTTTTATTGGTGTTGATCAAGGGAAGAATATTGGTCGTGCTAAATGCTCTGAAAAATATATGAGCAATCTTGTCTGCCTGTGTAGTCATGCACATCTCAGGAGGGAATGCATCATTGCTAAACTGCAACTAGTCTAGATAACTTTCTTTTGAGTCCTGCTCTGACACACGGTCCTCACCTCAATCAAAGTTCTGGGATCATCATTGAGGTGCACTGCTTCTGATTAATTTGTTATTGCTCTTCTGTGAGCGTCACAGTCACTAGAGTAGCCATTTGTGTTACCAGCTGGTATGGGGATAGGTGGTGGACAACAGCAACTTAGTTCAATCTCTAGAACCTCCTGTGCCATTTAATAAGGTCTTAGCTGCTATTATATCTCAATTGCAATTTCTGGCCCTATTCCCAAAACCCTCTAGGATCCAAAAAATGTAATCAACTTCTGTCTTGGCTGAACTCCATGACTGAGCATCTATCCTCTTCTGGGCCTGAGAATTCCAAGGTTGTACTATCCCACTGAAGAAACTCATCTCAGTATTAAATAGCCAATCCCTTGTCCCTAGACACTCTGGTCAGCAGAAACATCCTCTCAGCGTTACCCTATTGAATCTTATGAATATTTAATATCAATGAGGTCATCCATGAGAATGAAGCATTATTCAACTTAACCTCTCTTTGTGGAGAGCTGTCTGGTACAGGAAATCAATCCGGTGAGTTTCAGGAAGGATCAGACCCTAGCCTCTAGCTTAAGTCAAATTTTATAGCCCTTAAAGTCTGTTCAGAGTTGGATTTTTGACTCTGAACCTTTGTAGATTGTACAGCGGGCTACTACCTAACCAAAGGGGCTGTTGGGAAGAACACAGTCAACTGCTGGCCCTATTACTTGATGACGCAAAGTTATTGTAGGATGGGGTGGAAGATCTATGAGAATACTTCAATGGGAAGCTTGGTTGTTTTTTTATATCATCTAGCAACACACTAACCTATCTTTTAAATCTAGGTTACTTAAAACAGAGGAGCTCACTATGATTTCCAGCACTTTTAATTTTAACTGAAGTCATTTGGAAATAAATTCTGCTATGTGGTAAAATTAACGATCCTGTACAGAAAAATATGAAAAGAACAAATCCAGGGGAAGCAGCTGAGGTCCACGGGGACGAATCAATAATTCTGTTTATAGAAACATGACAGTCATTTTACACAGAAACAGACCCAACTCGTCCACATATCCTAAATTAAATCTAGTCCCATTTGCCAGCATTTGGCCCCTATCCCTGTAAACCCTTCCTATTGACATTGCCTATCCAGGTGCCTCTTAAATGCTGTATTTGCAACTTTGATCATGACGCCAATGGTACCAAAGTTTCTTTTGGTTTTGACAATCCAACCAAGTGCACAACCTTCCCCCACCCAAAAGAAATCACAAAACTGCAAGATTTCGGGACCTGATTTAACGAAGGGGTTTCAGAAAGTGGGGCGTAAAGAGCAGGACGTAACCGCTCGGTTTGATTTCAGCCGTGAGTCAGTGCCCAGACGCCCACTTGCCTTCTTTATTCCGGGAGCGCCTACGTCTTGCAGCAGGCTGTTGTAATAACTTGTTGGGAAAACAGGCGCAGTCACCTCACATGCAGGGGCCACGTGTGAAGCAGCAATCTCAAGGCTGTGCCTCCGAAAATGTCTTTTAACAGGAGAAGGGGGCGGGTGGTCAGCACTCACCGCTCACACACAAAGTTTCCTTAAAAGGCCCTTGTTTGCTAATGTCAAGTCATTGAGTGGCGCTATTATTGAGGGCAGTGTTGAAATTCTTTAAGGAAACCCACGAGAGAGAAAAAAAACGACCGACTCCACATGTGTGCACAGGCGGGGGAAAAAAAGCCACAGAAAGCGATTGAAATGTAGAATGCTGACCTTCGTGCATTCCCTCAGACTTTGTTTCCCCCCTCCCCAAAACTGGGCAACTCGCCTAAGAATGCTGCAAAATATTTCTCTTTATAAGAGTGCGGTTTTTCTTTTCCTTGCTCTCGCCGTGGAAGTGAAACCTAGCCGTTTAGCGGCTGGACTGCCTTTTACCATCAGCCCCAGTTGCTGCTGTGTTGACGAGACTTTTTTTATGCAAGTCACGCCAACAGTAGGTTAGCAGGAGCAGGGATCCGGCAGCATGACCTACATTTAAATCAGCCTCTTTCTAACAAGCCCACACGCTTGTGTTCTGCATTGCAACGTGATTATTCTCCACCTCACCACCCCCCCCCCCCCCCCCCCATGCCAACACATTGATGCATTTACATTCTGCATGTGCAATCCAATTGGTAAAAGTGTCTGTGTAAAACCCAGATGCTTCCACAATGTACTTTACACTTGACATACTTTTTTTTTAAGAGGCATCGCATTGCGATCTCGACGATAACTTTTCTGGAACTATGTTTTTTTTTCAAACAACTGGCTTGTGCAACCAGCGTTTCCTCATGTCCTTTTCGCTTTTATGCAAGCCCAGACACATGTAGACCCCCGGCGGCTGCAGTGCCAGTCTACAGTCACGGGGACACACACACGACTCCTTTTTGGTTAACGCGGAAATCAACTGCCTCGTTTTGCAATGTATACAGGGAACCGCCTACGGAGCAATCCCGTCAACTTTAATCTTGCATTCTCTGAAAACAAGCAGCCTTTCCTCATGATACGA